>NC_063347.1:21644352-21740710 GCF_021869965.1 Rhincodon typus
CTCTCTCTCCCTCACTCTCTCTCACTCACTCATCCTCTCACACATTCTCCCCACCCCCTCTCTCCCTAGCCTGTTGCTTCATTGCTCTTATTTTTTTCTTCTGAGAGTCCCATTCACATCCACTACCAGTCCTGCTCCATGCAGACTGCACTTTCCTATTAAGCAGCGTAGCTTAGCTTTGAGAAATACAGTATATCTTTAATGGGTGCTTACCTTGCACAAATTTGAGCATACAACCATTCAACAGCACATTTATTGCCAGACTGCCTGCCATTGGTTAAAAAATCATGAAATTGGCTTATTGCCTGCATCACTTCCATCCGGAACAAAAACAGAAGTTGCTGGAAAAGCTCAGCAGGTCTGGCAGCATCTGTGAAGGAAAAAACAGAGTTAACGTTTCAGGTCCGGAGGTCTAGTCATTTCACATCATAATCGCCAGGCTTGCCAATATATAACACCTGCTTATCCAGTTTTTCTCGTGTCCATTGAGATTTATAGTCGAAATGAACAAGTTAATTTAAAATAAAACAAAGAACGTGGATGATGGAAATCTGAAACAGAAACAGAAATTGCTGAAGAAACTCAGGTCTGGCACCATCTGTGGAGAGAAAGCAGAGTTAATGCTTTAAGTCCAATGACCCCCCTTCAGAGCAGCAGTTAATTTAAAATACAACCCTACAGCACATAAATGAAGAATCAGTCTTGGATAGAACAAAATATCTGGAATAAAATGCTGGCAAAAATATAGGGTTGTAAAATTCTCAAACTAATTTTCTGAATGTTTCACAATTAGAAGGCTATAAATTGATCAACAGGTAAATAAAACTCCTGAAAATTAAAACTGACAAACTGATCTCTTTTAATTTAGAACAAAGAAGAACAAGGAACAGTACAGCAGAGGAACAGGCCCTTCAGCCCACCATGACTGCGCTGACACATGATGCCTTTCTAAGCTATAAACCTTTTGCCACTACGCTGTTTGTATCCCTGTATTCTGTGCCTATTCATATATCTGTCAAGTTAATTGTCTCTTCATTCTGTAAATATCCCACAGAAGCTGTATCCTCCCAAGACACTGGACAACTCATCCGTCTTACTTTAATCTATTAAATCAAACATTTACACATTTAGTTGCCTGGACAATATCCGTAAAGCTGAACCTTTGCACTTGGTCCCCAGTCTTGCCCTTCAATCACATTATCTTAACCGACAGAAACACTGGTCTCTTTCACTAAGGTATTCTGTCATTAATTCAAGTACAGAAGGACTGGCACTTCCCACATACTTGCCACTTTAACTCAACCGGAGTTGAGTTAAGGACACTTAAGAGTTACACATTCCCTGAACAATCCTTACAAACTTACCACTTACCCAGCTCAGCTAGTCCCTGTTCACATGCCTGAAATAACACATTTAATATCTCTGCTGTTAACATACCTTGAATTTATCTTTCATATCTTTGGATATTTACTTCAGGGCATGATACAAATTTGGCATTTGTTTTGGATTAAATCCATCTCCAAATATGAATCCTCCATATGGTGGCGAAACATGTGTTAACTCATTTTGCAGACAGTACTCCCTCAGGAGAGCCTCCATTACTTTCACCCACATTAATCTCAGAAAGCATGCTCTTCTTCCAGAGAAAATTGGAAAAAGAACTTAAAATGAATTCCATACAATGCCGTTGCTGACTAACATAGCAATTAAGTTGGGTCTTGATTGATGCTTATATATTTTCTCAGTAACTGCCACTGAATCAAACAAAGGAAGCATTTCAAATTCATGGGTGTCTCAACAAAAATTCAAAAGGCACAATTGGAGTGATTCACAATGATATTATTAAATCACTCAAAGTTCTAATCTATAACACCCATTGCCAGGTTCATTTTAATTTCAAAGCTAATTTTAATGCACATAGCCTTTACTGTATTTGTTATAAGGGAACCATGTTGTTTTCAGATGAGTACAGATTAAGGATCAATTGCTGAAGGGGGTTTTGATTGAACCATTCATTACATGACATGATGGTCAGTGTCTGAGCAACAAAAGAAGTATAAAGGTATCAAGTCAATGGTGTCAAGATGGAAGTGCCTGGTTTGCTTAATGGAAAGCTTGTAATCAGATAGGGGATGATGTTCTTGGGACCAAACATGAAAATAGTCATTGGGATTCATAACAGAGTTGAGAGGATTTTGAAATGCTTTCCAAAAACAAAGGGAAGCTAATGATTATCAATGATGAAGAGCCAGGAGAGACAATGTTCTTTAGGGGAAAGAGATCTTTAATTGATTACTACTAGTTTTATCATACTGCTTTGGTTTGAAAGCTTTTGTTTAATGTTTTATACATTTAAAGGTAAAGTTGTCATAGTCCTGCTAGTTTAACGTGGGTGATGTGGCGCCTCAGGCAAGGGACAAGGTTGAAAAGGTGAGACTTGGTTGTGACCTCAGCTGGTACAGGGATTGAACTCATGCAGTTGATGTGTCTCTATATTACAAGCCGCCTGTCCGGCTAACTCATCCCCAATAATACAATTACCAGACACTTATTATCTGTCAATTTTTGTGAAATATCCAAGTTATCCTCACTCTGGTTGTGATAGGTGAATAGAGAGCAATTAAGTTGGAAAAGTGCTTGACTGCCTCACAGCTGAATGTATCACACACACAGTTTGCTCAATGGTGATAGTTCTGTCTTTCAGAAAAGGAAAGGGCTGGGTGTGTGTGTGTGTATGAATTGGGTGAAGGTCAAAACAGGATGAAATTGGGAATGAAGAATCCGTCATTGTATCTTTTCTAGCAAGAAATTTAGGTGTAAAAGGTGAAACAATACACACTGTGCGGGGCTAACACAATGATGGAACAGAACAACTTGTACCTTTATTAAGGTAAATCAGGAAGACATTCCAGCTATGCAGTTTTGATCAGTGATGAGATACATTGGCCTATGTTAAAAGAACTGGAACTGAATAGGGGAGTGAACTTCCTTCTATCTCGAGTTTTAAGGCATTGACAATCTGGTCGCTATTATCTCAATGAAGAGTTGGATAAATGGGCTAAATATAAGCACAGAAAGATGATCAGGTATTCTAACAGACTTTGAACCTTCTTCTTTTGTAAGTCACTAACTAGCCACGAGTATGAATCAGAAAATAATGGATATTTTTACAAATCTATGGTTAGACCTAAGCTGAAGTATTGTGGGGTATTCTAGGAACTGCAGGAAAGATAAAATGACCTTCGTTAAAGAAAGTTTCAAAGGTGATATGTTTTACCAGTAGTAAGAAACTTGTTGGAGACATTGGAAAGTTTGGACTGTCTTTCCTTGGAACAGGGATGGTGAAGAGATTTTCAACATGATGAAAAGTTTTCACAGTTGATAAAAAGAGGTTGTTGCGTCTGACAAGTGGATCAATATTCAGACTTCATCAATTTAAAATAATCGGCAAAACATCTGTGTGGGGAAGTTCTGAGGAAGGGTCATTGGACCCAAAATGTTAACTCTGATTTTTTTCTTCACAGATGCTGCCAGACCTGCTGAGCTTTTCCGGCAACTTCTGTTTTTGTTCCTGATTTACAGCATCCGCAGTTCTTTCGGTTTTTATCTGTGTGGGGAATTCTGCTTTCAGAGATGGTGAATCTGGAGGCACAGAGTCCTGGAAATGGAGGCATGCCCAAAGCTCACTGGATTTCCACCTCCACCCGAATTAAGCTGTGGTCAGGAAGGCTTATGGTCCACTTTTCCCAACCCATCACCAGTAGCAAGTGGCCAACTATGGACTACCTAAGATGGAGTGAATTGTCCTGGAGATGTCAACAATCTTGAGTGCTGGAGCTGCACTCATCCAAGCAAGTGGAGAGTATTCCATCACACTCCTGACTTGGGTTTTCTGGATGGTAGACATACTTTGGGGAGTAAGAAGGGAGTAAGAAGGGAGTTACCCACCTCAGAACTGCTAAATTCTGACCTGACACAGTTGATGTAATGCTTAGTTTCTGGGTAATATTGATAGGGAGGGTATTCAGTGATGGTAATACTATTGATTGTCAAGATGAAATTGTTAGAATCCATCTTGTTTGAGATCATCATCGTCTGGTACTTGTGTGGTGCAAATGTTGGTAACATGGAAAATAGGGACAGAAGTAGACCATTCGATCAATTGAGCCTGCTCCATATCCAATATGATCACGGCTGATCCTCTTTCTCAGCACCATACTCCCATTTCTCTTCCCACTTGCCTTGATTGCTTTATTGTTTCAAAATCTGTTTGTTTCTTAAATATATTCAATTGCTTGGCTTCCACAGTCTTCAATGGCAGGGAATCCCACAGGCTCACTATCCTCTATGTGAAGAAATTTCTCCTCATCCCAATCCTAAATGACCACCCCATGTCCTGAGTCCATTATACATTGTCCTAGAACCACCCAGACAGGGGACACATCATCCCTGCATCAAGTCTGTCCAGCCCTGTCAGAATGTTATATATTTCAATGAGATCCCCTCTCATTATTCTAAGCTCCAATAAATACAGGCCGAGTTGACTGAACCTCTCTTCCTATGACAATCCTGCCACCCCATAAATCAGTCTGGTAAACCTTCACAGCATTCCCTCTCTGGCAAGTACATCCTAACTTAGATAAGGAAGCCAAAACTTTTATACATGTATGGTCTCACCAAGGCTCTGTACAACTACAGTGAGACATTCCTGCTCCTGTGCTCAAAATCTCTTGTAATGAAGGCCAACATACTGTTTGCTTTGCTTTGTTGCACCTACATGCTTGCTTTCAGTGTCTGGTGTACGGTCTATCACCAGATAAATACTATTCTACCGTTCTGCTTTTCCTACTGAAGTGGATAGCCTCATCCTTATCCATATTGTTATACTAAATCTACTATGTATTTGCCAACTCAATTACTTATCTAAATTCCCTTTAAGCCTCTTTACCTCCTCCTCACCACTAAACCACTCACATTGCCCACCTAGTTTTGTGTCGACAGTAAAATTGGAAATATTACATTCGATTCCCTCAATCAAATCATTTATAGAATGAATAACTGGGGTGTAAACACTGATCTCTGCAGTAACTTGCTAATCATCATCTTCCACTCTGAAAAAGATCAGCTTATTCCTACTCTCTGTTTCCAGTGAGCTAACCAATTCTCAGTTCATGCCAGTATATTACCCAGAATCCCAAGAGCTTTAATTTTGCACAATATCCTCTTAAGTGGGACTTTATAAAAAGCTTTCTGAAAATCCAAGTACAACACATCCACTGGTTCTCGCTTACCTACTGCAATAACATCCTCAAAAAAACCTTTCAAGTTTGTCAAGCCTGATTTCTCTTTCATATATTTATGTAATCCCATTGATATTTTCCAGGTGCCCTATTGGTATCTTGCCACTTATTAGCCCAAGCAAGCCTGGATGTAATCTGAGTTTTGCTTCATATGGAAATGGATTGAGTCAGTAACTGTGGAGTCATAAATAGTGTTGAATATTGTGTAATTGTCAGTGGCCATCACTTATGCTGGAGGGACTGTCATTGATGAAGCAGCTAAAGATAGTTGGGCCCTTGACCCTACCCTAGGAACTCCTGCGGTGATGTCCTGGGACTGAGATAATTGACCATCAACAACTACAATCAACTTCCTTCATGCTAGGTATGAACTCAGGCAGCAGAGACCTTTCCCCTGATTCTCATTGACTCAGTTTGGTCTGGCTTCTCTCTGTCAAGTGCTGCCTTTATGTCATATGCAGTCACTCTTCTTCACTTCTTCTGTTCTGCTCTTTTCTTCATGTTTGGTGTGAGGTTGTGATTAAATTAGGAACTGAGTGGCCCTGACAGAACCCAAACTGAATGACAGTGAGCTGGTTGTTGCTGAGCAAGTGCCTCTTGATAGTATTATCGATGACCCCTTCCACTGCTTTGCTGATAGAGTCATAGAGCAGAAACAGACCGTTCGGTCCAACTCGTCCATACCGACCAGATTCTCAAACTAAGATAGTCCCACTTGCCTGCATTTGGTCCATATCCTTCCAAACCTTTCCTATTCATATACTTATCCAAATGGCTTTTAAACATTATAATATTCCTGCATTCACAACTCCTTGTGGCAATTCATTCCACACACTAATCACTTTGTGTAAGGAAGTTGCCCCTTATGTCATTTTGAGTCTTTCTCCTTTCACCTTAAAAATATGCCTCCTAGTTTTGAACTCTCGCACCTTAAGGAAAAGCCTTTGCTAGTCATCTATATTATCTTTGCCCCTGTCATGATTTTATAAACTTCTTTAAGGTCACCCCTCAACCTCTTACACTCCAGTGAAAAATGTGCCAGCCTATCAGTCTGTTTTTATAACTCAAACCCTCCACTCCCAGCAACATACTCATAAATCTTTTCTGAACCTCCTCCTGTTTAATAATATCCTTCCCAAAACAGGGTGACCAGAACTGCATACAGTATTCCAGAAGAGGCCTCACCAACGTCCGATACTCAAAGGTCTGTGCAATGAAAGCAAGTGTGCTAAACGCCTTCTTAACCACCCTGTCTACTGTGATGCAAATTTCAAAGAATTATGATTTGAGAATAGACTGATCAGATGATAATTATCTTATCAGGTAATAATTAAGACGGTTCACTGGATCTGAAACAGTAACTCTGATTTCTGTGCACAGATGCTGGCAGACCTGCTGAGATTTTCCAGAAATTTATGTTTTTGTTTCAGATTTCCAGCATCCACAGTTCTTTTGGTTTTTTTTTTGATAATTAGCTGCGATAGACTTGTACTTTTTATCTGTACATGACATACCTGGGTAGATGCTGCTGTTATAATTGTACAGTAACAATTTGGTTGAGGGCGCGTCTAGTTCTAGAGTCATGGCGTCATACAGCAAGGAACCAGGCCCTTCAATACAACTTGTCCATTCCAATCAGGTCTCCTAACTAAACTAATCCCATTTGCCTGCGTTTGGCCCATATCTCTCTAAACCTTTCCTGTTCATGTAACTGTCCAAAAGTCTTTTAAATGTTGTAATTGTACCCACCTCTACATTTCCTCTGGATACTAATACTATTGGTTAACAATGTCAGACCCCATAGCCTTTGATGTATCCAGTGTCTTCCTGTACCAGGATGAGTTGGTGATAGTGAAAAAGATTTGATGGATTAAGTGACATTTTCTTCATCCCTTTTTTAAATCTTTAAATAGAGGCTAGGTCTTTATTCAAAAGACAAACTTGATATCTTGCTTGCACACTATTCAGTATGATTACATACCAAACTCCTGAAGATTCCATTAGGAACCAAAATATTTTTCAATAAATCCATTGCACATTTAGACAATGTTACATTGAACATTTCAGATGAGAAATCAACAAGAACAGACAAGAGTTTTTACGAGCTAGTAAAAAATAACAAGATAAACTTTAGTCCCTTGAGAGAATTATTGGATTCAGTTTGGCTTCCTACATGGTTTCCAAGCAATCACAATTTGGTAAGGAAATAAAAGACATTTAGATGTTTTATCAATTTACTGATTTTATTCAATAATAATTTATACACAATTTTAGTAATTTTCCTTAATGCATGGAAAACCTTTCTCTGCTTTTCTGATCAAGGATCAACCTATCTCTGCCTTAGTGATATTCAGAGTTTCTACTTACTGTCTTTTGAGGAAGGGCATTTCAAAGTCTTATGACCTTCTGTGAAAGGTAACTTCTCCTCGTCTCTGTGTTATGTGGGTGACTTCTTTCTTTTAAACAGTGACCCCTAGTTCTAGATTCACCAATAAGAGAGAACATTCTTTCCACTTCCAACCTGTCAATATCCCTCAAGATTGTGTATGTTTCATGCATGTTGCCTCTTCCTCTTCTGAACTCCAGCAGATACAAGCCTAGCCTGCCAACTTTTCTTCATAAGACAACTTCACCCATTCCAGATATCAGTCTAGTAAATGTTTTCTGAACTGCTTTCAACAGATTTACATCTTTCCTTAAATAAGGAAACCAAATACTGTCCCCCAGATATGCTGTCACACATACCCTATACAACTGGAGCATTATCTCCCTACTTTTGTATCCAACTCCCCTCACTATAAGTGATAACATTCTATGGGATCAGAATTTATTGGCCATCCCTAGTTACCCTTGAGAAGGTGATGCTGAGCTACCATGTTGAAGGACTGTGGTCTATTTGGTGTAGATACCCTACAAAGCTACTTGGGAGGGATTCCCAGGATTATGAACCAATAACACTGAAGGAACAATTATATATTTCCAAATCAGGATGATGAGTGGTTTGGAAGGGAACATGCCGGTGGTGGTGCTTCCGTGTATCCATTGCCCTTGCCTTTTGAAATGTAGTGGTCATGTGCTTGGAAAGTGCTGTTTAAGGATTCTCACTTACAATTTTTCACACTGGTTTTGCCCAAAGTGTAACAGATTTGAGAAAGTATTCAATAATGTAGTCAAGGTCATCAATGTGTAGATCTAGAGGAATATCATGGTCTTTGTGTGTACTGGGCAACCTGCTCAGCATGTCAGATGTAATCATCCTGGTACGTGGCTTCATCTCACTTAATGCTTGGAGATCATTGACTAATTTGATTGTATCATGTATGGTCTGTTCTGGTACAGTGGATGCAGTTTGAATCTCATGAATTGTGACCATGCAGAGATCTGTACATGTTAGTAGACTCGCCATTACAGGACCATTAGTACCCAATAGGTGAAGATTTTGGGAAGTGAAGATGAGTTTGTGTTTTGGCACCGTGGTTGATTCTGCCGATGTGCAGAATTGCCCATCTGTTATAAGTTGTAAGATACTCTCCTGTAGGCAATGCCATGGAGCACCACATGCTAAGGTTCATGTCTTTCAGTTAGGTTAATTTTGTTGGCAGTAGCTTCCATGTCAATTTTAGCTTTTAGTGTTTGTTTTTCTGCCTTTTCAGGTCATAAAAGCCTCTGATTACCCTGTACTGACAACATGGCATGTGAAGTTAACGATATGGGAAACTTGGTCATTTCCTGAAATTTTTCTTTTGCTTAGTTGATTATAAACCTCTTTGAGTTTGCTTTTTTGCTCTTGAGTAACACTTTCGTTGCTGCTAGAGTTGTGGCATCGTACCATCTTGTTGGTCACTTCTGTTTTGTTCTTGGATCTGGCTTGATATTTGAAACCAGACTTCCTGCACGTGCATGCTTAATTGGTATGGAGGCAATGACCAGCTCAATGAGTACATCTGACATTCTCTTCAGAAAAGTTACACTCCCACCCTTTGCTTCAGCATCTTTGATCAAACTGGTCAATAGAGTTTTAGGGTTGCTGTCTGTATGACATGAGTTAGAGTCTGTTCATCCTGAAGGTAATTCTTATCCTGAGCTGGTCTTTTGAGAGCCTTCCAGATCTTTTCTAGATCTTTCTAATCATCAGTGGAAAGATTCTGTCATGTTTCTCCTTGCCAATGGCAGCAAAAGAGCTCTTTTCTTAGGATCATCATTATTTGATCTGTAGAACTGCATCTGTTGTTCAAACAGTTTGAATTCAGAAAGGGTGTCATTGGATGCCCAATCTTCTATGAAGTTAGTGCTATTCATGATTCTACTTTTAAAAAATATTATGTTGTACCATCTTAAGCCACTTAACCTGATTTTGTGTCAGTATCAATTAAAAACCACTTGTTCCTTGACCATAAAGATTTTGTAGCTTGTTCTCAAAGCCTGTTACTAATACATATATCCAGTGTCAGGAAAAAATGTTTTTGCCTTTTATCTTTCTGTACCACATAACATTTGGCTTTGTGTCCCAGCTTAAGGGTGCACTTTAGCCCTTTTATTTTTTTTTAGTTAAGGTAATCGTAGAAATGTATTAAATCTTGAAAGAACTTATATTCTAATTAAAAATAAATAAGTTTTTTTTCCGGTTAGTTAATGTCCTATCTCTAGGTCTATAAGATGTCTATAATCACTGCTATGATGCTGCTTAAAAATAAGAAACAAGACTTTTTAAAAAAGTCTTTATTGCTCAAACTAATGCCTACTTGGTCTTCAATGGGTTTTCCAAATGTCTACCACTAAGATATTTTATAGACAGCTACAGCTGCTACCGTGTTGTGAGTTCACCTACAATAGGGTGTTTTGTCTGATGTTAACTCCCACAATATTAATTTCAGTGATATTGAAAAATCCAACAGACATTTATTCCAACTAACAATTATGTACAAATATTGCATTCCTGTGGCACATAGTTATCTGGGCTAATATTAAGCTATTACATTACAACAGAGAAGCATGCTACTAATAGAAAGTTATACATCAACTAATCCAAGGTATAATAGAATATGAGATGTATCAGGTTATATACCAAGATGCAGTAATGATGTCATGAGCATCTCTTTAACAGGCATTCTGACATACTGGCTGTGAGACATCATTCGTATCAAATGCCTTCTGGAAATATAAGTTGAGTACATCCACTGTCTCCCCTTCCTTTGCTGCACATTACTTTTTCAAAGAACTCCAACAAACTCCAGTAAATTGGTTAAGCATGATATTTCTTCATGGAGTCCTTTTGTGGAAGGAAGTTGAGCAATGGATAAAGGGGAACTGGTGGATGGTAAACCTTGTTTGCAGTAATGTCCAAAGCTCATCTGATGTTGTATAAGCCTCTGTACATAACTTTGCATATAACATCATTTACTTTATAAATATAGGCATACCGTGTCTTTAATGCACGGCATAGAATATTGTGATCTGTGTTCATCCTTGTGAATGTAGTGTTAGCACACTCCACATCGTACAAAATGTAAAGCTTTGTTGTGGCACATCAGCATTTTACCATGCAGTTACAATCCATAATTGTTCTTGCACAACATTAAATTCAACCACAGGAAGGTTTGAGATGTACTTGAAGATGTAAATGAGAGAATGAAAAGCTTGAAGAACTTAAAATGTCTGAAGGGTAGACAGATCATTGAACTATTTTGGACATGTACAGAAATTAAACAATGTCCACTGGAATGCTGGTCACATCTGGAGGACCATTTCTGGCCAACACAATTTGTAAAAGATGTGTTGGCCTTGGAGTGAGTGCAGCATAGATTTATTAGAATGACACCTGAACTCCATGGGTTAAATTAGGAGAGAGATTATACAAACTAGGATTGTATGCCTTGGAATTAAAAGGTTAAGAGAGATTTGTTGTTTATTTTTCCCCAACAGACTAAGGGGGACTGATAGGCTCGTTAAGGGGAATCTGTTTCTCTGTTACGAGAAATGGCTGCTGTCTTTTTAACAGTCATTAGTTTTCTAATGAAGGGGTCTAGAGTGAGAGGAAATGACCTAGACTGAACTTAGAAGTAGACCTTTCAGGAATGAAGTTCAGAAACACTTCATTGATATAATTTAATCAGTTTCTAATACACTTCATGAAACATTTTGAGAAATTATTGTCACACCATGAAAATGATCAAACGGGTGGAAATTTGAGTCAGGCCAGTTATGGGTTTGAAATACCAGTGTGGAATAAAAGCTAGAGGCCCTTTGGAAACTGGGCCTTCGGTTTCATCACCATCTTAACTCTAACCACAGTGGGCGTGAGACAGCTTGCCAGTTCCACAGTGTTGTATCCATGGCAGCAACACTCCATCATAAACATGTTTTGGAATGAAGGTGAAAAAGATGCTTGAGAGATGGTCAGCTATGGTACTAATGTGAAGCTGGGAAGACCATTCTAACTTCTCCGGCTCCACGTATCACAAAATTTTAAAAAAAAAATCATTATTGTGATGACAGTTTATTTAAGAGCTGCTGGTTAAGTCTGATGTGGATAAAATTAGCCTGAAAGCAGCAGTTAATCTGGCGTGCTGTTTTGGCTACATTCAGGGCAGTACAGTTTGAGGAAAAGAAGCTGGTTAAAGCTTCACTTCTCTTATTTGCATGCACTCAGGCCATCTACATTGAAGCCTTTAATAATATAGCAAGTGGCACAGTTTCAGTGTAAAATGCACAAACATAGCACCAAGCATGTTGGATGCTTCAATGAATTGCTATGATGTAATTTAAACCGACATATCAGCTTGTACATGTGATATTGTTTTTTGCTTCTGGATAATAGGCTTTGATTCCAGCCCTAACTAAGAAGAAAATCTCAACAAGTCACTTCTGCTTAAAGATTATATAACCCAACTAACCTTGCTCCTTGGCATGACCTTCTGGAGCTGGACTGTTTTTAATCTGCATGCTTTGCTGTGTATTCCTGCTTTCAAAGAGAGCTGAGTTGATTTACGTGACTCAAAGCTGGATAAGTCACTGTTTGTAATGAGAGGTTGGCCCACACATATTTGCAATTATCTAAACATGCCGTCGACATTTTCAGAGCGTAAAGCACTTGACTTTATTGCATATTTAATCCAGACCATTTCTGTTGTCGATTCAATGTGCTTATTTGCAGAGAAAATGTTTGCATGGCAGGGTTTTTTTCTTGCATCATTATTACTGGGAATAAGCTCAGCAATGTTCCCTGTTCCACAGACCTGGTTACTCTGACATTTTTGAATAACTCAGAGCTATGTGATGCAACAGAAGAATTGAATTTTCAATCAGCTGTAAAGCATGGTTTAATTTCTTTTGTTTAAAGATTAAATTTTTGTCTATTTATTTATTTATTTATGGAAGCCATAAGATTTCGGATTTGAGAGCAATAAAAATGCAATCATTTTTAATAACAGGATAAGCTTGAGAAACATTGTTTTCTTTTGTTTTGACTGTAGACACCATGTCACACCATTCAGCAAAACATTCAGATATGTTGTGAAACAGTCTGGCGTTACTTTAACCTAGTACTAGCATTATTTGCAAATGGCTAAATGAGTATGATATTTTATTTGCTGTTTAACCTATTCAAATAGTAGTTACTATTACAGTAAATTGAAAATTTTCAAATTTCACAGACACAAAGTCCATTTCAGAGTGCTATGTAGATTTGTATTGGTGCGAGAAAGCCTAGATTTGATTCAGTGTTTTGATGCTTGCTACCTATTGTTCTGATATGATCTCCTCATTGGGTTTGCAATTTCAGTGGTTCTCCATAGTGAGAAAAGAATGCTGTCTTTTGGTGTTCATTAGCTTTCTAGTGAGGGATAATTAGAAAGGTAGCTACTGGTTGGAATTGAACCTTTAAAAGGTAGTTGTGAAAGTATAATTTCTGGTGTGAGAATGAAATTTTTAGTGTTGAATGTCAAGCTGTTTCAAACCTTTTTGATGACAGTCATACTGTTGAACAACATCAAAGAATAATTGCACCTGAACTACCCATCTTCCTAAATCTTACTTCAAAAGATTTGTGGAGATGCTTTTTTTTAATTCATTAATGGGATGAGGGCATCACTAGCTAGGCAGCATTTATTGTCAACCACATTGCTGTGGGTCTGGAGTCACATGTAGGCCAGACTAGGTAAGGATGGCAGTTTCCTTCTCTAAAGGACAACCAGATGAGTTTTTCCTAACAATTGATTCAGGGTCATTATTAGATTTCTAATTCCAGATATTTTGTTGAATTCAGATTCCACCATCTGCTGTGGCAGGATTCAAACCTAGATCCCCAGAACATTACCTGGGTTTCTGGATTAACAGTCCAGCGATAATACCACCACGCCATCGCCTCCTGCAATATTATTTTATAATAATCAGGCTTCTTTAAGTCTAAAATGCCATTGTCTGTTCTTTTAAAAAGTTACTAAATAGGTTACAGTTTTAAGTGATTTTGATCTTTATATTTGGGTATATTTATCGTGTACCACTGATATTAAAAGATCAAGTAAAGCTCCTACCCTTGGATTGTATTTTATTTTTAGTATTAATGTGCATTCTGACATTGCTTGTATGTACCTGAAAGGACCAGAAAGTTCCACTTACCATTTGTGGCGAAATTAAAGATTTAAACTAGAAATTATGATGATTTTGTTCTATTTGATTCAATTTCCCAAGGTTATTCTCACACTAAATATGGTGTACTCTATACCGTGTTTAGATGCGTAGATAGAAAATTAACTTGCTGCTCACATATCTGATTACAAAGGAGATCATCATTTTCTGTGCTTATTCCAGCATGCGCACTATTTTGCTTCTGTGTTAATACTAACATAAGGGTGCGATGTTACTTGCGCTACGTTATTTCAAACAAGTTTAGAATCATGATCTTGTGCAAATTTAGAGAAGTCGATTGTCACTCAGATGACTGTCCATGCTTTAGTTTTTGCGACAGCAATCAAAAACAAACTGTGCACTTCTTGTTAGGTGTAGTTTAGCTCTCTTGGCTGGACAGCTGGTTTGTAATACTAACACCAGAAGTTTGGGTTCAGTTCCTGTGACAGCTGAGGTTACCATCAAGGGCTCCTTTTTAACCTTTCTCCTCGCCTGCAGTTTGATGATCCTAAGGTTAAACCACCACCATTCCTCTTTCTCTAATGGCAGGGCAGCCCTGTGATGACCATATGTTTCTTGAACCACTTTCCCTCCCATGCTTCAATCATTTTCCAATTTTCTCTTAAAAGATGAAGTAGTTTCTGCCTTATTTATTCTTGCCCTGAAGCATCTATGTTCTAGCAGCTATCGTTACAAAAATATTTCTCCTCACTACCTTAATGCCACTTTTAAACTAGTGTGTTACTAATTCTCCAAACCGAAGACATAGTCATACATAATTCACAGTCTTTTAATTTCAGAAACCTCTTTAAACCTCTTCTAACCCTCATCTGTATTGAGGGAAAGTTTTAAAATTTGTTCCTGGGATGTGGACATCATTGGCTAAGCCAGATTTTATTTCCCTCCCCCCAGTTATCCTGGAGAAGGTACTGATGAGCTCCTTTCTTGAACTTCTGCAGTTCATGTGTGGTAGGTGCACCCACAATGCCATTAAGGAGGGAGTTCCAGGATTTTGATCCAGCGACACTGAAGGAACAGTGATATATTTCTGTCAAGTGTGTGACTTGGAAGGAAGCTTGCAAGTGGTGGTGTTCCCATGAATCTGTTGCCCTTGCCCTTTGAGATGATAGAGTCATGGATTTGGAAAGTGCTGTTGAAGGAGCAATAGTAAGTTGCTGCAATACATCTTGGCAGGGTATATGTAAAGCCATTGATTTTAAATCAAAACCGAAAGAACTGCGGATGCTGTAAAATCAGAAACAATAACAGAAATTTCTGGAAAAGCTCAACAGGTCTAGTAACATCAGGGAAGAGAAATCAGAATTAATGTTTTGGAATGGTCACTCAACGTGAAACGCTAACGCTGTGATTTCTCTCCACAGATGCTGTCAGACCTGCTGAGCATTTCCAGCAATTTCCGTTTTTGTTTGTGTTTGAGGTTATTGATTGTGGTTGAATACAATTCTGCTGATGATGATCCAGACCAACTCGGGGAGGCCCAGTCTTGAGTTACTAGATCTGTCCCATTTAACATTGTGGTAGTGACGCATGCCGTGAATAGGACTATCCTCAATCAGAACCAGGAATATGTGGTGGCCATTCCTGTCAATACTGTGATGGATGGATGCATCTCTGACAGGTTGGTGATGATGAGGTCAAGTATATTTTTGCCTCTTGTTAGTTCCTTCACCACCTGGTCACAGGCCCATTCTAGCAGCAGTGTCCTGTAGACATGAATGTGGCTCATGCTATTGAACCACTCTTGATGAAGGGTGTTCAAGTCCCCCACCCAATGTATGCTCTGTGCCCTTGCTACCCTTAGGGATTCATCCAAATAATGTTCAATATAAAGGGCTAATGGTTCATCAGCTGAGGGGTTAGCAAGGGAGTGCAGTAGGTGGTACACATTCGGAGGTCTCCTTGCCCTTGTTTGATTTAATGGAGTCCAGAGTTAGAGCACAATTCCCTTAATTGTTTTTCTGTATGAAGTTACCGTTTGCATCTTTAGGTGTGATATTCCATGGTTCACGCTCTCCCTCCCTCTCTCTCTCTCTCTCTCCCTCTCTCCCTCTCCCTCTCCATCTCCCCCTCTCTCTCTCTCTCCCCCCCCCCCCCCCCCCCCCCCCCTCCCCGCTCCCCCCACCCACCCCGGTCTTTCTCTCTCTCTCTTTCTCTCTCCCCAGCCACTTAATTTGCACCCACAGCTCTTTTTGGCTGCATTAGCCCTCTTTTATAAAACAGATATTAGGAGTACAATTTAAAAATGCCAGTAGGGTTCTGACTCATGGTCATGACAGTTTCTTTTTTTAGATTCATAAAGCTGAGTGCATTGTTAAGTCTTTTCAGAGGCAAGTTAAGAGTTTACCACGTTGTTTCCGATCTGGATTTACATGTAGTTCCGACCAGGTGGGTTCTTTTTTGTAGAAACTTTCCACTCAATATTATAATTGCACTGCTTGCACATTATTTTCCCCTTTTGATATTTTTCACCTCTTTTGTTTCAGTTACAATTTCTGCTTCTGTTCCAACAGTTTTCTCAATCAGGCTACTCTGCTCCAGTCCAAGTAAAATAATTTTTCATCCCTGTCAGATTACTTCAAAATCCATCCATTCAAAAAAATAGGTGCCACTAACACAGTGTTATGTAGTCAGTATGGTAATGGACAGAATCATATAGGAATAATAGCTAGCCAAAATCAAAATTCATTTTAAAATATACTTCTCTGCTGTGTGCTAAACTTTGATCCCAATTATCAAATTGTAAATATATATTTCTTTACCTCTTGTATTGTCGATCTCCATCTTCTTAGGCAGTCCTTTGGGATTTGAGAGTGAGACTTTCTTCCCCTCTCGTTCAGTGGTTCTGAGATGACTGATAAATCCAACGTAAATTCTGCCGACTCTGTCACATGTGGGGCAGGGGTTACTTGAAGGGTTGGGTCAGTGAAATGTTTTGAGGAGATTCCAAAAGAGTTTTTGCTTTGTTTCTGGGAATCCCCTTTTATGACTGAGTTCAGGGTAGAGCATATTGCTTCAGAAGTCTTGTGTCAGGCATAGGAAGCATGTGTCCCTTCCAGTAGAGCTGGTTTGAGTGATTAGCAGTTCAGTGCTGGGCTGGTAGGTGTGAAAGAGGTTGCTGTTGATGGACTGTCTATCTTGCCAGCAAATGTAGAGGATTTAGCAAAGACACCTTTGTTGGGTCTTATCCAGTGCATTGAAATGTCTGATGTAAGTTGACCAAGTCTCCGAAGCACGTAACAGCTGGATGATCACAGCTACCCAGTAAATCATTACCTTAGATTTGGGTGCGATCCTGGTCCACAAATATTACATTACTCATTCATCTGAAGGCTGAGATGATACCTTAGAGATGAATTTTATCTTCCATGATTGCCTTCATCGAAAGGAGGCTCCCATTTGACAGAAAACGTCCTGCGCTTTCTGGGATCTGGCCATTATTAGATTGGGACAAAATTTTTGCTCTGAGAATTGACATGAATTAGGCCATAGTTTCTAGCTGTTCAGTGAAATGCACATTTTCTTACATGCTTTGGAGCAGGAGTTGACCTGGAGCTCAACTTCCACATGAACAAACACAATTCCTTTTCTGCACGTTCTTCCTCAGCCCTTTACCCCTTCAGGTACTGATTTCTCATTCGGTACACCAGCAACTCCTATATCTTGCCAAAATAGTTTCATTTAAACTTGAACAAATGCAAGCAGGTGAATCATTCCTATTTGGTGTCATAATCAAATCAACTAGCCACTGAATAAAGTCATTACTCTGTCAGAAAAATCATTATAAATGTTTCTTAATTAACAGTCACTTATATGTACAATGCACACTATTATGCCAAATACATGAGCATTTATAAGTTTGTAAATTACTGTGTTTAGTTCTCTCAATTTTAACTGGTATGCTTACGTAGATTCCTCTTGTCAAGATGGTGAGTCTGAATTTAGTGCCAAAATAGTAGGAGGTTAATGGCATTTGCTATCATTTAAATGCACATTGCAAAGAGTCCTCAAGCAAAGTGAAAATTGGAGGTTGCTGTCTGATTTGCACTGCTCCACCATTGTTTTTGCGTAACAGCATCTGATTAACTTACTCACCATTTGTGCAGTGTCAACTTGCTGTAATTGTTTGGTTATCTGTAAGTAAGAACCAGACTGGCCACAATAAGTTTTCACTTGTCTACTGCAGCAAAAGTACCCTTCTAATGGTGTCATATGTATTAATTACTGCCAAAAACCTCGTTGACACTGAAAGCTATCCATTACAAGTGTGATGTATTCTATTAATTTTGGTTGGAAATTTTAAAAAAGTTAAATTAACGTTTTAAAATGTTTCTATCTTCTCTCTCTGTTATTCCAGTCCTCCCTTCTCTTTGTTTACCTGTTTTGACATTAAATTCTCTAATTTATACTTCCTGGTCAAGTTTGGTGCTGTTCATTTCAGAATTCTTCAATCTGTTTGTTTGGTTAAGGAGTTACTGATTCGCACAGGTACCAGATGCCCTGTATGAGGTGCCATGCTATTTTGGTCTCCCACTTACAGCAAATTACCGAGCAAAATCTCATGCAGCAAGCAGGCAAGTGCAAGTCTAATGAGTTGCGGCTGCTATTCATTCACCAGCTATCGAAAATGCTGGCCCATTGTGATTATGTGCTTTGTGTGCAGTTTCCATTACTCAGTTATTAATGATCATACTGAACACATCATACAAATCTCAGAAGACAGGGATATGGCTGTGTCCTCAAATTAGAGACTGATTTCTGATATTAGAATACATATCCGCTGGGAACAGTAAAAGCCTAAATTAAACAACATTATCATTAACAAAACAGTCATGTACATTTTGCTGCAGCTGGGTCAATACACATATTGGATTTCCCCCTCTGGTGTGGAGTATATAATGTTATTCCGTTATTCTACTTTAGCTGTTTCTTTCTGAAGCTGCAAATATCTAGGGTTTTGTCATCCTAGTCTGGAATTAATTATACAATGATCTGGAGTCTGTGGTCAGCGGTGGAGCTTGCTGCTAACCTTGAAGTAAGTCTCATTAAGATCTGGCGACGTCCCCGGTGAAACTTCCCTGGTGGTACTGCAACTGATTGCAGCGTTTTATCAGAGAAATTCCCAGCTGGAAACTGGAGTGCTATCATTAACCTGCTCATGCAGCAAATCACATGAAAATGTTTTCACAGAAAGCTAAGCAGTGGGGATAAAAAAGAAAATCTGTGAAATTTTTAATATAGAACAAATAATGATTGGGATAAACACATTAGAGTGCAATTTTCTCTTCCACGGGGATGGTAAGGAAATTGATGAGAAGGACAAACAGTTGGGTGAAGCACAAACAAAAATTGCTGGAAAAACACACAGGTCTGGCAGCATCTGTGAAGAGAAAGCAGAGTGAAAATATAGGGTCCAGTGATCCATCTTCAGAATTGTTTTTAGCTGGGAAAAGGTTGGTGTAAATGCTGAAGATGGGGTGTGAGGGGTGTTGGGGAGCAGTAAACAACAGGTGGAGATGGAGTCCAGAGAGAGAGAGAGAAAAACAGTTGGGTAGATAAAGGATTGGGTAAGGGTAAGCCTGGGAGAATGAATAGTGGAGAACGGGGACTGTTAGTAGCTGACAATGGGTTGTTTGTGGTAGCAGCCCATGTGATGACATGGCCTAGTGTGACGGGGTTGGGGTGAGGACGTGGGAGAAGGTGCACAAGCCCTAAAATTATTGAACTCGCTGTTGAGTCCAGAAGGTTGCAGGGTCCCAAGCGGAAAATGAGACGCTGTTCTTCCAGCTTGTGCTGAGCAAGCCTGAGACAGAGATATTGGTCAGGGAACATGATGTTATGTTGAAATGGAGCAAGGACCAGGAAGTTCAGGGTCATTTTTGCAGATGGAGTGTAGGTGTTCTGCATAATGGTCACCCAATCTGCATTTCGTCTCGCCTATACAGAAGAGACCACACTGTAAGCGATGCACACAGTCGACTAAATTGAGTGAACTGCAGGTAAACAAATGTGTGACTGGGCCCTGGGAAGATACTGGACTCCTCTTGCCCCGCCACCTAATCAACACACCAGCAACTAAATGTAGGGTGAGAAGGTCCATTCGGGACCTTCTTGGCTTATCAACAATTAGGACGTGGTCAGTTAACAGTCAGTTAAGGGCCTCAACACATCGCTGGTTGTATTACCTGCATTGCCAACAGCCTGATTCCTGACTAGAAAGCCCTGGGGAAACCTGCTCAATTAGGTTGAAAAGATGGCCACGATTGGCTGCAATCTGGGGCCAACTGGAAGCAGGGATGGGGGTCAAGATGGTGATTGATGGAATTTCTAACAGCAACGTGGGAGCAGGATGGTAGTCGCTGGCTTTAGTGACTGCTGGCTCTGATGATAGGGATGGAGAGAAATTGTGGGTGAGGGGGATGATGGTGGGTTGGGGCAATGAAGCTGGCAGGCAGCCAGTGGCTGAGTGCTGTGCAATTGACCATAAATTCACGGTTAAGTCTTGAAGTTGTGGTTAGGTTGACAGTTTACTGCCAGCTGCCTCATCACCTCCATCAAAGGCTGTCAAAATCCAAGTCATTGTGATCCATGACTGAGATTCCATTATGCATCTGAAACAGTGTTACATTTTATTTTATTTTGCATTATATCAAGTGGATATTAATTACTCGCAGGCATTACACATCTGCGGGATCCAAAGAGCCTTGCAATTTTCCAGACTTCTTAATGCCTTTAGTAAAATGGAATTAGTTCTCTGAACATTTGGGATTTCTTTGCTGTCTATTAATCCACAGAAGTTGATTGAGATTCTTAATCATTTAGTGAATCACCTTTAATTAAAGTTCAATGATCAAAGAAAGGAGATTGTTATTCCATATGGCCATTCTTACAATGTTGCAACAAAGAAATGGTTCATTTGCTTCTATTAATAAGAACACTGTTTATTATTTTACTACTCTTGTGAATGTTGGTTCATAGTTATACCTGTGTTGTGTGAATCTGAACAGAGAACACAGCAGATCTGATTAAGTTATACTGCCTTCACAAATTAATAATATAAAATTAAAATCTAGCTGGCCGGGAAGAGGTGAGCTTCTTTGAATTGTCATTATTTAGTGTAAAATTTGCTGTATTTATCTCCATTATGTAAAGAGAGATCATGTACTCTTGTAATGAGTTTGATGGCCTCCTGATATCCCAAAGCACTTCACAATAAATGAGCCACTTTTGAAATATGTTTACTGTTGTTATGTAGGCAAACATCGTTGCCAATTTGTACACAGTGAGATCCTACTACAATGCCAAGATAAATGACAAGTAACCTACACTTTGCTAGTGCTCTTTGGATGATAAATGGTAGCCACAAGATATCCTCATCTATTTTTTTGAGCCATATCGGAGGATTTTTTTGTCCTTCTTAGCCAACAAATGGGAATTTTGTTTTAAAAATCATATGAAAGGCATCTCCAACAGGTCAACATTCTTTCAGAATGGGAGAAATAGATTGCAGACTGAAAGTGAGGGCTCTTGTGGCAGAGTGGATGTGTGTCATAACGTGTCCAAACAGGTTTATTAAATAACGACAAGCTGGAAGTGGGGTATGAAATTCAGAAATGCTGTACACTCAGACGATCTGATTTTTTCTTTGTATCAAATTCCCACTTTACTGTGTCAGACAGCTGAACTACCAGGATTACATAGAATCTAAAATGCATTAAAATTCTGGTGCTTAATGCACACCTCCTATAATTCCCGACACTTTATCACAATTCAGACATCATGGTCGAATTTCAAAAGGTAGTGGGAGAAAATGCAAAGGAGGTTAAAAGTGGTCAAATAACTCAATAAGTGTGGAGTTTGTAGACCCTATTTATCTTAAAGACGGGATATCAGTAGCTCTGCTTCCCATCCAACAGGTTAGCAATAGGGGGACTGTGGCAAAGAGAGATCAGCAATTAGGAGTAAATATTGGCAGCTATCTATTCTGGTCCGTCCATATCAACACTACAGTCAAGATAACACATCAACATCTCCACTTCCTCAGAAGGCTAAGGAAATTTAGCATGTCTACAAGGACGCTTACCAATTTTTATCGATGCACCATAGAAAGCATTCTATCCGGATGCATCACAACTTAGTATGGCAACTGCTCTGCTAAAGGCCATGAGAAATTACAAAGAGTTGTGAATGCAGCCCAGTCCATCATGAAAACCAGCCTTCCTTCCATTGATGCCGCCTATACTTCCCAATGCCTGGAGAAAGCAACCAACATAATCAAAGACCCCTCCCACCCTGGTTATACTCTCTTCCACCCTCTTCCATCAGGCAGAAGATGCAAAAGTTTGAAAATGCATACCAGCAGATTCAAGAACAGCTTCTTCCATGCTGTCATCCGACTTATGAACGGACCTGTCATGTATTAGAGTTGATCTTTCTCTGTACCTTCTTGGTAGCTGTAACAGTACATTTTGCATCCTATTCTATTACCCTGATGTACTTATGTAAGGTATGATTTGTCTGGTTAGTATGCAAAACAGTACTTTTCACTGTATCTTGGTACATGTGACAATAATAAATCCAATCAAATCAAATCAAAAATCAATTGAAGAAGCGTAAGATGGGTGGACTACTGCTGAGCGAGCAGGAGCAAAGTTTGGCACTGGTACAAAATGTAAGTCAGGAATAAGGAGAGGTTGGCAGAAGGCCTGTAATCTGGAAGGGGTGGCCAAAGATGTCTTTGAGGGGACTTGAAAGAGGATGCCTTCTCCTCCTGGTCCACAAGGACCATTGAAAGAGTCCCATACCATGAGGAACAGGTAGGGTCCAATCCCGTTTCACCACCATAGGGTTAAAGAAACACCAATTTAGTTTACAATCAAACTCCCAATTGCACAGCAGGAATCTGATTTAGATATGTCTTCCTGTTCCTGATGGCACACTCTGACACCCTGATATCCACCGCTGTATCGACGGCAGTGGATATCTGTGTAGCATGTTAGGGATGGGTTCTGGAGAATTTGCTTATTAACTTCCACCCTGACCTCCTTCCACTTCTTATATAGTTGGTGAATATCAAGACACTTCAGCACATACTTCAACATTGTGTGGGAAACATCATCTGAGATTTATCATTAAAAAAATTCAAGTAATAATTAGGATTAATTGGCTGGTCCTCTTAGCAACTCCCATTGTGGCAATATCTCCAGAGCAATTCATAAGAACAGTACACCATTGATAAAGGCACATATTATCTGGTTGTTCAGAAAGCTATATGCCCATATTATTTCCAATTACAATTTAGACAGGGTAATATAAAAGAAAAGTAAATACACATGAGAAAGTTGAATCAAGCAAAATTGCATCATTAAGTTTGTGTTGGCACTGGGTATGAAATGAAAATAGTGTATATCAGGGTATGAATTCTTCTGCTGACTATTTTAGTCAAGTCAAAAGTACACTAATGAAACTTGTTTTCTTTTACGTCAAACTTAGGGATCCGTGGGAGCTGGGCTTGTTTAATCTAGACAGGCCCCAAGGCAGGATCTTCGTGACAGCAGGATCTCCTGTGATTAACTGAAACAAAGAACTATGGATGCTGGAGATCTGAAACAAAAATAGCAATTGCTGCAGAAACCCAGCAGGTCTGGCAGCATCTGTGGGAAGAAAGCAGAGTTATCGTTTTGAGTCCAGTAAATCTTTGTTGTGTGTGTATATGAAATGGGATGTATAAAACAGGATTGTGGATAGCGGGCCAGGTTAGAAGAAAAGCTGAATAAGTGATGAAAGAGCTAAGAGCAAGAGAGAATGGGTGGGCAACAAACCCAACTCCTATAATATGATAATGAGCCTGGGAGTGAGAATGCGGACAGAATGTGGATGTTCCGCAAAGCAGTCGCCTAGTCTGTGTTTCGTCTCCCCAGTACAGAGGAGACTGCATTATGAACAGTGAACATGGTGGACTAGATTGAATGAAGTATAGGTAAAGCACTGCTTCATGTGAAAGATATGTCTGGGGCCTTAGACGGTGAGTAGGGACAAAGTAAACAGGCAACTGGTACACCTTCTGAGATTGCATGGGAAGAAGTTGTGGAGTGTGCGGAGGTGTTGGGAATGGAGGGGGCCTGGACCAGAATATCCTGGAGGGAAAAGTGCCTGTGGAATGCTGACAGGAGAGGGGAGGGGTGAATGTGTGTCTGGTTGGGGCATCCCATTGGAAATGACAGAAATGGCTGCCTACAGTTCTTCGGATGTGGAGGCTGGTAGCGTGAGGGCCAGAGGGACCCTGTCATTGTTGGTGGGAGGGAAAGGAAGGGGTGGGGCAAGAAGTGTGGGAGATGGGTCCACCACAACTAAGGGCACTCTCAACCACTGTAGTGGGGAATTCTCGGTTGAGGAAAAAGCTGAACATTTCTGAGTGCCCCCTTACAGAAGATAATCCCCTGATTACATTGGAGGGTGGAAGAGGCTGATGAAGTATGAAACTGACTGTTAGCAATGGGATGCCAATTTTGCTAATTAATGGGTGACTTGATACAATTCAGTGGTGGCTGAGGGATTCAGTGGGAGCTGCATGACCTCCTTGCACTCCTGGTTCAGAGATCCAATATCAAGAAGAGGAATCCCAACCTCCTGCTCCAAGCTCAATCTAAAACCCTGATTCCTCTTGTCCCACGACCCGACCCTGTCGTCTGTAACCAGCTTTCACTTCAGAATGGACTGGTTGATCCACAGTGAACCTGGGCCTTTGGTGGGTGCATTACTACCAGCTTTCACCATTTGCTCTGGCACTGGCAGCATAAGGAACTGCCAACTTCTCACTGTCCACAAGCTCACAGGCGGTAGGACCTGTACCACCAGAATCCTTAATCCAAGGGAGGGGCCAAGGGTGCCTTTCTTGAATGTCTGAGGACACTTTGTTCCATTGGGCTTCTGCTCCAGCTCTGCACCAGTTCCCTAATTGTTGGGTAACCCTCGTTTGACATGAGAGAACCTCAGGCATAATGAACAAGCTTATTTAGGTCAGCTGCGTTAATTCCTGATATTGGATGCTTTTGCAAAACAAAGAGCCACAACAGTTTGTTTTTTAAAGTTTGACCCATTTTTCTAATCAACATGTTCAGAGATACTATTACAC
The DNA here is from genome assembly GCF_021869965.1 of Rhincodon typus. NCBI lineage: Eukaryota > Metazoa > Chordata > Chondrichthyes > Orectolobiformes > Rhincodontidae > Rhincodon > Rhincodon typus. Next base: position 21,669,430 of record NC_063347.1, read on the forward strand.
CCCTCTGGAGCAGGTAGGACTTGAACCCAGGTCTCTCGGTCCAGGCTTAGGGACTGTACCTTTGCGCCATAAGGGTTAACATTACATGGAGTCCTTGTTATAAATATCTCCTCTTAAAATCTTTTTATTTTAATTTTAAAGCTGTTTCTTTTTTACATCCTTTCCTCATTTAAAGTACCAGTACTCATTTTAAATCCTTCACTTTCTGGTTGCATCTCACAATGTCACATTTTTCATGTCACCGGGAGAATTCCGTTTTCACATCTTCGCCAGGGCCCCCTGTTGGTGCCATTGTCTCTGCACCTTGCAGTTGGAAATATTTTCAACAGTTCTTTGTTTGTGCGCTGAAGTAAATTTATTTTGAAGCCTTTTTAAAAATTTCTTTGCTGTTTGTACCTATTCTTGGGGAGGAACTGCTGTGAACTTTGTTTTTTTTCCCAAAGAGTTCTCTGAATACTGCAATTTCCCTTTATAGATGCAATTGTTGAGAAACTACTGTACTTGTTCTGTAGATTTCTTTAAAGATGCTCCTGCAAGCAAGAGCCCTGCTTAAGTCTGATGCCTTAATTGTTTTGTTTTACAGGTTATTTCAAATAGGAATACACAGTGCTGCAGATGCAAATCACAATATTTCAACTTTTACATTGAATTTTCTGCCCTCAGAAATTTAATTCTGAGTTTAGCCCTGATTCTGATGCAAAACCTTGCTTCACTTAAAATTATTTCACTTAAAGTAGTGAATTCTGTCATTGAATGAGATCATAACTGTTCTGATAGTCCTCAACTCCACTTCCCTGCTGTTTCCCTGTAACCTGTTTAAAAGTCTGTCTTTCTCAAGCTTGAATAAACTTAACAAACTAGCCTTGACAGCCTCTATGGTAAGGAGTTTCTCAGATCCAATACCATCTGAGATGAAATTCCTTCTTATCTCTGCCTTAAATGTGGGATCCCTTAAAAACAAAATGACAACTTGCCTTTCATATATGTGTGTGTCAATCAATGACGTTTTCTGAGAATGTAGACTCCTCTTAAAGCAGTCACTGACTTTGCAAATGATTGATGGATTATTTCTAGCCATGTTAATTTTTGTTGTGTAAACGTTCGAGGGATATGAACAGCAAAGCAAATGAATGGAGATTTTTTCTTCGTTTTTTTTGGGATGTGGACGTCGCTGGCTGGCCAGCATTTATTGGACGTCCCTAGTTGCCCTTGAGAACGTGGTTGGTGAGCTGCCTCCTTGAACCACTGCAGTCCACCTGCTGTGGTTAGATCCACAATGCTATTAGGGAGGGAATTCCAGGATTTTGACCCAGCAACAGTGAAGGAACGGCGATATATTTTCTAAGTCAGGATGGTGAGTGGCTTGGAGGGGAACTTGGTGATGTTCCCTTATATCTTCTGCCCTTGCCCTTCTAGATGGAAGTGGTTCTGGATTTAGAAGGTGCTGTCTGAGGATCTTTGGTGAATTTCTGCGATATATCTTGTAGATAGTATACATTGCTGCCCCTGAGCATCTGTGGTGGATGGATTAGAAGTTTGTGGACGTAGTGCCAATCAGATGGGCTGCTTTGTCCTGGATGGTGCCAAACGTCTTGAATGTTGTTGGACTTGCACTCATCCAGGCAAGTGAGGAGCATCCCATCACACTCCTGACTTGTGCCTTGTACATGGTGGACAGGCTTTGGGAGTTCAGGAGATGAATTACTAATTGTGTATTCTTAGCCCTGATCTGCCTTTGTAGCCACTGTGTTCATGTGGTGAGTCCAGTTAAATTTCTGATCAGTGGTAACCCCCAGGATGTTGATTGTAGGGGATTCAGTGATGGTAACAGCATTGAATGTCAAGGGGTGGTGATTAGGTTATCTCTTATTCGTGATGTTCATTGTCTGGCATTTGTGTGGCACAATTGTTACTTGCATTCCTTATTAGTTCGGAAATTGAACTAATTGAAAGGGTGAACATGCAGATACTATTAAACATTACATATGGAATGTCAGATTTATCATTCTTTAGCAAAGAGCATCTATTCTATCTGGAAAAAGGGAAGGATTCTTCCAAAAGGCCACTTGCCAATCATTAGCTTTAAGTTTTGAGTCAAATAGCTTCCCTATAACAGTGCATTGAAACCATTTTGTAAGTTATTCCAATAATAATACTCAGACTGACTATGCTGGATGCTAACTTCCCACATTACCTCATTACCTATGCAGCATGCCCTTATGGCACTCTGTTCATTGTATTCTCCCGCCAACCACAATCGGATATACAGTCCGTTGCTGGGAATTCTCCAGATTCATGGCGCCGGTGCCATCTCTGAAACCCAGGTGAGGTGCTGACAGTCCGGAGCTGACCTTCAGGCTTCCTATCAATTGCTCAGAGGTGTCAGACAAAGGAGAAAAAGGCACCCTGCTTCACTGACAGGATGTGACAGATCCTGGTGGCCAGACTATGCATGTGGCCATTGCCTACAGACTGTGCCTTGAAATGTTGATGGCTGGTATCCAAGATGGATGGCTAGAGGAGCAAGCAGTGAGTTGGAGTTGCCTATTTAGAAACCTAAAAGCAGGTGTAGGTCATTCACCCCATCAAACTGTTCCATCAAACATGGCTGATCAAACATTTCAATGTCTCTAAGGTTTTAGAGTAGATTTGTAGCTCGGGTTGTGCATGTAGTGGTTGGTTGGCTCACCGAGCTGGTTTGTTGTTCCACAGACGTTTCTTTACCCTGCTGGGTAACATCATCAGTGCAGCCTCCGATGAAGCGCTGTTGAGTTTGATTACCTCAATTCCGGTTTTCCTTCACAATGGAGTGTATATGGGGTCGAGCTCTGTGTTTATTGATGACTTTCTTAGTGGAGAAGGAGGCCTCTAGGCATTCCCGTGTTTGTCTCTGCTTCGCCTGTCCTAGGATCTTGTTGTTGTCCCAATCGAATTGATGGTTTTCCTTACTCATGTGGATGGAGATGAGTGAGTATTAGTCATGTCTTTTTGTTGCCAGTTGATGTTCGTGTACTGTTGTGGTTAATTTCTTTATTGTCTCTGCAATGTAATGTTTGTCTTAGCAGGGGATCTTGTATATGACATTGATCCTGTCCATAGTGGGTAGTGGGTCTTTGGCTCGGGTTAGCAGTTGGTGTAGGGTTGATATGGGTTTGTGTGCTACTGTGACACCCAGTGGCTGTAGGAGTCTTGTGGTCAGTTCAGATGTGTTCTTGATGTAAGGTAGCATGATGAGTTTGTCGGGGCGTGCAGTATCTTCCTGGTGTTGTTCATGTAATAGGCATCTTCTGACCCAGTTTTTCGGGTATCCATTGTCTTTGAATACTTGGAAGAGGTACAGTGCTTCATCGGAGGCTACACTGATGATGTTACCCAGCAGGGTAATGAAACATCTGCGGAACAACGAGCCAGCTCGGCGAGCCAACCAACCACAACATTTCAATGCCTGTTATACACACGATCCCCATAATCCTTCATGTCTCAGGTAATCAGAAATCTATAATCTCTTCTTTAAAATACACAAAGATTGAACTTCCATAGTAAAAATAATGGAATTAGCTAATAATGCAGTGTTAGTGTATGCTAAAACATACAAATAGGCCTCTCGCTGCTCACTAGCAAGATTCTGCATTCTGTTCAAAGTTGGTTGGAAAATGAGACTTTTTTGCTGTAGGCATCAGGAAGCGCCTTACTGTTGATCACGCACGATTTTCCAAATTTCTCACCAATGCTCATGTTACCCAGTGGCTGGGAAATTCAGCAAAGATGCTTAGGGAGAAGATGCATCAAAAATGTTCAACCTCCCTCACATAAAAACCATGGAGTCCCTAGTTCCTTTGCAAATATAATTCTCCGAGTTTCACAAGAACCTCCAACTCAACTGCTAAAATCTACTTTTGAACTGGTTTGAATTACAAATAAAAAATATTGGAGAAACGGTGGCAGGAATTAAAACATAAAGCAATGCAAATTTCAAATCATCCTGACTTAGTATCAAGTCTAAAGCCAGTTTGCTTTCTAATGTAGTAGACTATTTAAATGTAATTTCCGAGTACAAGAATTGCTAGCTCTGAACATTACACCTACATACAATTTATATTCAATACATAGTGAGATAATACCACACAAATTGGCATAATTTGTCATGAGCTATTGCATTTCCGATTTCCTCAGGGCATTTATTCAAATATTTATTCACAGTTCCTAATGATCATCATGGTCTTATTATCAGCTTTGCAGTATTATAGTTAAAACTTAGAAACTGCAGTTAAACCTAAGTTAAAACCTGAAATTGACCTTAACATTTAAGTATCTATTGTTTAGAAACAATTACCTTGAAGCAACAAAACGTTTTATTCCTCCTATTTAAATTTTGCTACAAAGAAGATAACTACAGAATCATAGAGTCTGTGTGACTCAATAGTTATCTTTTTATAGCAAAATTTAAATAGGAGGAATAAAACAATGTGTAGCTTTAAAGTAATTATTTCTAAACAATAACTAGCATGGGTGTTGATGTATATCTGTTTTAACTGATTTTAATGTGGTAGTAAAGCTTTAAAATAGTTTTCCTGCCTTATTAACCTTTTAGTGCTGTACCCATAAATATCTTATAAAAGACCAAATAATAGGCACCCAAAATGCCCATTTATCTCGGGCAGTTGGTGCCTTTTAATATGCAAATCAGGATCATAGGAGCCCAATCATGACTTTAAGTTGCATCTGCTCAAAGTGAGCGCTCCACAAAGTTTGAAATCACTTTTGCATGGTTTAGAAGGGCATCTAGAAAACTGCTCACAGTCAGAAGGCTGTGGGCTCAAGTATCACCCTAAGGGACGGGTTTTACAGGGTTGAATGAATGATAAATCACTCTCATCCCCAAATTTAAAAGACACAACCTGCCAAAAATGGAACTGCTATGCAGTGGTAATGGACAGGGGCAGCCCTTAATTGCTTTACTACTGGGACTTCCACTCCTTGGGAACAGGAAGATCTGGCCTAGAGAGCTGCTGGCCCATCTGATTGGGACTACATGTGGCCCCTAGATAGGGACAAGACATCTCCCAAACTTGACAACACATCCAGGCATTTTTGGTAGGCAGGGCTTGCACAAAGTAGGGTATACCATTTGGAGGGTAGTGCTGAGGGGCACATGCATTGAGGAGATACTTCCCCAGATTCTTCTCCCTTCCCCCTATCATCACGTTCCTGCCAAAAGGAGGCTGTGCTATCAAAGCTGCTATGTATTTTGCCTTCCTCTTCCAGTATTTGGCTGCTTGAGGACCTCAATAAGCCTAAAGCCCAACCCCCACAACATTATGGACAGTTTAGGAATGGATGGGAAGGCAGAGGTTTGGCTATTGTTTTATTTTCTTGCTCTTTGATCATGGTGAGGGAAGAGAAGATGTGTAAAATTAACCCTCAGGTACTTGAGTACAGAAGTCTGACCTGACATCCAGGAGCATAAAAAGTGCTGCAGTGTCAAAGGAACCATATTCTAAAATTATATGCATTTTAATTTTTTTTAAAGTGCACAAGACAGGCATTCCTATATCTTTAATACAATCAGAACATTTTTCAAAGGCTGACTGCCAATATTACATTGACATATTATTTTGAATAAATTTCACAAAAGGGAAGAAGACTTGCATTTATATTGCACATTTCCCAAAGATAGGATAAAGTGCGTTACAGCCAATGAAGTACTTTTTAAAAGTGCAATCACTTTTGGAATCAAGGAAACACAGTAGTCAGTATCTCCCAGGCAAATTCCTACAGACACCAATGTTTTTGTGCTGTGAAATGAGGCACATATTCCCCTCCCCTTCCTTGTCCTCCTTCCGCAGGGACCGTTCCCTCCGGGACATCCTGTTCCATACTTCCTTCACCCCCAACACCTCCCCACAGCCCTACGGCACCTTCCCCTGTAACCGGCGAAGGTGCAACGCCTGCCCATTTACTGCCTCCCTCCCCAGTATCCAAGGGCCCAAACATACCTTCCAGGTGAAGCAACACTTCACCTGGACTTCTCAGAATCTAGTCTACTGCATTTGCTGCTCACAATGTGGTCTCCTTTACACTGGGGAAACAAAGCATAGACTGAGTGACCTGACTGCTTCGCAGAACATCTACATTACCCCCGCAAAAAGACCCTGAACTACCTGTTACCTGCCACTTTAACGCACCACCCTGTTCCCTGGCCAATGTCTCTGTCTCTGGCTTGCTGCAGTGTTCCAGCAAACCTCAGCGCAAGCTGAAGGAACAACACCTCAATTTCCTCTTGGGGACTCTGCAGCCCTTTGGACTCAATATTGAGTTCAATAATTTTAGGGCCTAAACTCTCCCATGTCCCAGTCTCCTACCCCACACACCAGACCTTGTTACCACATAGCCTGCCATCATACACCCCCTGTTGTTAGTCACTAATAGTCCACATTAACAACTATTCACCCTCCCAGCCTGATCATTATCAACTCTTCGTCTATCCAACTGCACTTCTGTCTCTTCGGATTCTATCCTATCATTTACTCCCTACCCCAACCCCCTCCCTTTTTTCTGCATATAAATTGATGTTTTCCCAGCCACCATCAATTCTGAGGAAAGGTCACTGGACCCGAAATGTTAACTCTGCTTTTTTCCTTTTTAGATGCTGCCACACCTGCTGAGCTTTTCCAGCAACTTTGTTTTTGTTCATGTTCATGATTGTTAATTATGGCTTTGCAAAACAGGCAGGGTTTCTCTTCAGGCAGAGAGTTTAAGAAGCTGATTTTATAATTGAGATCAACTCACCTTTCTAATTTGAAATGACATTCAAAGTAAGCAGTGCTTCAAGATGGGTTAAGACTAGAGAGATGATCATGGCCTTGTCAAGACCATGGTTCAGAAAAAATATAATGAAAGTAATAAGACGTTTTTGGATTTTATATCATAGTTGTAATATATGTTTAAACTATTTTCAGTTTTTTGTGTATATATATAACTCACTGAACAGTTAGGCAATTTAAACATTGTAATCTGCTAGAGAGCAGCTGTACATGTTGAACCAATCATAGGAAATCATGAATTTTAATGCTGTGAGGTCAGAAAAACTGTGAACTTATTTTGTTGGCAATTCCTAACTTGCAAATTATATTAACCTCACACATGTGCCCAGAATTTGACATTAGATTTTAGATTGCTGACATTTTCTGGTGAATTCATGCTTCATGGGCAGTTTTCTGTTGCTATGTCATTGTTGTTGAAATGAAATGTTGTCACCGTTTCAGAGTGAGATATCCAACTCACTGTAAGACATGGATTCGTTTCTGTAATGTTCTATGACTAGAATATATTTGTAAACTTTGTTGTTTGAAAAAAAGCAGCAGTTTCTATGGGTCTTCCTCTCTGTATCTTACCCTTAGCACCCAAGCATGATCTATCTCTCACACTGCTCTTCTCTCTCTTCAGATTCTATCCTATCATTTACTCCCTACCCCATCCTCCTCCCTTTTTTCTGCATATAAGCTGATGTTTTCCCAACCACCATCAATTCTGAGGAAGGGTCACCGGACCCGAAACGTTAACTCTGTTTTCTCCTCCACAGATGCTGCCAGACCTGCTGAGCTTTTCCAGCAACTTTGTTTTTGTTCCTGATTTACAGCATTCGCAGTTCTTTTGGTTTTTATTTATTATGATATATCTCTCCCTGTTTAAAGTACGTTTCAAAACTTAGATATTTAGTAGAGATGAGTGACTAAGTTCACTGTCAGTTTCTCCTGATTAGCTTAGGATATTTTCTTAGGTTAAAAGTGGTCTATAAATAGATATCGTATGATGTGAACTTTGACCTTCTCTCTTAAATGTAATTTTCTTTTAATTTGTTCAGGGGATATGGGTGTCACTGGCTAGGCCAGCATTTATTCAACACCCCTTTTGGTCCAGAAAGCATTGAAGAGCCACGACATTGCATTTGAAAAATACCTGAGTAATTTCTGGACCGTTAAAAGGTCTGACCAATTGGATTAAACATTGGAAATGACCAAATTCATAGTTAGTTTCCTGACATTTGCTTTGTAGGTGGCAGACAACGGGAAGTTTGATGCCTCGCTTTGCAGACAGAGCTTGGAAGTCCGAGGGAACAGGGTGGTACAGAGTTAAGGAGACCACAACACCCAATCATACTAACTTACTCCGAGATTGCCACCCCATTGAGTGCAATCTCAGCCACCTGAAGGAATACACAATAATGTAGAAAGAAGGTCAATGACTCTACCAGTGTAAGTAGCATCATCTTCTCTCTGATACCTCACACTCACTGTAAATCAGCTACTACACCCATTTCCCACCAAGGCTCATTCTCTACCCTTCACCTTTATGTCTGAAACATCTTCTTTCACTAGGTCTCACCAACCACAACTCCTGACACCACTAGAGATAGTAAGAACTGCCAATGTATTCTGCCATGGGAGCCTACAACCCAATGGTCTCAATGCGGACTTTACCAGTTTCAAAGTCTCCCCACCCCCAGCCTCATCCCATGACCAACCCTCCCTCTCATCCCTGCCTCCTTGACCTGACACAACCTGTCTATCTTCTTTCCCACCTATCCACTCCTCCCACCTCACTGACAAATCCCCACCACTTCCTATCTGCATTCACCTATCACCATCCCACCTACCTTTCCCAGCCCTACCTCTCCTCCCTCTATTTATTTCAAAGCTCCCTTCCCCTTGCCCCATTTCTGAAGAAGGGTCCCGACCCGAGACATCAACTGATGCTGCCTGGCCCCCTGTGTTCCTCCAGCTTCACGCTGTGTTATTCCTGACACCAGTAATCTTGTGTGGTTCCTATGCTGCCTATTCACTGTGCCTTGGACTATTTCCCCACTGGCGCCAAAAGTAACAACTGTGCCACCCACTTTCCTCTCAGTTAGTATCTGACTCACTCTCATTCCAGGAGGAAAACAGCCACCAGTTGGCAGAAAGAGTCATGACAGGTGGTAGGCTGCCCACCATTTGTCCACTTGTGCTATATGAGGAGAGGATCCTGACTCTGACTGGCCCAAGTGGCTGACAGACAGTGTCCAAGGGACTGGTATCAGATACTGCTGTTTACTTACTGTGTCGGGGCTCTCTTAGCAAAGGCTATCTCCCTTGACTTGGCTGAGGGCTGCTGACAACCATGACAAGCTTCCTGGCTTTATGTCTGCACGAAATGGCATGACAATAAAGTAATGCTTTGAGCCTGATCTCTCTAGCTGAAGAGATAAGGCACACCCAGGCAATGCAAGTGGTTAGCACTGCTGCCTCACAGCACCAGGGACCCGGGTTCAATTCCACCCTCTGGCAACTGTCTGTGTGGAGTTTGCATGTTCTCCCCGTGTCTGCGTGGGTTTCCTCCGGGTGCTCCGGTTTCCTCCCACAGTCCAAAGATGTGCAGTCTAGGTGGATTGGCCATGCTAAATTGCACATAGTGTCCAGGTATGTAGATGTGTTGATGTGTAGATTAGGTGGGTTATAGGGGGATGTGTCTGGATGGATCTGGGTGGGATGTCTGAGGGTTGGTGTGGACTTGTTGGGCTGAAGGGCCTGTTTCCACACTGTAGGGATTGTGTGATATATTTTTCTTGCATTTTGGTTAATATAAACTTCTTGTTGCCTCATTTATTTATTTTTCTAGTGTATTTTCATATTTAGGCTTTTATTCCAAACTATGTCAGGAGTGGTAGATGGAGTTTAACTTAGATAAACGTGAGATGCTGCATTTTGGAAAGGTAATTCGAGGCAGGACTTATACACTTAATGGTAAGATCCTGGGGAGTGTTGCTGAACAAAGAGACCTTGGAGTGCAGGTTCATAGTTCCTTGAAAGTGGAATCGCAGGTAGATAAGATAGTGAAGAAGGCTATTGGTATGCTTGCCTGTATTGATCAGTGCATTTGGTATAGGAATGGGGAGGTCATGCTGCAGCTGTACAGGACATTGGTTAGGCCCCTTTTTGGAATACTGTGTGCAGCTTTGGTCTCCCTACTACGGGAAGGATGCTGTGAAACTTGAAAGGGTTCAGAAAAAATTTGCAAGGATGTTGCATCATGCCATATGAGGAGTTGAACATCAATGCAAGATGGTTAGCTTTTTAGAGATGGTTGATACCTGGTACTATGTGTGTGTGGCATGAATTTTACTTGCCATTTATTAGTCCAAGGCTGGATATTGCCCTGGTCTTGCTGTATTTGAATATTGACTGTTTCAGTTTCTGAGGAGTTGTGAATGGTGCTGAGCATTGTGCATTCGTCAGTAAACGTTATGATGGAAGGAAGGTGATTAATGAAACTGCTGAAACTGGTTGTGCCTAGGACTCTATGCTGAGAACTCCAGCAGAGATGTCCTGACACTAACTTGAATGACATGCAACTACATCAAGCATCTAACTCTGCACTTGCAATGACTCCAATCTGCAGAGTTTTCCCTCTAATTCCCATTGAGTGCAAATTTGCAAAGGCTCCTTGATGCCATATTTGTTCAAATGCTGACTTGACACCCCCTTGGCTCTCGAATTCAGCTCCTTTCACCATGTTTGGACCATTCTTGGGAGTGGGCCCGTTAGAACACAAATTGTGTATCAGTGAGCAGTTTATTCTTGTGCAAGTGCTACTTGATAGCACTTTTGAAGACCCCTCCAGCACTTTTCTGATGACTGAGTGCAAAAATTGATAAGCAAAAATGGAGTCAACTGGACCAGAGGTAACATTCTGCTGGTTGGAGTCATACTATTCGTAAAGGAAAGTTGTGGTAGATGCCGGTAATTGGTTCAGTTGAATTTGTTCTGCTTTTTAGCCTTTTATCTCATGGAATGAATTGAATTAGGTGAATGTACATGCTGGAAAAATGATACAGGCTCTCTTAAAACATTCTTAAGTTCATTTAGGTAATCTTATAAAGGGTTTGCATTATTTTAAAATCACATCAATACTCACTCACATTGCAGCCCTCTAGCCATTAAGGTAAGGGAGTCTGAATCCTCGGAAGTCTCCAGTTCTGACTCAGAGGTGGGGACTGTTTCAGTGACTTTCAGCTGTTGGGTAATTGCCAATCGCAAGTTTCAACTTCCTGGGAAATTCCTGGGAGTCAGCTGTGTTGAGATTTGTGCAGTGACCTGATGTGCAACCGCTATATTCCATTTCAGAACATCTGGATCAATGTAGGATATTTTCATGCAACTTATGCTATTCTTCCACCGGGTCTTTGAATACTCAAACTGGATTCTACAATTGGGAAATTGTTAATTTTCCAGAACATCTGGCTGCATTTGTTGCATGCAAAACTGACCCACCACCTTCTTCAAAGACTAGATTATGGATTTTTTTAAGTAAATTAAGGTTGAAAAGCTGATTGATCTGAATTATAGTCTCATGCAATGTCACTTGCTATTTTAATGAATCGTGTCTTGGAGAGTTCATGTATAAGAATCTTTCCTGTCTTACAATGTGGTTTTAAATCCATATAGTAGAATGCTAATAAGGTGAACATATATAGCATGGACCAATTCCATATTGTTTCCAAATCATTGAATTTAAACATTGTATTCCTGTAAAGTAGGAAGAATAAATCATACCAATATGTTAAGTTTATTGTAAGACATTCTGAGTATAAAACCTTCCATGTATTACAGTTATCCAATTCTTAACACATGTACACGGCTTTGCTTTTGGGATACATGGAGGAAATTCTCGTCCACAAAGTCATTACCACCTTAAAAACAAAATTGATAAAACATCACATTGTATGATTTATCAAATAGTTTGGAAATTTTCATTTCTTACCACCCATACTTAATAGAATGCCGTGTTGAATGTTGTCCTGGTTTTTAAAATAGCTCCCTGCTTGCCACATTGCACAGAAGTCCATTTTCTGGAAGGCTAAGAGAAATTTGATGAAAGGAACTCCTAACAGACTTCCAGGAAAATGTAGAGAAATAGAATCCATCTTACTTGCTGCACAAGACCTAGTGTTTTAGGGAAAATTGACCAAAGCTGATCTTTGCTGACCTAAACATCCTTTGGCAGTCTCTGAGACTAAATAAATTATGCAGCATCTACAATGTGGTCAACTGTCAGTACTGTGTGCAAGGAGCCAATTTTATTGGCAGAATGGCATAAAGATCCTTTTTTTTAAGCACTTCCCAAATACTTTTCCATCACGGAACCAGTTTGGTGCTTGCTAGTGACTGGGACTCCAGATCTGTGAGAGCACTGGATGGAGGGGTGGTGAAAACAGGGCTGGGGTGGATCTGTGTGTGTGTGGACATAGAGGTGTGAATGGGAGAGGCATTACAGGCCTGTGACAGATCTTGGGGGAAATCCAAATTATAATCCAAATTATAACACAATCAACTTTTCCATTAGGGTTTTCAGGACAGGACGATTTAAAGGAGCCACACAACTGTTAGACATTCGGAGTTGCAGGACAACCATTGCTGCCTCAGAACGCATGATCAAAACAGTTTGCATGGTGATCCCATTTTGGGGTTGCAGCCCATGGTTTATGAACCTCTCTCCTAAACCCAGGAAAAATAAGTTGTCATGTCATTGGTAACCAAAAGGTCAGTATGTCATTTTGCAATATAACAACATCTTGTTTTTGTTGCAAACAAAGGTTTATTGTCCAAGCTGAATAAATCCATTTTTGAATCAATTGCACTTCTCCGAACTATATGCTCAAATTATAATTTAAATCCACTTTTCATGTAATGATAAACTGATAGGGTCATCAGTTCAAATTACTTTTTGGTGTGATGTGTACATAGTTTTGCTAGGTTTTAATGCAACAGTGATTAAGCCAGAAAATGTTACAAGTTTAAACATTTTAATATTCCAGTTCCCATGACATCTAAATAGAACATTGCTGTGGCTGAAATAATTGTGGATGATATAGACCATAAACTGCATTTAGAAAAAAAAGCTATTGCTGCTTGCATGGATATTTGTTTCAAAATGTTGCTACAAATCAGAATTGACACCATCAATAAGTTGCAAAATATCTTGGCTGCTTCTCAGCACTTCTTCTTGGTAATAGATCAGTAGAATAATTTGTTCATTTGTTTATAACTTGTGCTAGTTTAATGAGCTGAAAATAGATCTTAACACAAAAGAGAAAAAGCAATAAAACTTATGAATGACACAATTGTTTTTTTATACCTCAGAACAGTGTTCCAGTACAATTTTTTTAATTCTGGTTTTTCACTTTGGCAAAACATATTACTTTTTTATTGAGTGAAAATCATTTTTAAAATGTCTTCCCTGGTTGAAGTTGACCTCAGTTTTCCTCTAAATAACGTTGTACATGTTTTACGATGCAGCAATAGACCTTTAGGTAAAACTTCTCCGTGATATGAGGCATGGGGCTGAATCTTACAATTTTTTGGCTGTATCAATTTTGTTGAGTTTCACGGAGGGTTTCTCTCCATAAGGCCTACTATGTTTTCTCAGGTCATCATCACAGTTTTGCCTCATTAACCACTTATATCACCCCAATGACACCCCCTTGACCAATGCTAACTCGACTTTCCCACTCACTGTAGCCAGAAGAACTCACCATTCCCCGGATATCCCAGAATGGGTTGGCATCATCTTTAGATCCCAACCTGAAACGTCAACTTTCCTGCTCCTCTGATGCTTCCTGGCCTGCTGTGTTCCTCCAGCTCCCACACTGGATCTGACTCCAGCATCGGCAGTTCTTACTACCTTTAAAAGGCTATTGTGTACATGGACAAGTACTGTCAATCCAGAGTTGCTCTTCACAGTTTGTCTTGAATATGATTCGGGGAAAGGGATAAGAGGAGTTTGGACCCCACTTTTGTGCCAGGCACCTGGATATCCTGGTGAATGGACTGGTACAGAGGAGGGCTGTCATTTTCCCCACAGCCAGCAGAGAAGGTCCTCACACCAGATCCTGCCAGCTTTGTCTGAGGCTGCCATCTGCAAGAATGCCCAGCAGAGTAGTTAGAAGATCAATGAATTTTCAGCTCCACTGGGGCTTCTCAATGACCTCACACTCTCGCACTCATGGACCAGGACCCACTAAGGCTCATGTTACATCACCTTCACTATTGCCTGCAGCTTCTTCCCTCACTTACTCTCACTCAACCCAACCCCCACATTGCGTAAGGTCCACACTGCTTTGTCAGTCACTCCAGACACCTCATCCCGTTTACACCACTATCACCATTGCTAGAAGCTATGTGACCTACTTTCATCTCCCTCAGTGTTTCCCTGTCTGTTTACAGGAGTGAAGCAGCCCCCAGTAGAGCCAGAAACAGTCAAGATGGATGGTGGGCTGGCTGACATTGAGCTCCTCACCCACGATGAGGAGAGAACCCTGACAGCCCTAAGTGGCTGGTTGAGCATGCCCAAACCCCGGAAGTGAAAAGTGGAAGCTGCACTTGATTTATTGGGGAGGAACTGCTGGGCTGAAGGCTGGATGCTTTGACTTGACCAAGGGCTGCTGCTGGGTTTCCGTCTTTGTGTCTGCACCAAATGACAAGGCAAGGCAGATGGTCCTGAGAGCCTGCTAGCTCTGGCTGAGGCAGCAAACCACAAAAAGATAAACAGGCAAAGTGGGGATGCTTTGAGCATCCGGGCAGGCTGAAGGTGAGGGAAGGTTCAGAGAGTGAGCAAGCAGCCCTGAGATGTAGCCTGCTCCAGTCTGTGAGCTGGCTCCCTGCTGTGTATCCTGGCAGCAGCGCTGCAGCAATGTGACCCCTGTGGCTATGTAACAGTATGGTTCCTGTGGATCAGAGATGTACCATGATGATTACGAAAGGCTGGCAAATGTCCGATGCTCAGGTCGGTGGATGTGAGGCACATGCAGCCCATGCAGTATTCCCTGGGATGCAAGTGCCAGGTGTCCGACATGGAGGTCCAGAGGTAGAAGGAGCGAATTAGACTCACCAGGTATGCCCTCATGTCGGGAATTCTCGGCGCTAGGATAGGAAACTACGTCTTCACCAGCCAGACCTGCAGATCACACAGCCTAAAGCAGGCAGTCATTCCCATTCATAGGCATGTCACCACTCCCCAGTAGCGATCCCAACTCAATAATTCCAGCTCCATTGGAAAATGTAACTAGTTGCTCCCGTTGTCCAGAAAAGCCTCGCTGGACTTCTCACATGATTGTCCAAGATTTCACACCATAGATCACCTCGCTCAGATCCTTTAAGATTCCGTGATAACACAGTGTGGAGCTGGAGGAACACAGCAGGCCAGGCAGCATCAGAGGAGCAGAAATCCGAAGAAGGGTCCCGACCCGAAACGTCAGTTTTCCTGCTCCTCTGATGCTGCCTGACCTGCTGTGCTCCTCCAGCTCCACACTGTGTTATCTCTGGACCTCTCGATTATCTGGAATATTTGATCAACCAGTACATTCCTGGTCCTGTAGGTGCCGGTTAATAAAATTCTTGTTGCACATAATGTAGCAGTGAGCTCCACCTTCCCACTGCTCTCCATGGAAATAAATTCCACCAAAAATCTATATTTGACCTGTTAGACCTGATGATGTTATATTTATGCCTATTTATTCTGGACTCATACTTAAGTACAAATAGTTTCTCCTTATCCACACGATTGGATTGTATTGCAGGTTTAAAGATCTGTTTTAGGTCTCCTCTCAGTTTTTTTTTCCTTTTTCGTAAAAGATAGCCCCAGCCTGTGAAAGTTTCTTCGAATCTGCAATTCTCAAATTTAATCATATTTTCTGCCCTGTCTCTGTTGCCATTTTATGTCTCGCTAATTTGCAGAGATGACACATGAGTTTCTGTGTTTAGAAGTGTTTTGCTTACAATGCTTCTAAAGTGTCCGCCCTCAAGATCACAGCTTCTTGCTTCTGTTTCTAAGCCACCACACCCTGAAAACTAACAACGTACAGACAATGTGCAGCCATGCACAGTCCAACAAATGAACAAGTGAGTAACGTAGGTGGAATCTTCTGTCCTCTCCCATGGCGGGTGAAGAGCATTTAATCAGGCAAAAAGGTGGTGGGTGGGGAGCCTGCTGCCCCATCCACTTCCTGTCTCCACCTGCCCACTCACGTCCCATCTCCACTTGATATCCATGGCAGGAAGATCAGTGGATGGCCTTCCTGCTCTGATGCTAATTGAGGCCCTAAGAAGATGGTTAATGCCCACTTAAAAGCCATATCACATCACTGCAATTACTATCCCAATGGTGGGTGGGGTGGCCACTGTGAGAGAGGCACAACAAGAAAAACCTGGCACGTTGCTTCTGGACCTCCAGGGTTAGTCCCTTATTCAACAACACTCAGTGCCTGATTAAGGGACTCAGTACCACAAAGCCAGCATCCACATGAGGACTATCGCTGCCGTTGCTGGTCAAAGCCAGTTTTGCTCTTCATTAACAAGCCCCTTCCCACTATCCCTAACCTGGGACTGGATATTCTCCTGCCTCAGGTGGCTGTAGTAACAACAGCAGCGACTGCCTCCCAAAGGGCACTGCTGAGTAGCAAATTGCTGCTTGGCCTCTGATTGGTTGGCAGCTCTTGACAGGAAGGACCCCAGCTCCTAGGCTGTTTGATTCAAGGGATGGCTTGCCACTGGCTTTAGAGACAAACGATGCAGTGGGCCTTCTCAGAAAGAGGCAAGGTGGGCTTCTCACCACTCTCCAGCCAGTGGTAAGAACCCATTATCTCCATTAAATTCCAGCCTACAACAACTTCATACTCTTGCATAAGTAAAGGATCTTATTTTATACATGACCATTCTAAACAAACAAACATACATGCAGCGAGTTATTGCTGACAGTGATCAAATCTAGGAACTCGAGGTCATGGTTCTGTGTGATCGATTCAATGAGGTGATTGATCAACATGGTCACTCATCAGCAAAAGAAATGTATTGTCATGATCAATGTACTTGAAATATCATGGTGTGCTCAGTATAATTCTTTATATTTTATAATGTTATCCAACATTGGTCATTTGATGTGACTGAATTCAACTACCAACTTCACATCATGGGTTCCCTTGCGCCTATTCGCTTGTTGAAACACATTTGTGAATTTTGCCTACAGCAAGGTATTTTAGCTGATGTGGCAATGCTAATGTTAACCCTTGTAACATATGAAACTAGACATGAATACCACGATATTGAAGAATCCAACAGACATTTATTACAAGTTGCTATTATATACAAACATCAGTTTCACAAGTGTCTGGGCTAATATTAAGCTTTTAGATTGCAAGAGATCAGCATCCTTCCAGTAGCACATCATGCTTCAAGTGATGCCAGGGTAAGATGGACTATGAGATCTTTATACCCTCAGGTCACATGAAATGGCATAGCAACACTATCATAAGCATGTCACTTAACTGCACTCCGGCATACTAACTGTGAGACATAACACACACTTAGTTCCTTTGTTGATTCTAATTTCACTTTGTCATTCTCATTGGATAATGTTGATGGTGTAAAAATAGTCAGTGGTGTGTGAAAGTTACAATCAGCCATCGTTTTAGCCGGAGTGTGGTCAGAAAGCATAAGGTGGATTAATACAGGTGAAGTAGGATATGACTGGATTGTTCAGATGCTTTCTCCTCTGACATGCTAGCTCCCAGACTACCTTTGCTAATCCTGTTCAGTGTCACCATTTGATGCTGGGTTGTGTCAGGATGTTAGACATTGGTGAATTCAGTCATTTACTAGGATCTCCATGAATGACGGGAAACCAACTTGAGTCCCTTGTCTGTAGTGGTAGTCTCCAGGCAAACCACATTTTGTAAACAACCTTTTGAGAGTGTTAATGACCAAAGTGGTGCTTAAGGAATTTGTAGTTATTTCCAGCCATTTGCTATGGTTTATGAACAATATGCAATCACATTGATTGCCAAGGCTGTTTGCAGTTCTCCAAAAACATCCAGTGGAAGTTATTGCCATGGTTTTATGGCCATGAGGTCAAATATGGACGTGCAGGACATGGTTTCACAGATCCCTCACTGAGTGTGCATGCTACACCATTTCAAATGAACTTCTCTGTGCAGCAATTTATTTCTGGCAGCAAGACTACTTCCCAGGATTGTTGTTTCATCTTAACAACATCCTGATGTTGTTCATAGCAAAGTTGCAACACACATTGCTGTCGTACTTTTGGAATAAATGCTCAAATTCTGTGTGCAACAGTCTTCGGCAAATATTGTCTATTCATTGCATATTTTGTATATGGAATCAGTTCTTTCTGAATTTCATGAGGGCGCTTGGCTTCTAACTAATGACTTACTTTCTGTCATATTCTGTATGTCACTGGTTCTGCCTTTGGCGCTTCTAGCGGAAGAAGATTTACAGTTGTATGTGAAGTCACAGTGATTTCACAGTCTTCAACTTTGTAGGTCACTCTGCCATTGCTAGCAACACTGGCCCTGCTTTCCATTCCCAGGATGGGTACAAGCAGAGATTGCCCTTCTACTTTCCCCATAGCCTCTCGTATCCCAATGCCAATGTAGTGCCTACTGATCCCCTTCTCCTGACTTGCCAACTCACTGAGATCCCAAAGAACCCATGCACATAGGAGAAATATATAGTTCAGTTACTTAAGGTTCTACATCGAAGACCACACAGTGTAGAAAAAAACATTGTCATTCATAAAAACATATTTTGACACTTCATGACAGGTCTCGATGAGTTCCGAGGGGTTGTCATGATGATCGATCAGAATCCTGAAGTATGTTGGCATTTTAAACCTGCAGTTCCAAAGTTGTTTTTAAAAGAGGGCTGATACAGCCAAAAGTCAAGCATTTTCCAGTCCAAGAGCTGGGTGTCTGCTCCTGGCTGCAACATGCCAATGGCAGTTGGCAGTGTAGCATTGAAGGGCAGACATGCCCTCTGGATAGATCAGAGATATTCCATGACAGTTTTTGAGCCTGGCATATGTTGGATGCCAGTGTCTGTAGACATTGGTTCTAAGCAGCCATCATCCTATCATGAGATTGTTGCTGACCTGTTTCCACAGCCAGCAGTGAGCTAAAGTTGCCAGGTACTCACTCTTGACCTCCATGTCAAGAATTCTGGACATCTGGCTTGTTTGGCACATTTGCTAAGAGTGGAAGTTGAATATTGATGAGATGAATTGTGATGATACAAAAGTGTTTAACAAGCTATAATCTCCTTTAATAGGCAACTTGCTGCTGCCTAGTGAGAAACTCGACTTGCCATGCAGTAGTGGCATGAAAGATGCAGTAAGTTTCTCCTAATGCTGAGCATCTATAACATAGAACAGTACAGCATAGTGCAGGCCCTTTGGCCCACAATGTTGTACTGAACTTTTACCCTAATCCTAAGGTCTATCTAACCTCCACCACTACCTTATACTATCATCCATATGCCTATCTAATAGCCGCTTAAATGCCCCTAATGAGGCCGACTCCACTACCCTCTCCGGCAATGCATTCCACGCCCCGACCACTCTCTGAGTAAAGAGCCTACCTCTGACGTCTCCCCTATATCTACCTCCACTCACTTTAAAACTATGCCCCCTTGTAATAGCTACCTCCACCCTAGGAAAAAGTCTCTGGCTGTCTACTCTATCTATACCTCTGATCATTTTGTACACCTCTATCAAGTCACCTCTGATCCTTCGTCGTTCCAAAGAGAAAAGCCCTAGCTCTCTCAACCTTTCCTCGTAAGACCTTCCCTCCATTCCAGGCAACATCCTGGTAAATCTCCTGATGTGATTCTGCTGCAAATTGTGCCATAGTTTACATCATTCACCCCACAATAAGATTCCGCCTTGGAGGTTTACCCATGATTGCTAATTTTTATGTTTAATTCTGTTTTCTTTTATTTGGATTTTAGTGCCTTTGCTAACTTCTCCCAAGCATGTTTGAGTAGCCACAGATATAATTCACCTGGATCTGGGGTCTTCTCCTTGGGTTTGTCTATTTCAGTAGCTTAATGACTATGTAACATTAATGTATGGGGTTTCCATCATCAGATCACATTCTTTTGAAAGCCACTATTATATTTAATAGTACATAGCCATACTATATATTTTTCAAATTATGCAGAAACCTGCTTAGGCAGTTCATTTTGTCAAAATACCATTACAGTTTTTTTTTGTTTGGTCAATTCATTTGATTTACTACAATCTTTTGCTTTGGCATTATGTCCTTCTGCCATGTATATGTTCTGTACTGTAAGAAATTTTTTTTCATTAGTTCAGTAATTCCTCACAGTTGAGGCTGGAGTTGTTTTGCACAAATGCAAGCTTATATCATAGACACAAAAATAATGATTGTAGTGATTACACTGTAAACTTATCCAAACTGGTGTCCCAAATACCTGGGATCAGACTTGGCTTCTCCGTATTTCTCTTCTGACTGGCTGTGAGCTTTCCTCCAAAGGGCCCTCACTATTTTAGGAGAATTTTATATTTATTTCTCCCAATAAAGTCCAGACCTCCTTCTGCATGTCAAATCATGTTTACCTGCTGTTCAGCAATTTAAAATGAAGTGAGGGTCCATCTGGCCAGGCCTCCAGATGCCAACATAATGGCTATCTAGATAGCTTAATTACTTAGTTTAATTTAATTAATTTAACCTGGTGTGTCCTGTTTGGCAATATCAGATGCCTTGACCGTCCCAGCTAGATAACGTGATGACGCACTGGCTGCATTATTCCAGCTAATCTCCAATGTTAACCTGAACCCTCATCTGAGATCTCATTACCTTTGATGGGACATAAAGCAAATTCTAACATCTATACAATCCTTGCAGTGCAGATAGAGGCCATTCAGCTGGTACCAACACTCCAAAGAGCATCCCACCCGGACCCATCACCCATGCTATCCGAATACTCCTGCATTAACCATGGCTAATCCACCAAGCCTGCACATTCCTGAACACTACAGGGAAATTTAGCATGGCAAATTCACTTAACCTGCACATCTTTGGACTGTGGGAGGAAACTGGAGCACCTGAAGGAAACCCACGCAGACATAGGGAGAATGCTGGGGTTGAACATTAGTCCCTGGCACAGTGAGGCAGCAGTGCTAAGCACTGTGCCATTGTGCCACCCATGTTATTAACATGTACTTTGAACTTACATTTATTCAAATGCAGCTTTATATCAAATCAATGTCTTCTGTCCTTAGACATTATCTTTCCCATTAGATG
This sequence comes from Rhincodon typus, assembly GCF_021869965.1. Taxonomy (NCBI): domain Eukaryota; kingdom Metazoa; phylum Chordata; class Chondrichthyes; order Orectolobiformes; family Rhincodontidae; genus Rhincodon; species Rhincodon typus. Next base: position 21,690,581 of record NC_063347.1, read on the forward strand.
TAGTTAAACTTGTTTAAAAAACATTTTCTCTGTGGAATTGTGAACTTTCTTGACTTGCTTAGAAAATTCAACTATGTAATTAACTGCTGTGAATGCTTTGCTGTGTTGACCCCCAGTTTGACTTAATTTTCCTTCATGTTCCAATTTCTGCTCTGAGGTTTTCAGGACCTAATTAGAAAGCTGTTTGCAATATTGTGTTTAAACTTCTAACCATGTCCAAGAATCTGTCTTTGAATGTTCAACTGTTAGAGGAACACAGAATGATATTAAATTTCTAAAATGTTGAAAAATTAACCCTACTTGAAGTGACCCAATAGAGGAAAAGACAACTTATTTATACTTGCCCTTTCTAAGAAAAAAAAATTATCATGGCAGATACAGAAAATGACTTGCTATTGTGATTTACAGAAAAAAAGGCCAAACATTCCAAACAATGTACAAAAGGTGAGGTTGTATAACTTTCTACTTGATTATAGAAGGCCAGTAATATTGCTAGGAGTGGAATCTTGTGGATGTTATAGGGTCTTGGCTGCTGGTTGGACAGCAGGCAACAGACCCCCACCTCCTCTTTTAGGGCAGGTCCACCACATCTTGGTCCACTCAGGCTCTTGACTGTCCCATTGGTGGGCATTCGATCAAGGACCTCGGGTGGAGATCTCATTGGCATTAGGCACCGAGTGTCTTTGAATGAGACACTTCCCTGGGAGCCCACAAGCAACTGTGCACAGAGTTGTTTTCTGTGGTCTCTGCATGCTGAGCCCCTCGTCCACTTTAATTGTCTGCTAAGGGTGTTATTTTGCAGTGAGGAAGGAAAGCCATGCATGGGCCTTCCCACCGTAGACTTAATCGAAGTGGAGGCAGGAAGTGGGCATTTTCACTGAAGATCCTGCCCTAGGAATTTAATTAGGAACTCGATAGAAACTGTAATCAAAACACTGCTAAAATGTTATTCACTTACTTGTATAATGTGTGAAGAGTACAGAGAAAATGTCCTCAATCCTTCTTTGTTTCTAATGCTTGGTTCATGACCCAAAATCTTCTTTCTCAAGTGGTGATGCTACTGCTTTGGTATGAATTGAATTGTCATTTTGCTGAGCATTGATAGCCAAAAGAAGAATCAATCTTTGGGCCAGAACATGTTTTTTTTTGCACTTTACTGAATAGTAAGTGCATGAAATATTGTCCTCCACAGCCAAATTCTCTGAAATTATTGTAATCAACATGCTGTGTTACACAATGAGAACAGAGATCTTATTCACAAGCTCTGACATTAAATGCCTTGTCTAATTGAAACAAAAATCACACTGTGGTTATTAAGAGGTACAGAGACTGGCCAATCTATGTAATTGTACACTATGTTTTACATTGCAGTGTTGTTGCGAGATGATCAGTCACAGCTCCTGATTAATTCTACTTGACCAACAGAAACAAAGAATTAATTTTTTCAGTCCCAAATTTTATAAAGCATGAAACAGGTGAATCTTTGTGGGATGTAAATTCTCTATCAATTTTTCAATTAATGTGAATTTAAAACTACAAACCTGCAGTAGCCGTACACATTAATTCTGGCTTTATCGACCAAAATGCAAAACGGGAAAAAGGTACCGAGTAGCCTGAGTTTCCCCATGATTTCCATCCAGATGGTGGTTTAATCTAATTGGAATTGAATGAAAGTGCTTAAAGGATTTAGGATTCTGTGAAACACACTCAGCTTCTGACCTCATTGTAGCCAAGTTTTAAACATGGACAAAGAGATGAACACAAAAGGGGAAGTGAGGGTGACTGCCCTTGACATCAAGACAGCATTTCACTCCGTGTGGCTTCAAGAAGTACTGAGCCAAACTCGAGTTAATCTCTGCTGTTTGGAATCATACCTAGAGCAAAGGAAGATGTTTGTGTTTGGTTGGAGTCAGTTATCTCAGTCCAAGGATATCACTGCATGAGTTTCTCAGAGTGGAGTGCTAGGCCCAATCACCTTCAACTGCTTCATCAATGGCTTTCCCTCCATCATAAGGTCAGAGGTGGGGATATTCACTGCTGAGAGTTTTATTATGGCATAGATACCAAACCTGAAAAGCCTATACCTTTTAGACAGTTACATGACATCACAGCACATGATACTTTGATGTAAAGGTATCCTTTTCACCTTCAGTCATTCTCTCTGTGTCATGGTGTCTATGTAGTATTGTCAGTCAGTTAGTCAGCTGTGTTTGTTCAGCACCATTCAGAACTCCTCAGATACTGAAACGCACTGTGTGCAATTATGGAATGACATGGACAGCATTCAGCTTGGGCTGCTAAGCAGCAAGTAACCTTCACACCTCACAAGGCAATTACCATCTCCCAACAAAAGGATCTCCATCCAGCATACTTTTACATTCATTGGCATTACCATCTCTGGTTCCCCCACTATCAACATTCTGGATTGACCAGAAACTGAACTGGATCAGCTATCCGCTACAAGAGCAGGTCAGAGGTTCTGCAGAAAATAACTCACCTACTGTCTCCTAAAAAAGCTATGCAACATCTACAAGGCACAAGTCAGGAGTGTGATAGAATACTCCCCACTTGCCTGGATGAGTGCAGCTTGAACAATACCTTCAACATTGACTCCTTCAACCATGAGTACGCAGTGCCAGCAGTGTGTACCATCTATAAGAAGCACTGGGTAAACTCACTGAAGTTCCTCCAACAGCACCTATCAAACTGACAACCTCTACCATTCAGAAGGAAATGGGCAGCAGGTATATGGGAGTACCACCACCTGCAGGTTCCTCTCCAAGCCACTCACCAAAGTGATTTGGAATTATATCACCACTTCTTCAGACTCTGGGTCAAACTCCTAGAACTCCCTTCCTAACAACACTGTGGGCAAACCTACAACCAATGGACTGTAGAAGTGCATGAAGGTAACTCACGACCACCTTCTCAAGGACAATTGGTGAGCAGCCAGCAAGGCCTACATCCTGTGAATGCATGAAAAGAAATTATAAATGTGACTTGTGCCTGCTCCCACTTTACACTAGAATATCTGTCATAGAGTAATGGAGTCATACAACTCAGAAACAGACTTTTGGCCCAACTCGCCCACACCAACCAGACATCCCAATCTGACTTAGTCCCATTTTCCAGCGCTTGACCCATATCGGTCTAAACCCTTTCTATTTATGTATCCAAATGCCTTTTAAATGTTGTAATTGTACCAGCCTCCACCAGTCCCTTTGGCAGCTCATTCCATACACACGCCACCCTTGGTGTGAAAAAGTTACCCATCAGGTCCTTTTTAAATCTTTCCCCTCTCACCTTAAACTTATGCCCGCTAGTTTTGGACTCTCACACCCTAGAAAAAGGACTTTTAGCTATTCACCCTCATGTCTCCAATGGTCCAAGAGAAATAAATCCCAGCCTCTTCACTGTCTCCCTATAACTCAAACCCTCCAGTCCTGACAACATCTTTGGAAATCTTTTCGGCACCCTCTGGGGTTTATCAACATTCTTCTTCTAGAAGGGTGACTGGAATTGTAGGCAATATTTTAAAAGTGGCCTCACCCATGCGATAGGGTCGATATGTCCTGTACAGCCGCAACATGATGGTGCAGTGCTGGATCTGGTTCTGGGCAATGAAGCCAGAAAAGTGTTTAATGTGGCAGTTGCAGAGGGCAGGGTTGGGGTGGGGAGGGGGCGGAGGGGGCGCTACATTTAGCGATAGCCGCCACAACATGGTACAGTTCAAATTTACTCCGGTTAAGGAAAAAGATAGCCTGCAAAAGGTGACTTTGGATTGGAGGAAGTCAGATTTTATTAAAATAAAGCAGGATCTGGCTATAGTTGACCGGGATCAGCTCCTTGCAGATAAGTCTACGGCAGAGCAATGGGTGTCATTCAAAAAGGAGCTCGGGAGAGTACAGGTCCAACCTGTAGCCTTGAGAGGGACATATAGGAGCAATAAGTTCAAAGAACCCTGGATGTCTAGGACAATTCAGGACTGCATAAGGAAGACGAGAAAGTCTTCTAGCAAGTCCAAAGGGAACAATTCAGCTGCAGCCCTGGAGGAGTACAGAAAGTGCAGGAGGGAACTTAAGAAAGAAATTAGAAGAGCAAAAACGGGACTTGTGAATAGGACAAGGAGAACCCTAAGATATTTTGTAAATATATTAAAAGGAAAAGGTTAACTCAGGAAAGATTAGAGCTCTTTAGGTACTAAGGGGGCAACCTGTGTGTGGAGCTGCAGGATATTGGAAGCATGTTCAATAAATACTTCTCTTTGGTTTTCACTCTGGAAAAGGAGAACATAGGTTCAGGAAAAAGGGGCTGTGAGAAACTTGCACGGTTTGACAGAGGAAATAGGGAGGTATTGGAGGCTGTGCCAGGCTTAAAAACAGACAAGTGCGCTGGCCCGAATGAATTGTATCCCAGGCTGCTGTGGGAGGTGAGGCAGGAAATTGCAGGGGCTCAGACACAAATTTTGAATTCCTGTCTAGCAACAGGGGAGGTGCCAGAGGACTAGAGGACAGCCAATGTGGTTCCAATTTTCAAGAGTGGTCGAGATGAACCAGGAAATTACAGACCAGTAAGTCTCATGTCAGTGGTAGGAAAACTGTTGGAGAAAATTCTGAAGAAGTGAATTAATACCCACTTGGAAAGGCGTGACTTAATTAGGGATAATCAGCATGACTTTGTCAGAGGGATGTCATGCCTAAAAAAATTGTTAGAATTTTTTGAAAGTGTGACCAAGTAAGTGGATGAGGGAAGTTCACTTGATGAATTTTATATGAATTTTAGCAAAGCTTTTAACAAGGTCCTACATGGAAGATTTATTGAGAAGGTTAACACACATGGAACTGAAGGAAACATGGTGAGATGGATCAGAAACTGGCTTAGAAATAGGACACAAAGGGTAGTGGTAGAAGGCTGTTTGAGTGACTGGAGGCCAGTGTCCAGCGATGTACCACAAGGATCACTGCTGGGAGTCTTATTGTTTGTTATATACATAAGTTATACAGATGAAAATATGGGGGGAATGTTAAGTAAATTTGCAGATAGCACCAGGATTGATAGAGTGGTTAATAGCAAAGAAGATGGTTGCAGGTTATAGGAAGATGTAGATGGGTTGGTCAGATGCGTAGACAGTGGCAGATTGTATTTAACCCTGATAAATGCAAGGTGATACACTTTGGAAGAAGAAATGAGATGAGGGAGTATTTAACGAATGGGTAGCTTAGAGGAACAGAGTGATCTTGGAGTAATTATTCACAGATCCCTGAAATCGGCATAGCACTTGAATAAGGTAGTTATGAAGGCATATGGGACACTTGCTTTCATCAGTTGTAGCATAGAGTATAAGAGCAAGGAGGTAATGTTGGATTTGTACGGAGTGTTGGTCAGGCCCACAACTAGAGTACTGTTCTGGTCACCTTACTACAGGAAGGATGCGATAGCCGTAGAAGGGATACAGAGGATGTTCATCAGGATGTTGTCTGGGATGAAGAAATTGAGCTATAAAGGACAGACTAGATAGGCTTGGATTGTTTTCTTTAGAGCGGAGAAGTCAGAAGGGGGACCTGATTGAGGTGTGTAAGATAATGAGGGGTGTGGACAGGGTGAAGAGACAGCAGCTTGGTTTTTAGGGTAAATTCAGGAGATTCAGAGGGAATTTGGGGAAAAAGAAACTTTTTTACTCAGCAGGTGGTGGGAACCTGGAACACACTGCTTGGGAAGGTGGTGGAGGCAGGAAACCTTACAACCTTTAAAAAATATTTGGATGAGCATTTGAAACATCATATCATTCAAGGATATGGGCCAAGTGCAGGAAATTGGCTTTAGCCCACTTTTAGTGATAGTTATGTTGGTGCAGATTCGATGGACTGAAGGGCCTTTCTGCGCTGTATGAATCGTTGGCTCTATGAAGCACTGGTCTGGAAATTTCAAAAATCATTATACTGAGGAAATACGTATCCTAACTTTTCTGAAGTAACACGTTTCTGTTTGTCCTTTCTGAGAAACAGTTCCATACATTCAACAAGGACTTTTGTGAATGGCAACAAAAAAGTGTCTGAGCAATGGGCTTTTTAAAACCAAATTCTTCTAACCGGAAGCAAAACAATATTCTTCAATGATTACCCTAAACCTCTCCTAATATAAACAAATCTCTATGACCCCAGAGACTCTGTCTCTCATAATGTAAGAAAAAAGTCATGGCTCCAGAAATACTGACAAGTGAATCATTAAACCCCTCATGCGCACAGACTGAATCCCAGATATCATCAGTTCAAATCAAAAATAAAAACACACACCTTACATCACACTGCCAACTTTCTGTGTTTTCTGAGCATGGGTAGCCTTATCCTTCTGAGTACCAAAATTTCTCAGTCTCTCACCATTTAGAAATGATTTCTTCTTCTCTATTTTATGGCAGTAAAGTGGATAATTTCACATTTCTCCACATTACATTCTATCTGCCAACTTCTTGGCCCCTCGTATCAGATTTATCTTCATTTAGTCACATTGGACTTGAAACATTGACTTTATTTTTCACTCCACAGACACTGCCAGAGGGCTGAGTTTCTCCAGCAATTCTATTTTATTGACATCTTTTTGTAGCTTCTTTGTGTTCTCTTTGCAGTTTACTTTCTAACCTAGATTTGTATCATTGGCAAACTTGGATATATTTTAATTTCCTTCATCAAAGTCATTGCTATAGAGTGGTTTTCAGCTGTTTACAATCACTGATCCTTGCAGAACCCCATTTGTTAGCATCTGCCAGATCAAAATGGACCGAGTTTATTCCTAGTCTGTTTTCAATGCAATAATCAATTCACAATCCATGCTAATATATTACCATTGATACCTTGCATCCTAAGCTTGTGCAATAACCTATTACGTGGCATTTTACCGAGTGGCTTTCCAAAATCCACTTTGCCAGTTATAACATCAGTAATTGCTGATAACATCAGTAATTGCTGACAGATTAAATAAATGTCATTTCCCTTTTGTAAACAAACATCATTTCTCTTTCCATGTCAACTCAGTTTTTCTTCGTGTTTTTTAAATTCACTCACAGGATGTGGGTATCTCTGGTTAGACCAACATTTATTGCCCATCCCTAATTGACCAGAAGGTAGGAAGAGAAACAACATTGCTGTGTGTCTGGAGGTCACATTAGGCTAGACCACATAAGGATGGCAGTTTCCTTCCCTAATGGACACTAGTGAACCAAATGGGTTTTTGCAACAATCAACAATGGTTTCATGGTCATCATTTGACCCTTAATTCTAAATTATTTATTGAATTCAAATTCCACCATCTGCCATTTTTAATCATGTTATGATTTTCTAAGTGTCCTGCTATTACTATTCTTAATAAGAAATTCTAGATTTCGTTTCCTACTATTGATGTCAGGTTAACTTATCTAAAGTTCCCTGGCTTCTCTGTTCCTCTTTCTTTTGATTGCAGAACTATGTTTGCTATTTAGATGTACAGATGGTTCTAAAATTTAGGAAATTCAGGAAGATCAAAGCTATCCCCCATCACGACTGTAACTACCTGTTTTAATACCCAAAGGTGTAAGCCACCAGGTTGATGTAATTAAGAATATGGATTGAAAGCATCTAACTGTTCGGGCCTGTTAGTTGTTGTCACAACTGTGGTTGCAGTAGAAACAGATAGAATTGGGAAAGTCTCTCGTTTCAAAATTCCTTTTCCAGTCATCTTTTTAAATTCACTTGTAGACAGTAAGGATGAGAGAATATTGGTTGAACAGCAATTGCTTTAGGCTCAAATTCACCTTTGGATGTCAAGTACATAGTCTCACTGATTTCTGAATGATTGAAGCTCTCAAAATCATATTTCACCATGGATAATATGCTTCTCAGAAATCCCGATGATTAAATACACTTTTAACTTTTCCATCCTATAGCAGTTTATTATATCTGACAGATGAGCTCATTCAAAACATTAGAATTCATAGTTCATAATATATAAGACATTTTTGTCTGCTGAGCTCCCACATGTCCTCAGTGAACTGCTGCTAAGGTTCTGCCAGTGAAGCAGTTGGTGCATTAACCTGTCAAGATTGACATGTTTCTTACCTTACACTTGTCCACATAAGTTTATTGTTTCCACCTCTTGGTCAATCTTTGAAAATCCTCAGACAGCAATCTTACTATTCATGATCAATCCTTTTTCTGTGCTTTTCTGACGTTAATTTGGCACTAATATTTAACATGGAATACAATGTTTTTTTGAAATGCTATGAGTACGTAGGTCACTAAAACTTAAGATGTTATTGGCCATTGTCAATTTGGAAATTCCCCTCCCTACTTTGGCGTGCAGGACTTCAACGCAGACTTAACCCTCCCCTTGAAAAATATTATATTTGTAACAAACATTGAATAATTTTAGTGTTCAGAAATGGATTGTTTGAATTGGGCAAGATGTAGCAATTTTGTTCAACTCTCAAACCTGTGTCCAACCATCTCCTAGGCCAACTGCTTCCAAGTGTAACAGGATGGGTGGTGGGGGCACGAAATGCAGGATCCTTAGAAGATCACAGTGTGATCCGGCAGAGCCAACAAGACTTTGTGAAAGGAAAATCATAACCAACTAATCCATTGGAGCATTTTGATAAACTATTATTCATGGCGCATTCGGGGAACAAGGAGCTATGGTGTATTTGTACTTCTAAAATGCACAAGAGCATGTGGTGTAGAAGGTAACATTAACGTGGATAAAGGTTTGGTTAGGAATTAGAAACCAGAAAATAGGGCTAAATGAGTCTCTCTCTGGTTGGTAAGCGGCTACTGGTAGCATGGCACAGAAATCAGTGCTAGGTCCTTAACAATTTACAATCTATATTGACAGTTTTGATGAGGGGTCCAAATGTATGGTAGTTAAATTTGTTGATTCCACCAAAGTAGTAGCACAGTAAATTGTGAAGAGTTTGTAGAGGGTCTGTAAAGTGATATAGACAGGTTAAGTGAATGGGCAAACAATTGGCAGAGTATAACATGTAAATGTGAACTTGTCCACTTGGTAAACAGAATATAAAAGCACACTGCTATTTAAATAGAGAGAGATTGCAGAAACTCAGTGTTATGGAGTGATCTATGCAATCTGGTTCATAAATCATTGAAAGTTAGTGTGCAGATATAGCAAGTCTTTAGGAAGGTAAGTGGAATGTTGTTTGTTTAATGCAAGGGGAATGCAAAATAAAAGGAGGGAAGTTTTACTGCAGCTGAACAGGTTGTTTATGCTTTCATAAAGGGTCATGACTCAGTTTTGACTAGACAGGAAACGTTTCAACTCATAAGCCTGATCCAAGACTAAGATGACCTTTCAATAATATCGATGATGTACACTACACTGACAACTATGCATATATGGCTTGCATTGCAAGCAACATTAATGCTATCCTGAATCCTCTTCAACTCTCTGTCTGGACAACTATTTATGTCTCCAGCTATTGTTATTGATGGAGAGACTTTAGAAGTCATTGAACACTTAGCGTATCTTGCAAATATCTTCCTCAAAAGATCACTATTGAAGAGAAGATTAGCATAGAATCAACTGTGCCAAAGCAGCTTCTCAAAAGTTGCCTCACCAATTCTTTGAAAACCGAGATCTCCATAACAGGGACACAGGCTTCAGACAGCAAAATATTTTTTGTCACGCCTTTCAATATGATGGACCTGGGTCACCTGGCAAAGGCACTTCTACATGTTAGATAATTTCCACCAGCAGTGTCTCCACATAATAGTAAAAGTTAAGAGGGAAAGCAGATGAAAAAGTTCCAGCATCATCACTGAAGCCTTATCCTCCAACATCGCAACCAGCTTTACTTCATGGGATTTCATTAACTAAATCCCACCCAAATGTGAATAAAGCACAACAGCGAATCTCAATGATCAAAAGATGGCTTCAAGTTGAACGTGTTCCATTCCTCCTGGGCAGGACTTTCTGCTTAGTGGCATTGATTTTCTTTTTTGGTGTCATTCACTCAAATCAGTTACCCAGTGCAAAGAATTGAGGAAGTTCAGGCTCAGTTAGTGTCCAGTGGAAATTAAGTTTCCACGATCTTTTGCACTAATTCAAAAAACAATGGATCAGTGAATTTTTCCTTACATGGAGCTGGCGAGAAGGGGAAATAATTGGGTGAGTTGGACAATCTGTCTGTCAGGTTAGAGAAAGTTCTAATTACCAAAAGTGGGGCAATGGTGGGTAGGGGGCAAAGATGGGATGGGGTTGAAGGAATCTGAAATCCATTCTCCTGCTCTTACCTCCTACCCCCAACCAAACCCCTTCTCCTCGGGTCTCCTACTCCACAAGAAGAGTTAAATAGTGCTTAACTTCTCACTGCTGAACATCCAGAGGACTCGGCCTAAAATGGCAGACCTTAAGCTGCCAACATCTGATTAGATGGCTGCACCTGCGGACCCTGGTCACCAGTGCCTAGGCCTGTGATTCACTGAGAAATTTGCCTGTCAGCTCTTGATGAGCTGATCGATGCACAATTGAACAGGCTTGCACGGTTGTGGGGAGTAGCAGTTTGGTCACCATCTAGTAAACCTGCCCCACTCTTCAATAAAATATGGGAAAATTCCACTCATTGTGCCAGAAATTGGCCTTGTCCAGAAGATGGCCATGCCCCTGGTTAAATTAATCACCATGATGAGTTTACATTAATTGTGTCAGTTCAGGTCCCTCAAAGAAGTACTTAACAATTCAGATTTATTTAGGTGCAAGGGCACTAATGGTTTCCTTTTAAAAGCCTTTTAAATAGTAAGTTTGATGAGCTGAATGGCCCCTTGTGCTATAGCATTCTGAGGTTACTTTGTTTAAATTTTCTCAGAAGCTGATTACTGCACACTAACTAGTTTCTGTATAGTTTTTACAATCATTTAAAATGGGATTGTGTACAGGTGGTGAATGAGGCACTTGTTAAAAATGCATATTCAGTTGTGATAGACCCATTTTCAGCTGTGTTGGTATAACTGCACAAGGTTATCACATTTGAAGACATTGGCAGACTTACATCAATAATATACAAATTAGTGAAGTGGAAACTTAGCTTGAGGAAAGAAATTACTTTTAACAGCTGGTGTTAAATGGAGTGCAACTTGAACCCCAGATCACCCAAAGTGACACTTTCGGCCTTTCTATTTTTTTCCATCATCTCAATGAAATTGCTGCATTAATGATATGAAAATATCTTTTGGCTTCATTGGTCACTAATATGACTAATATTAAAACAGCTGATGAGAAACATTAAAAAATAGGGACATTTGACCCATCAAGTCAGCTCTGCGATTCAACATGATCATTGTTGATCTTCTATCTCTTACTTTTCTGGCTTCTCCAAACCCCTTGTCACCTCTAGCTGCTAGAAATCTGTCTAGCTCTTTCTTTAATCTATTCAGATACTTGGTATCGACAGTCTTTTGTGCTGGAAAATTCCACAGGTTCACCACCATCTGAGTGAAGAAATTTCTCCTCAACTCAACCCGAAATAGCTGACCTTGTTTTCTGAGACCCCGTGTTCTGGATCCATTGGATAGAAGGAACATTGTCCCTGCATCCAGTCTTTAGATCTGTCAAAATTTTATATGTTTCAATTAGATCCCCTCTCCTCCATCAAAACACCAGAGAATATTGACCCAGTCAATGCACTCTCCCCTCATAATGTTCAGGTATGTGTAGATTAGGTGGGTTACAGGGGAAAGGGTTAGGGATGGGTCTAGGTGGGATGCTTTTCAGAGGTTTGGTGTGGACTTGTTGGGCTGAATACTTGTTCCTGTATGCAAACCTTCTTGCAATAAAACAAACCAGAAGGTTCTGGAGAAACTCAGCAGGTCTGCTAGCATCTGTGGAGAGAAGAACAGAGTTATCAATATGAGGCCAGTGACTCTTCATCAGAACTGAAGGCAGCTGGGAAATGGCGATACTTATGCTGATGACTAGGGGTGGAGTTGGGGTGGAGGAATAGGAGTGAGTGGAATAGATGGAGACAAAAGCGTAGAAGCAGACAAAGGAATTGCTGATGACAAAACAGGTGAGAGTTAAATCTGAAAGGATGCAACCAGAAAGTCAGAATAGTTGAAAATGGGTTGCCTGTATTGGGAACACGCAGAACAGAGCCTGTGTCTGTGGGAGTGGTAATGAACATGCAGGAAGAGGGGTTCCCATTCTGAAATTGTTAAACTCAAACATTGAGTCTTGAGAGCTGTAAGCTACCTAGACAAAAGATGAGGTACTGTTCCTCCAGTTTTGGTCTGAGACAGAAATATTGACATGGGAATATGATGGTATGTTGAAGTGCCAAGCAACTGGTATGTTGGGTCATTTTGGCCCCTTTGTACAGCCTCCTATATTTTCCCTCCACAGATGCTGCCAAACTTGCCAAATTTTCCAACAATTCTGTTTTTGTTTGTTTTAGACCTCCAGCATCTTCAGTTCTTTGTTTTATTATCTCTTTATACATCAATGGTTCCCAATCTATCCCCATTAAATAATCTTCTGCCATTATGTTTTTCCTACCAAAGTGGACAACTTCACATTTAACCACACTATACTGCATCTGTTGTGCATTTGCCCAGGTTCTAAACTTGTCCAAATTACCTGGAAAGCTCGTTACATTCTCTAACCACAAATAATCTCACCCAGTTTCGTATTATTGGCTAACTTCGAAAAACTACATTTGATTCTGTCACTCAAATTGTTACTATGTCTTGTGAATAACTGGGGCCCAAGCACTGATTCTTGCTGCACTTCACTGGTCATCACTTTCCACTCAAAATAACCCTTTTATTTCAACTCCCTGTTCCCTGACTATTAAGCAATTCTTGATCCATGAGCTCTTATTCATCCTGATACCAAATGCATAGCTACTACATCCTGTGTACAGTTGTTTTATTAGAAGATGAAAGTTAAGTTGTTTATGACAGATGAAATCATCCCTTTATTTGCCAAAGACCTTGACTTGAATTTTGGCATAACGTCAACACGAGGAAACAAATGCAAATGGAATAATTCAGCAGTTTAAAGCTGAAGTCTTTGTGAAAATGAGCCTTTGGTTTTGCTAAGCAACCATCCTCTACCATGCAAGATTAATCCAGTGCATTCTGAATTTTCTGCTCTGCAGAGATAATCTTTTGTAACTGCTGTGGTTTTGTTTATACGGGTGTGTGCAGATTCAAAATGTTGCATAGTTAGCTTCGCTCTGCAGTTAGGAAATACTGCCCCTTTGATTTGATCATTTAAAAATGTTTTGCTATTAATTGAAGTCATTTGGATAATGCTTGCTATATTATATAGATTTCAATCAGAGGTAGCTGAGCTGCTGCAGAATCACAACTGTCACGATGTACCACAGAAAAGAAAGGAGCATTACTGCTGCTCTGCTGGCATCTGATTACATTACTGGTGGATCACCTTCACACTGCAGCAGCACACTGAAACAATGAGGTGCGAAGGAAGATTTTTATTGCTGGAGGTTTATATTGAGCACTATCAACAGGTGCCATTTTACACTTTTGGTTATGTGGCGTGACCCAAGCCAAGTTCTTTCATCCTGCAGAAATTGTACAACATTTAACAACAGGAAACCAGTCACATCACCCATCAGTGAGACCCCTGCACAACGTTTCCACTCGATTTTTCACAATGCAGTTGTTAGGTTTTATACAACTGTGAATTTGAGATGGGAACGACCTGGAGACACAGGGTAGCATCGTACAGGGATCTGAGTGACACGAGCTTTGGTGAGATTTGTGACTGAAGCAGTCGAGAATCCGGCGGCACCTATCTCAATGCTAGGAGCATCTGTTTATCATTGATGTCCTGGTTGAGTGGCAAGACAAGTTGTTTTTCACTAGACAGCAGCAAGTTAATAGTTAAGGCAGATTGTAACTTGTTAAATGCCTTGTTAACAACGTAACTCAACTAATTAATATTCAGCTTCTCATTTTACTAAATACACCAAACATAAGAAATCTCGATATGGAAATCAGAGCAGGTATCTCGTGACTTCAGTTCACTTCTTACTCCTGTTACTGAGGAACTAAACAATATCTCTGGGAGATAGCTGCTCACATCTCTCATTCATGGACATTGGTATCCAACATTTGCTGCCCCCTGGGGCATGTTGGAGTAGGTCTCCAGTATCGCCTGTACAGATTGTGCTGTGTCATCCTGATGTCATACGTCCTGCACAATTGGAGCAGGCAGCAAGGCGATGTGATATATGCTGAGGAAGTAGGGGAATAGATGCAGTCTTCTGAGGAGAAAGGTAAGGACATTGAGGAAGAGGAAGCTGTCCTTATGATTGATGTAGTTTAGTTGCATCAGGCCCGACAAACAGACAAGACCTGACTGACCCTGCTTCTCGTAGATGTCACCATCATGGACTGTCAAGGTCAAGACGTCAGCATTTGATTTGTAATATGGGTGTAATATGCAGCCTGTATTCATTTCCTTTGTTCTTCCTTTTTGTGGCTGTCTACAAAAGCTCAGGTTTGGACTTGTCCTCCTCTTGGCTGTAGGGGAGGTGATGACCTGGTGGTATTATTGCTGGACTGTTAATCCAGAGACCCAGATAATGTTCTGGGGACCCGGTTTCGAATCCCACTACTGCAGATGGTGAAATTTGAATTCAATAAATATCCGGAATTAAGAGTCTAACGATGACCATGAATCCATCGTCGATTGTTGGGGAAAAACCCACCTTGTTCACTAAAGTCCTTTAGGGAAGGAAACTGCCATCCTTACCCAGTCTGGCCTTCATGTGACTCCGGACCCACAGCAATGTGGTTGACTGTTAACTGCCCTCTGGGCAATTAGGGATGGGCAATAAATGCTGCCTAGCCAGCGACACCCTCATCCTGTGAATGAATGAAAAAAGGTGATGTTCTTTACTGGACAATGAAAGATGCGGGTGACTACCTAAAGAGTATCAGGGACCAGGAGAGGTCAGATGGGGTGTATGTAAGGATGGTTAAAGTGTCTGGTGTGGTGTTCAAACCGCGACGAGGATGAGAGAATGGGGTTGTATATGTGAGAATGCATCAGCTGTGCTAGCTATGCATTGTGGGTAGTATGGCTTTGTAGCTGCTGGGCCATTAAATTGCTAGTGAGCGGCACCACTAGATTGCCAATGCTTGTCCAGGTGCACAGCAGATGGTGCAGATACAAGAGATGTCAGTCTTTCAGCGGATTATCTGATGAGTGGTGAGTTGTTCTGGGAATGGTGCGTGTTAAGTGTGAGGCATGCCATGGAGGTAGAATAGGCCATGAATGAGTTATGTTTAGTAAGATATGGTGAAAATCTTGCTTGGTTTCGCATTGAGATCCTTCCAGAAAACACAAAGCAACCTGCATTGTACCAAAAAAAAAACCCCTCAGCCCACAGTATTACTATCCTGTAGTATTACTGCCTGACTCCTGCTTCATGTCAAAGGAAAAGTAAATTATGTATATTTGTTTTTCAATGCTTATGTAGAGGACTTTTTTCAGAATCTTTTTGACTCTAGTTTAACTATTAAAAATGCTAACGTATATTAGGTGCTCAGGTCTCTGTCATGACGGTCAAACCCATGACTTTATGACTTAGATGCACAAGTGCTATCAGCTCTTACATTTCACACCATGTTGGTCATCCTGTCCATGGACTGCTGCTTCAGGCCTGGTCCTGCCCTATACACTATCTCTTCTCCTCTTTAAAAAGAGAATTAACCAGGTTAGACAGCTGCTGTTGGGCACTGTAACAGAAACAAATCAAATGAACAATGGGAACTTACAGAACTGGAACAGAAACTTATCAAAATAGCATTATCAGGATGGAGAATACCCTTCTAAGCTGTAATAAATGAGTACTACACCAGATCAAAGTTGATAGCTTGCTATGTTGTGGGCTGTGTTTCTAATATATATGGCTACCTCTTGCCCTGAGCAAAGGGATCTCTGACAAGAGATCTCGGTGACCTTAGAACTGCCTTTTGTTCCATGGGCTTTTACCTTTTGTGATATTGGAAAGGACCTGGATTGGATTTCTAAGAAGTCATCTAAATTCAAAGATATTATAGTCTGTGCGATGGTTTTCTTGACTTACATCTACACGTTGGCTTATTTGAATGCCTTGTTGCATTCAAATGTTTGAGGAATTCCTCTAGAACAAAGATACAAGACTGACTACAGAAATGAGTAAATCTTTATCCTACAATGTCACCTTACAATCAAGAACATTTAGTATAAATTGATGCTGGCCAGAATACCAGCTACCTTAAAAGCTTCTTTTGAGCAGAGTGAGCTCCAGATGTTACATGATGAATGAAAGAACAAATAAACATGTCTTAGGAGCAATCTCTTTATCAGCTAAAAGCATACAGTTCACTACATGATAATTTACTATCCCCAGTTTGTTGCCCTGCTGTTTCTGACTAAGAAAATACACCCTTCATTAATTGGTATCTATGGATTAAAAGGATTAAGCCAAGTCACATTAAATGTTTGCCTCTGGGCATCCTGCCATCTGAAAAGGTTGTCGGTTTAAAAGCTTGGAATTATAGGTTTTTAGAGAAAATGGAATAAGAACTATAGATTCCAACATAGAATACAATAAAGCTAATGGATTGCAGGTTACTACAACTAGAAGACTAGACTATCAGTGGTTGAAACCAGCTGCAACTATATAAGTTGGCCATACAGGTGGATGATATTCCATCCTGAGTATCACATGAGAGGAGGGATATATTGGCCCACACGGACTTTGCAGAATGATACATTTTTTTAAAAAAAATGATTGAACTGAGGGCATCACTGGCTAGGCCAGAGGGCATTTAAAAGCCAACCACATTGTTGAGGGACTGGAGATATATATGGGGAGACAAAATAAGAGTGGCAGCTTTCCTTCCTGAAAGGACGTTAGTGAATCAGATGGATTTTTAAGAAACAATTAAGATAGATACCATGAAGTGAGTCTTGGATTTCTAGTCCAGTGACGACAATACTACTCTTTCAAGTATTACATTATAAGGAGAAGTTAAACAAAGTGGGTTGTATTTCCTGGAAAGGTTAATGTGATTTGGTCAAACATTAAGATATTAAAGGGAACAGATAAGGTAGATTGAGATAAACCCTTTCTGTTGTTTGGGGAGTTCACAACATGGGACGTACTTTAAAACTCAGATGTTTCAGGGGTGATGTTATAAAACAGTTCTATCCACAAAAAAATTGGCAGAGGTTCCAAACGCAGTTCTGCAAACAACAGTTGGTGTTAGGTCAATTCCTAATTTTAAAACTAAGATTGATTTTTTTTTCTAATCAAAAGCATTGGGCTAAGGGAGGAAGGTAGAGCCAGGTCACAGATTAATAACAAACTCATTGAATGTTGGAGCCAGCTTGAGGGGCTAAATGACCCATTCATACTCCTGTGCTCCAATGGCCCTGCTTGCTTTGGAAAAATTTAGGAGGATGGAGGAAACATTTGCTTAATGTCAGGAACTTATCAGGGTTGCGGTATGATCTTCATAATGGAAATGCAGTTGTTTTATCATCACACAGTATTTACAGCTCAGAAACAGGCCATTCAACCCAACAAGTCTCTGTTGGCATTCGTGTTCTATCCAACCCTTCTCACAACCTTTCTTTTTATCAAATCATATCAACATATCCTTCTGTTTTGCTTGCTCTCATGTGTTTAGTTTCCTTTTAAATGTATCAATGTTATTCATCTCAAATATTCCATATGATGGTGAGTTCCACATTCTAAGCATTCACTGAGGAAAGAAATTTCTCCTGAATTGGATGTACTAATGACCCTCATATTTATGACACCTAGGTTTGTCTGAAAATATCTCTTCTACATCTATCTTATGAACACTTTCATAATAATGACATCCATTAAATAATTTCTCAAACAGCTTTTTCCAAGAAGCTGTCTGCTTCCCAATAGATATAAGATCTCAGATCTGGTGTCATATTAAATCCTAGACCTTCGTGCCCACAAGGTGTGCTAAAAGCAATACTGAAATGTGGGAGTTCCTGCCTCTGTTTCAGCACTGATTTTTCTGACCTCTAGGAAACTTGTACAGCATCATGAAGGACCACTGTCTAAATATACTAATTAAGAATTGCACCTCTGAATGCTGGGACACTTGGAGTTCAGGGTTTGGATTAAATCCCACATGTCTTAATCTCCCTGATCCTCTCCTAACCATCATGTTTGTATGATGGCAGTTGTGTCTTGACAGGAAATAGGCTATTTTCCATACGTAAGCAGAGGAGAAGAGCACCAATATTTCTTTGACAACAAACATTTTCATCTAACTCAATAAATAGGAGGAGAGATTTCCTGTGTATCTTTGTGAATAGTTCCACGGTGCTGTATTATGCCCTTCCAGGTGACCCAGAAATACAAATGCAGTGGGAAGTCAGCATCAGCAAAAAGTTGTCAATTCGTAGATTGTTAGGGGATATTGAGCATCATTTATCCTAGTCAGCAGTAGTATATTTAGACTGCTAAATTTATTATAATTTGTTATTTGTTGAAATCTTAGGTTTAAAAAATTCTAACAATTCCAAGTCAAGCATTGTATGATAGTCTAGAATAATGTCATGGAACAGAGTATGGTGCAGGGAAGCACAGGGAAATTAACGAGCATGTGAAGTCTTTGAATTCACTGATTGACGACATTCTCTTCATTTGATTTCTTTGATTTGACTTGTTCTAGTTGTCAAGAAACATCTGTCTATTTCTCAAAGATCTTTTTGATGTCCTGACATTACATGTATTTCTGTTTAGTTATTAACAGCAGTACTAATTCGTTGAGAGGTTAAACCAGCAAAATGCAAGCACATGTCTGAAGTAAATCCAACAAAAGAATGAAAGAATGATGAATCCAACGCAATGCTTGACGTCCTTACAGAAGAGAAGGGAATGGGCCCTGTGACAATTAAAGGCTTAAAAAAAAGACTTAGAGATGCAATGATAATCATCCACAGTAACCTATAGTTATCTCCAGTCACGACTTGCCTGCAAAGAACAGTAGTTGATTTTGATGTTATTTTTGGATTCATTAGTAATACTAGACGCAGTCTTCAAAATCTTTGTGAGAACAACTTGAAGGGAAAGAATTTATCAGACTGTGGAGAAAAAAGCAGAGTAGAGTGTCTAATTGGTCAGTGTTTCAAGGAGCCAATATATGTATAATTGGCCAAATAACTTCCTTCTATGCTGTATTGTGGATTTTTATTATTTTGTGCAGAAAAGTGATGGACAAGCTCCAAAGAGAAGCAGAAAACAGTGATTTTTTTCAATAAGCTTGGTATTGAAGCATCAATTACAGATACATTTCAGAAACTGAAAATTCCAGTGCATTTTTTGATCAGTCAACTGTGAATATTGCAACTGAATGATTACTTTTTTGGTCATTTGCTGTCCATCTTCAGTTAGCCTCAAACAAAATGTGTGAGTGATAAAATCTGAAATCCTTGACTGCACCAAATTCAACTCTTGTCTGATTGCTCAAAAGCGATGAATTGGCAAGAGTATATATAAAAATCTTACCAATAAACTGTTGAGAACAGACAATGAGCAAAAGGCTGCTACAAGAGAAAGAGAAATTGAGTACTGCGCCCAATTCTGGTCGCCCTGCTATAGGAAGGATGTTATTAAACTGGAAAGGGTGCAAAAAGGATTTACAAGGATGTTACTAAGACAAGAGGGTGTGAGGAGAGGCTGGATAGGCTGGGAGTTTTTCCCTGGAGTGTAGGAGGCTGAGGGAGTGATTTTATAGAGGTTACGAAAATCATGAGGGACATAGGTAAGGTGGATAGCCAAAGTCCTTCCCAGGGCGTGGAAGTCCAAAACTAGAGGGCATATTTTGAAGGGGTGGGATGGGAAAAATTTAAAAGGGACCTGACAGGCAACTTTTTCACGCAAAGAGTGGTGCGTAGTTGGAACGCTCTGCCAGAGGATGTAGTAGAGGTGATTACAATTACAGCATTTAAAAGACATTTGGACAAGTACATGGATAGGAAAGGTTTAGATGGAGATGGGCCAAATGCAGGCAAATGGGACTAGTTCAGTTTACGAAGCCTGGTTGGATGGGATGAGTTGAGCCAAAGGGTCTATTTCCATGTTGTATGACTCTGTACTCTATGATATTTCATCCTTGGATGGATTGATTATGGGTTTACCAAACTCCAGGTCAATAAATCTTCAAGATTATCACACCTACTGGTTTTGTTTTGGATTGTGTATTTGACTGCAATAATGCCTGGTACAGAATATGCCATCAGTACCATAGCTGTTATTAAAAACAAAGTTGATGCTGACAATGTCAAACTACCAAATCTAATGGCCCTTTCCATGGCAATTATATTTTAGAAACAATCACAAATAATGAGATTACTTTGAATTTTATGTTGATGTTCATTGTGGAAGAAACTATTGATTGGCATGTATTCTTTAAATCTGTGTTTGCTATTTTTACTAACATAAAAGCTAAGCACAATGTTCTAAGTAAAAGGTTTATAGACATTAATTTACTTCTACAGACACTGGCAGGCTGGGAGAAAATTGAACTCAAAGATGATGGGCACTGTCTTCCAAGACTTTGAGTGGAGGGGATGTGAGGACAAGAGGATGCTCTATTGGCTGCCCTAAATAGGTATTCTGCCTCTTGCCAGTACCTGTAAGACAGCTCTAGCTCCTCAGAACAACATCCCCTGAAGTCAAGGACAATAAATGTAGGTCAGAAATGGACCAACTTTGTGTTCATTGTTGGGAGTCACAGGATTCTTTTGGTTTCCTTGGCACGTACAACAATAAGTAAAACCTTTAGCAGTTTCTCCAAGAAAATTATTATGTTACATCACCTCGAATCATAGAATCCCTACAGTGTGGAATCAGGTCATTCAGCCCATTGAGTCCACACCGACCCTCTGAATCCTGCCCAGATTCACACTATACCTATAATCTTGCATTTCCCATGGCTAATCCACGTAACCTGCAAACTATGGGCAATTTAACACAGCCAGTCCACCTAACCTGCACATCTTTGGACTGTGGGAGGAACCCCCCTCAGACACTGGGAGAATGTGTGAATTCCACACAGACAGTCACCCAAGGCTGGAATCAAACTCAGGTCCCTTGTGCTGTGAGGCAGCAGTGCTGACCACTGAGCCACCGTGCTGCCCTGGGAAAGATTTAAACCCTTCTCTACTATCTTGAAATATACTATTTCTAAAAGTGCAGTTTGCTTTACCTGGCCATAAAAGCCAATACAGCTTATGAAATATGATAATATCATCAGACTTTGTGAAGATCTCATAAACCTTGCATGATGCCCTTTGGGTTTATATCTGTGCTGCTCTTCAGGATGAGTAAGGTGATCTCACCCTTCAGGGCAGGAGGAGGAATGTGTCACAACACCTTCTTGAGTCAGTTAGGACCTAACTCAGAAATTGCATAGTTATTGTTTTTTTGCTTCTAATGGATAAAAATGATATGGTAGCTGCACTGGGAGAATCAAACCTGTTGCAATTTAGATTAAAAAACATTTCTGCTGTTTTCATCCAATTCCGAAATGTAACATTTCAAAGGAACCCACCAATTGAGGGTAATTTCATCTGCACAATACTACAGTTTAGGTGATTTAAATCTTTAATACTAAAAATGGGAACTCGACATACCTCAAGCCATATTTTAACAAAGCAATCTGCCCATTGAAACCTTGTAAGGAGCAAGTGTGCTTTTATTTTACAATGTTTTCTGCTTTATTGCTCATGTTAAATGATGGGGCTAGGTGGGGAGAGGAATCAGCTCCCCTCTTTTTATCCCTCTCTTGGAGAGATGCAATACATATTTGTTGTTTTTAACTTCAGGAGATGTGGTGACTCACCTTGAGGAATGCCACACCTCCTGCCAGGGCAAAGGAGGCACGGTGGCTCAGTGGTTAGCACTGCTGCCTCATAGCGCCAGGAGCCCAGGTTTGATTCCACCCTCGGGTGACTGTCTGTGTGGAGTTTGCACATTCTCCCCGCATCTGCGTGAGTTTCCTCCGGGTGCTCTGGTTTCCTCCCACAGTCCAAAGATGTGCAGGCTAGGTGGATTGGCCATGCTAAATTGCTTGTAGTGTTCAGGAATGTGTAGATTAGGTGGTGTATAGGGGGATGGGTCAGTGTTGACTTGTTGGGCCAAAGGGCCTGTTTCCACACTGTAGGGATTCTATGATGATTCTGTGATGAAAAGCTGCTTTGAACAGCAAAACATGAAGAGAAAGAAATATGGACTGATAATAGAAAGGACGCTGCAAGCCTTGTTCTCCTTGTCTCTCTAAATCTCAAAATCCTGTGCCTGGTGAAAAAGGAATTTGGTAAGTCAGCCATGGACCAAGAATCCAAGGATTTCTGCAAGTTTCATAACTGCTGAAGAAACAAGACAACAGCTAATAGCTAGCCCCCAGGTCACTGCCACAAGTCAAGGACTCTAAAAGCTTTAAACTGCAATTGCTGTTACCTTCCTGCCTATATTAGACACTCTATCCCCATGTTTTTTGTAAATTTATTACCTGTGTTTATGTGTGTTTGATGTCACATTTTTACTAGTTTTTTTGGGATTAATAGGTAGTAAAAATTCCTCTTTCTATCACTCAAGAAAACCTTGTAATTTGGCTCCTCCATTTTGATCTAGTTAATTATGTTTTAATTGAAGGGTGATAGCTATATGCTAAAAAATTCAAATGTAATGGGCACTGTCTTCCAAGACTTAGTGGAGGGGGTGAGAGGACAAGAGGATGCTCTACTGGTTTTACTAAATAGGTGTTCTGCAGCTTGCCAGTGAGTGCAACATAGCCCTACCTCCTCAGAACAAGGCTATGGGCCAAGCGCTGGAAATTGGATTAGGATAGTTAGGTACTTGTTTTTGACTGGTGCAGTCTTAATGGGCCAAAGGGCCTTTTTCTATACTGTAGATCTCTCCGATTCTATGACTGTCCCCGCAAATTCCTGCAATTTTCAAGCCTGCCACTTGATCACCCCAAACCCTCCTAAAGGAGAATTCCTGTGCAATGTAATTTAACCTGATGAAAACAGGAAAAACATAGCAGGTCGCTGTACAGTTCTATGACTCTATGATTATATTCTAGGTCAGTCAGCATCTGTAAAGAGAAAATGCAGGTTTTGGAATTTCAGCTGTGTGCCCTAAATCGAAGCACTTTTCCCCCCTTGCAAATGCTGTTTTCTTTATTGTCACCTACTTTAAACAATTTGTTTTTAAGATTTCCGGTATCTACAGAGTTTTATTTAGAAATTTAAATTGTAACATCTCCGATTCGTTTCAATCGTCGTCCTGGATTGTAGATTTGTTAGCAACAGAAATTCTAACATGCAACTTGTTTCAGAGATAGTAAGAACTGCATTTCTGAAGAAGGGTCTAGGCCCGAAACGTCAGCCTTCCTGCTCCTCTGATGCTGCTTGGCCTGCTGTGTTCATCCAGCTCTACACCTTTTTATTTCACATTCTGAAACTTGCTCAGTTAGTAATAGCAATGGCTTGTCAGACATCAGGTGTAAATGGAACACTTTAAATGCTTAAATCATAAATTTCGGCTTATTTAAAGTTGAACATTATTGCATTTCACGCAAATTATGCAAAGCACTAAGAATTTGCATTGAGCAGGATTCTGACAGGGCAGATTTATCTTCAAAGAGTTTGGAATGAATTATCCTCTTGGATCAAGAGTACACGGAATGCTTTTTAATGGAAGCAAAACAGTAGAGTATGATTTGAAGAATGGTTGGTAATCCGGAACAATTTATAAATGGAATTCAAGTCATCAGGGCTACTTTTGTTTAGTCATTTAGATCATAATGGAACTCACTGTAAGCAATTATACTGTTAATGCATTGCACTGAATACTATGCAGCACATAAATCCATTGCTTTCACTATAACAGAGACAACAAGGTGCAGGGCTGGATGAACACAGCAGGCCAAGCAACATCATAGGAGCAGAGAGGCTGACGTTTCGGGCCTAGACCCTTCATCAGAAAAGGGGGAGGGGAAGGGTGTTCTGAAATAAATAGGGAGAGATGGGAGGCAGATAGAAGAGGGATAGAGGGGAGGACAGGTGGAGAGGAAACAAACAGGTCGAAGAGGCGGGGATGGAGCCAGTAAAGGTGAGTGTAGGTAGGGAGTTAGGAAGGGGATAGGTCAGTCCAGGGAGGACGGACAGGTCAAGGGGGCGGGATGAGGTTGGTCGGTAGGAGATGGAGGTGCGGCTTGAGGTGGGAGGAGGGGATAGGTGGGAGGAAGAACAGGTTAGGGAGGCAGGGATGAGCTGGACTGGTTTTGGGATGCGGTAGGGGGAGGGGAGATTTTGAAACTTGTGAAATCCACATTGATACCATTGGGCTGCAGGGTTCCCAAGCGGAATATGAGTTGCTGTTCCTGCAACCTTCTCCGATTCTCCAGCATCTGCAGTTCCTACTATCTCGCCTTCACTATAACAGTCCAGTTTGGTAAAACATGCTGTGTCATAATCCAAGTGCTTTCGTTCTCAAAGGCTGCTAATTATTATCTTTCATGGTATGCTAGCGCTGGCAAATGCAACCAGAAAGATGAAATTTGTAGAAGAAAAAAACATTTTGTTTTACAAGACTTAATAAAGAAGAATCATTGATCTCTAAAGTAAGATTCTGCCACCTTGTTGTATTTAGTGTGCTCTGTCTACTTACTGAAAATTTGTAATGATTTTGCACAATGCTAAATAGTGGCTGTGGAATTTACAGGAACTTTTTATTTATTTTTCCTGGGATGTTTCCATCGCTGGCTAAGGCAAGATTTATTGCCTATCCTTAATTACCCTGGAGAAGTTGGTGGTAATTAACCTTCTTAAACCCCTGCAATCCTTAAAAAGCAGGGACGCCTGCAGACTAATAGGAAGTGAGGAAGTGAGTTTCAGAATTTTGACAGCGACTGTGAAAGAACGGCAATATAATTCCAAGTGACGATGGTGTGTGACTTAATGGGGAACTTGTAGCTTGTGCTGTTCCTTATACCTGCACTCATGTCCTTCCAGGTGGTCGAGGTCACAGGTTTGGAAGGTGCTGTCAAAAGAGCCTTGACACATTACATCCGTGCGTTTTGTGGATGGTACAAACCGCTGCCAGTGCCCATTAGCGATGAAGTGTGAGAATGTTGAAGATGGATGGGGTATCAATCCTTAGTGAAAATGACTGCTAACTATTCTTGGAGGCATAATAAGCATTGTGCTTAAGATTTTGTGAAAAGCCTACGTTCTAAACATGCACAGCCCCTATATGTTCCAAGTAGAAAACATAAATCTTTCTGCTCTCCTTCCAACATCCAGCGATGTTGCTCCTTCTTTAGCTACTTACCCCGCCTATACAATGTTCTTCTCATTTGATTTTATCTCCATCTTTGTCCTGGATGGTGTTAAGCTTCTTGAGTGTTGCTGTATTCATCTAGGAAAGTGGGACATATCACACTCCTGACTTGTGCCTTCTTAGTGGTGAACAAGAACTGGGGAGTCCGGAGATGAGCTACCCACTGCAGGTTCCTAGTCTCTGACTTGATCTTGTTACCATATTATTTATGTGGCCTATCCAGTTCAGTTTCTGGTCAATGGTAACCTCCAGAATGTTGATAGTGGGGCATTCATTAATGGTAATCTTATTGAGTATCAAGAGCCAGTGGTTTGATTCTCTCTTGTTGGAGATTGTCAATGCCTGGCACTAATGTGGCATGAATGTTATTTGTCACTTATCAGCCCAAGCTTAGTTATTGGATTACTGTAAGGGTTTATGATACGTGTGGTAAACATTGATTCAGGATAATCTATGATAGATTGTCATTTAGAAAAAGCCAGAGATTAAAAGGTTCTGGGCAGTTCAAAGGATTCCTGACTGGAGTTAGAAGCAAATATAATTTATCTCCTAAAAGAAATGTAGTATAGAACATTTCAGGTAAAGTACAGTTGCCCCAGTAGAAAAGTTTAGTGTGTGCAATTCTACATCAGGAGATTTTGGTTAGACATTTTCAGGTAATTTAAAAGCTGAGAAACTCTAAGCTCATAGATTTGTGAGTATTCATGTAAGAAAACATCACAATTTGCACTGAAGGACTGGGGACAATAAGTTATGTTAAATTAAAGATTGGATATAGAGGGGCTGTTTTTCTGGATTTGTGGAGTGATAATATTGGGAAATAAACTGAAACTTTGTCTTTTTCGGTGTTTTAAGGCTTTTTTTTCCTAATTGTATTCTACATCTAAATAACTTGGTTTGTATTTATTTTATTTTCATCTTTTGTGCAATAAACCTCTGTTCTATTGTTTAAGAACCTCTCAAAACTTGTGTTTTCTATGTTTTCGTGAATGATCATTCTATTAACACAAAACAAGCACATGGCCAATCAGGCCAGATTTCTTTCTGGGATCTGACACTTGCAGTAGAACCATCTACTGGGACCATAGCAATATGGACATGGACTGTTTCAATACCTGAGGAGTCTTGAATAATGCTGAACATTGGGGATGTTCACCGATAGTTGCACAATTCTGACTTTATAACAGAGAGATGGTCTCTATAATAGAGAGAAATGGTGCTGAACATTGTGCAATCATCAACGAACCTCTGACCTTAAGGAAGGGGAAGGTCATTGATGAAGCAGCCGAAGATCACTGGGTGTACTGCACACCCTGAGTAATACCTGCAGAGATGGCCTGGAGCGGAGATTACGAACCTTCAACAGCGCAGCCATCTTCCTATGTCCTGTCTACATGAGCCTTCACCTGCCTGCATTTCCCCCCTCCTAGCCCCTGGGTTGTGAGGGTGACCATGTCAAGTATGGTCATACACTGTTCTCCCCTGAAGCCAAGGTGCTCCTGACTATGAACAAACTCCTTTTTGCATTTATATATTTCCATCCATGCTTCACTGTATCGTGCCTTTATAAATACAGTTGTCTGCCTTCCAAGTTGTCTTCCAGCATGCAGCCCTCTATGCCAATAAATAGATTTCTGTGTCTCCTCGCTGTGCAGCAGCCCCCATTAGGATGGACTGCTTGATATTAGTAAGGAATAGCCCATATTATCACTATATCACTGCCTCCCCTCATGATTGCATCTCATCTAAATACCACCGACCTCTGCAGGGCCTCCTCCTGCAAGAGACCAACTCTTCTGGGCACCAGTTCTTCCTTTACCTCTGACGAAGAAGACCATTTTACTTGTCGAATGGTTCTCAACTCCAGACTGTGATTTCCTTGCAATAAATGACTCCTCTGCAGAGCTGTAAATCACATTTCCTGTAGCCTAACTCCACCAGATTTCGGTGGAGTTGGATGCCTGAAATTTCCATCACTGCAATGGAGCCAGCAAGGTCAGGAGTGTGAGGGCTCACACTCTGCACCTGTCAAACATTTCCAGAAATGGGACTGGGTTAGCAAGCCTGGAATGGGGTTCCACTTGCCATATTTAAAGCTCTCGCAATTCTATTCCTATGTGGATGGAGGCATGAAAATTCGGACTCCGGGGTCTTCTCATATGGAAGATAGTTGTGTGTGTGTGTGTGTGTGTTTTGTAGATGTCAGATGAGGATTGCAGTGAGCTCATCTATATTATTCAGCATTGACGTTAGTCACCAAGCAAATCAACATCAAAAGTCATTGCCTTCAAGAAAGGCAAAGACCAAACCTTAAGGAGAGAAGTATTTTGTTTTCCCTGTTCAGTTTGATCCGAGCAGGCAAGCAGCTAAAATGAAACAATTAATTCTCTGTCTCTGTACCTTTGCCTGGAAGACTCAAGGAGTAATTCCCAAAGGCAAGGAGGATCCCAATGGAATTTTAACCCATCCTGCATGCGATGCATGCTATTATTATCCCACTCAGTGACAAGGACCTTCCAAGGTAGATAAAAAATACCTACCTTAGTGCTCCTCTAGTCCCAATGAGGAACTGTGCAGAACCTTCTACCCCAATGTGCAAGATCCTGCAAACAGCCCCCAGGAGTACATTACTTGATGGAGAGCCTTCTCCTACTATAAAAGCAAAAGACTTTGTAAGATAGAGATGTGAAACTAAAGCAGAAAGTGCTGAAGGCACTTGGAAATAAGTCTCCAAGAGTCAGACTTGGTGCATTCACTCTATTTCTCTCTCCACAGCTGCTACCAGACATGCAGAGCTTTTCCAGTACTTCCAGCCTTCTCTTATTGCTGGCCAGCAGCCTCTAGGCTGTTGCAACATCCACTCCTGACTGTTGATAGCTGCCACTTTCCACTGTCCTGGGCAAAGATGAGGTTGAAACTTCTAGCAGTGCATCCATTTTGCACTGGCTGTACCTCTGGCCTGTCCAAAACCTGCTCAAGATTAAAACCGAAACAAAAACTGAAAATTCGAAGGAAAGCAAAAGTGGCACCTGAGTTGGGCAATATCTGAATCAGAACATTGAGTACTAATGGTATGGCACATTTACCAAAGAGCTCAGATTCACTTTCAAATGAAGTCAACAATCACTATCAGAATAATGCTCAGAGTTTGTATTAATGAAGATATCTACCATAATCCTTGAATCAAGACATGACTGCTTTTACAACATTTTCATTTTTTTAACAAAAGGGGTGATTTGCGTGTGGAATTAACTCCATCAGGAAGTGATGGATGTGGGTACAATTACAATGTTTAAAAGACATTTGGATAGGTACATGAATTGGAAAGGTTTGGAGGGATATTGGCCAGGAGCAAGCAGGTGGGACTAGATTAGTTTGGGATTATATTCAGCATGGACTGGTTGGACCGAAGGTTCTGTTTCCATACTGTATGACTCTTTAGAAAAACAATTAAGGAGCCTTCAAATAACCTATTCATAAATGCGCCATATGTGAGGCATTCTGAAATGATTACTAAAATATCTCAGTTCAGATGGGGAATTAGGGATTTTTTTAAAACTATCATACGGTGTCAGTCAGGCATTGTATTTATACATTCCATAGTGTTCTGTGCTGATGAGACTGATACTTTAATGTACTCTTCCTTCACAAGATCACATTGAAGCATTTACCTCATCAGTCATTTGTACATTATGTCCTCAGTACCTTTCTCTTGATTCCATTAGGAATCGATGAAATGTTATTCAGGGTTTGGCAGATTTTGTAGGCCAGTATTCTGAATGTAGAAGTTAAATAACTTTTTCACTGAATTAATGGGACGGGCAGTTCGAGTTGTACCTGAACTGTGTGGGAAGTCAAATGAGTGGTGTCTGTCTATCAAGCCAGCTCAAGAACTGTGGTAAATTCAACACTGAGCTGTTGAATGCAGCTTGGCCAACTGATAGTCTTCAGTGTGGGTTGATCGCAATGCTGCCAATGGCCCTTAGATTCTTGAGTTGGGGAGGTAAATGGAACAGAGCTAGTACTGCGTGCTGTAACTAGTCATCTCATAAATAAATGTTTTGCACCAGAAGTTGCCAATAGTGTAATCACTGTGATGGGACAGCTCTCTTACAATGTGCTGCCATTACTATGATATAACTTTTGGATTCAGTGTTTGAAATGGGCTGTTACCTTTGGCAGCATCCGAACATACTCCCTGGCACAGTGGCTCAGTGGTTAGCACTGCTGCCTCACAGCACCAGGGACCTGGGTTCAATTCCACCCTTGGGCAACTGTCTGTGTGGAGTTTGCACGTTCTCCCTGTGTCTGCGTGGGTTTGCTCCGGTTTCCTCCCACAGTCCAAAGATGTGCAGGTTAGGTGGATTGGCCGTGCTAATTGCCCGTAGTGTTCAGGGATGTGTAGATTAGGTGAGTTATAGAGGATGGGTCTGAGGGTCGGTGTGGACTTGTTGGGCCGAAGGACCTGTTTCCATACTGTAGGGATTCTATGATCCTGTATGGGCTTCAGCTCCCCTATAAGCAGATAGCCACAGCTTTGGGGTATCCTGCCCTTGCAGGGACTTTACATGCTTGAGTACATTTACAGTCTACATTCTTAGTGTCCACTCCAAGCCCTCCAGAAGGGAATAATATCACGACATCTCATTCCAATTCAGAATTAGTTGTCATAGAGTCATACAGCATGGAAATAGACTCCTCAGTCCAGCTTGTCCATGCTGACCAAGTTTCCCAAACTAAACTAGTCCTATTTAGCCCAAAACCCTCTAAACCTTTCCTATTCATGTACCTATTCAAATCTAATTTAAATGTTATAACTGTACCTGAATCTAACACTTCCTCAGGCAGTTCATTCCACATATGAAGCACCCTCTGTGTGAAAAAATTGCCCCTCAGGCCCCTTTTAATCTTTTGCCTGTCACCTTAAAATCTACCCTCTACTTTTGAACTACCCTACAGTGGGAAAAAGAATTTAGGTATTCACCCTATCCATGTCCTTTATGATTTTATAAACCTCTATAAGGTCACCCCTTAACCTCCAAAATTCCAGGGAAATAAGTCCCAGCCTATCCATTTCAAAAGTTAACATGTAGGAAACATATAGAACATCACAAACATATGCACAAATATAGTTGTAAATAATAGTTCAGGGTTGTATATTGGCCAAGAGAGGAATTGATAAAGGTATCTGTTGTATAAGGGAATTTTTCTGAAATGGTCAGTGGTGTAGACTGCATTAAGTTCCACCCAATCTGATGATGTCATATGGTATTGAATGGGGAAATTGGGAGAATAGTTTTGGGTATTGATGGGGACAAATGTGTCCTCCATGTTTTTCAATAGTCTCGGAGACAATTTCTGAACAGTTAATGTAACTGCCACCTAATTGCTATCATGCAATAAATTACATTTTGTTAAGACAAGAACCTCTTCTTGTTAAGACTCATGAGTGGTTGTCTCTCTCCCACTGTAAGCCTAATAGAACCTTAAACCCAGGCAAGGAAAGAGAAATAACAGCAGCGTCTTTCTACACATAAATCCCATAGTGTTCAACATCACAAAGAACTTAGAAAGAATACAGAAAGAGAAACTGATTCCACTCACTGAAAGGTCAATTAGGTAGACAACATAGAATTAAGGTGATTAACAAAAGAAACAGAGGTAGCATGAGACATGATAAGTGGAATGTAGTGTCTGATTAGGCATAGTGAAACAGAGTCAATAGCAGCCTTCAAAAGAAAATTTAATGAATATTTGAAGGGGAAAGAGCAAGGGAGTGAGATTAATTGGATTTCCCTTTGAAAGAACTGACAGAGACTTAATGGGCTGAAAGGCCTCTTCCAGTGTTGTACTATTCTATGCCTCTACAATTAGTCTAGTCATTTCAAATTATTCTCTGATCAAAGATGTGAATGTAGTCAGAATTGCATTAGCAGCAAGTTGCAACATGCTCTGTGTTGTGTTTCTTCCAGTACCTCTCTATGGTTAAATTCCTCAACTTTCTTTTTTCGGTGGCTCAAATAACCCTGCTGCCTGTGAAATGCACATTAAGTATGACAAAATGCGTTTAAATATAACATCATGCATATTCACAGTGCAGACACAACCAAAAAAATTGTAATTGTTCCTGTGATAGTTCCAATCCTGGGATGAGTGATTTAGATTTCTTATGCCACAATGTCCTCCGGGCTTAATGAACACATTTATCTATTTCTTTCAAGCTAAATCACCTTTGGAAGCCATGTTTGTGTGGAGCTTCCTGAACCAGTTTGAGCAGCAGCATAGATCAGGGTGAGTGAAGCTATGTGTAGTGGCTTTGTTGCTCCAAGTGGTACTTATCAGTTTCCATTTGATTATCAACAGCTCTCAGTCATGACAAGGGAGAAAGGCTTCAGTCAGGACATTGCAGTACAGTGTGCCAGGGGCAGCCTCTGATGTTAGTCAGAGCCTTGGACATTGTTGGTCAGCCATTCGGGGCAGCAAGGCATAGATACCAGCCCACACAGCTGCTGCATCTTTAAGACAGTTACGCGACAGCATAGTACGAGACATTCCCATAGGAAGGTACCTGCCTCATCTTCACTCACACTGTCTGTGTAATGGATTTAACGTGGCTGTTCAGTCAGTCAGATCTGTGTATGTAACGTACAGCAACATCAGCAGATATAGAATCCAGACTATAAGCTGAAACTTACATTTTTTTCTAAGTATCAATTTTGTTGAGTTTTATGGAATATTTCTCTCCCGAGGCCTAGTACAGAGAATGTGAGTGAAGGCAACGCAAGCACCTTTATACTGGAACATTATATATCATGATGTAATGTAACTGTCTGAAAGATACAGTGCCTGTGTGGCTGGAATCTATGTCATAATTTTTTTAAACTGCAATCCATCTAGAGTAGGTACTCTAGCACCTAAAGTTGCTTTTGATTAAAAT
Organism: Rhincodon typus; assembly: GCF_021869965.1. NCBI lineage: Eukaryota > Metazoa > Chordata > Chondrichthyes > Orectolobiformes > Rhincodontidae > Rhincodon > Rhincodon typus. The sequence goes on from NC_063347.1 coordinate 21,722,917, forward strand.
GATCTATCTCAGTGATGTATTTCAGAGCGTAAGAGATGGGGTACCAGACTTGATTTGCAGAATGAGGGAGAGAGAGAAAGAGATGCTCTTATGTTCTCTGCAAAGAATTCATCTTGATGTCACTGTAGAAGTATGTAGACTTTCCTGGATTCCACAGTTTTATGAACACCTCTCCTGCCATTTCCTGCAGTTGCCAAAAGGGTGGCTGCTGGCACATGACTGTTGTTCAATCTGCTGAGTAATGGTTGCATCAGGTAACAGGGTTCACTCTCACCTATTGTTTGAAGCACTTTAGATCAAAGCTGATCTCCAACAAAAACGGTCAATTAATCCCTTCTACCCCTTTTACCATCATAATAGCCAAATGTGATGGAATATTAATGTCTCAGCTGTAACTCCAGAGTGATCTATCCTCCATCAGATAGGAAGAAACTATTCTCATTTCCAAGTGGTCATTGTTTACACAGAATGCTGCAGACAAAAAGTGGAATCTTACAGGGTTCTGAGCAGTGTGGGCTAGGGCAAGATTTGTGGCAGAATCAGATGAGATATCCATCAAGATTTTTAGATTTTAGATTTTGTTGGTGATGGACTAATGGTTTTATCACTAGACTATTAATCCAGAGACCCAGGTAATGTTCTGGGGACCTGGGTTTGAATGCTGCCATGGCAGATGGTGGATTTTGAATTCAATAACAGTCTGGAAATAAGATGCTAAAAGATGACCGTGAAACCCTAGTTGATTGTCAGGAAAAAACCCATCTGATTCACTAATGTCCTTTAGGGAAGGAAGCTGCCATCCTTAACTGGTCTGGACTACATGTGACCCCAGACCCACAGCAATGTGGTGACTCCCATATGCTCCCTGGGCAATGAATGCTAGCCAAGCCAGCAACACCCACATTCTGTGAATGAATAAATGAAGCCTGATGTCAGCTGCATCTTCTGTTCTCTTACTGAACTGTAAGATGAGTTTCTTGCTCAGTACCAGCAATTTAGCAATTAAGGGGGATTCCTTATTGATGGCACAACTTGCTTTATTAATGTTCTTCTTCCTATTTTACAAAAAGCAGCAAATAAGATAAAATCACAAGTCAGCAAGTACCTGGCAACTTTAGCTTGCTGCTGGCTGTGAACAGCCTCCACGTTGGTCAGCATCAAACAGCAAATCAGGGCATGACCCATGGGCTCCAGCCACGAGCATGCCATCTCCACTGGCTTCCAGCAATTTCCAGTCCTTTACAACGATCAAGACACCCTTTTGACCTACAGGCTGCTCAGGAAGCACAGAGTTGCATTGCAGGGTGCACTGACGATAGCATTGAAAGGCAGGAGGACAGAGCAGTCATCTGAGGAGAAGAATGAGGACCTTGAGCTGGAGAGAGCTCTCCCTTTGAATGTCACAGCGCAGCTACAGCAGACCCTACATGGCAGTCAGGGGCTGACTGACACACAGCACTGTTGGATGCTAACTGGGTGGACTGTCAAGGTCAAGACGTCAGCATTTGGTTTGTATTGTGAGGGTAACATGCAGTATTTGCAAGCATAGGAAGCCACTTGAGCTTCATTTATGTTAATGTTCCTGAAATGATCCTCATAGCATCTTGGACTTGGATATCTACCATGTTTGTGTGTTGGCTCTTGAGCCAGGTTGAACAGCAATGCCCTGCTGTTGAGTAGACCAGGATGAGTGAAGCAGTCTCAGATGGTAACTCCAGCTTTCATATCAGATTGACTCTCAAATGTATTAAGTTCCTTCATGCTCCCTTTTGCTGACTGAGAACAAAAGCTCAGGTTTGCACTTATCCTAATCTTTCCTGTATGTGACGGTCCTTACTGGACAATGAAAAGAGGAAGGTGACCAATTCGCACTGGGGAAACAGTAAGGGGAAATCAGAGACGGTCCTCAAACAGGATGTATGTGAAGACAGGTAAAGTGTGTGGCATGGTGTTTAAACATGACTTGGTTGAGAGAATGGGGATGTATGTGTCAGCCATACTGGCTTTGTGTTATGGGCAGCATGACTGCTGTGCCATTGCATTGCTGGCGTTAGGCAATGCTGGATTGCCAATTGGCCTTTCAAAGGTGGCACAGGCACAAAGGATGTCAGTCTTTCAGGGGATATCGTTAAGTGGCGAGTTACTCTGGGATTGTGCATGATAAGGTGCGATTGAATCAGATGTGAGAGATGCCATAAAGGCTGGATAAAGTTAATGAGGTGAATTTGGTACAATACGGTGGGAAATGTCACTAGGCCTCACAGCAAGAGTCTATCAGAAAAATTTGATGCAACTCACACTTAGCCAAGAAACGTATGATTCAGTTCAAAGTGTCTGTACCATGGTCATTTTCAACTATCTTAATGCGACTTAGTTTCTCAGCAATGATTTTTATAATGTTCACATTTTAATTTCCTGTGGAGTATCACCAGTTTGCACACCAGATGGCTTTTTCAGTCATTTAGGTCAGTATTGTGGCTCATTTAAAGTTGTTCTCTTTCAAGTAAAACTCCAAAATTATTAGTTAAGTCAATGGAATTAGAGTTTAATAATCCAAATAGTAAAACATTTGCATTAACGGGAGGGCCATGGGAAATCTTCTTCTTAAAGTTGAACTGAGGGTGAATCTGATATGAAAGCTGGAGTTACCATTTGAGACTGCTTCACTCATCCTGGTCTACTCAATAGCAGAATACTGCTGTCCAACCTGGCTCATGAGCCAATACACAATGTGGTAGATATCCACGTCCAAGATGTTATGAGGATCATTTCAGGAACATTAAATTAAATGCAGCTGAAGTGGCTTCCTACGCTTGCAAATACTGAATGGTCTGATAACCTGGATAACATCCTCCTGAAAGAACTGGTTGACAGCTAATGAAGCACTTTATTAGCACTTCAAGAAAAAAACACACATTTGTCTGAAATCCTACAGTCCCTACTGGAAAACACATCACAGCCTACAAGCTGATGACAGCTCCACCTCACTGTTGACAACATCCTTGTGATGAGGTCTCAGGTTTCAGAACTCCAATAAAAGTCTGGATACATCTCAAATGCTGGAGGATGGACCAGGAAAGATGCGGTTATTTGCTTAACAAGTGGAACATGAAGTCCAGATCAAATTATGACTATGGCCTCATATGATGAACCTGAGACATCCGTCATGGTGGTATTGCAACCATACATATCCTGCCGAATGAAGCTGCTCAAAGGATTGTTAGCCTCAATATCAAACTATAACTGCATCACCAGCTATTCAAATATAAAAGTAAGGCAAGGTGCAGCTACTTGTTGTGGACAAAATTTGTGGAATGATAAGCAATTGTATAGCAGCATTTCCACACCTCCACAGAATTTGAGATGGGCAAACATTCCATATTTCCATGACCTGACAAGCAGAAATATTATTTCAGTAACATGCAGCTTGTATACATTGTTCAATGTGTCATGTTTCCTGTTTGTCCCAGCATCCCAAAGTCAACACATTTTTTTCTTCTGAGCCAAACCAGCAGTAGCTCATGTTGGTTGCAGACATGGCATTGGATACAAATGCTGGTTATGATGTTCCTTCCTAATCCAGATAATCCTGCAAAGACCCATTTTTGGGGTGCCTAGAACTACATTGATTGAAACAACATTGGGCCACTGATGGTATAATTCTAAGATGGTGGACCTCCGTAGATCATTGCAATACTTTTTGGCAATGTGTGTGCTAAACTACTTCATAATTCAGGAAGGTATTATATTTCTGAGATGACAATGTTTCCCTGATTGCACAGCATTCTCAAATTTTGAATGTCACTCTCAAAATATCATTCAATTTCCTCTAAGTTTAGGATATTGATTTCATTTACCCACTTATCATCCATCTGCACTGGAGTGTCAGCTCATATAGTTGGGATTGAAACGATATACTTTTGATGGGGTGGCATTTTTAATATGTTGCAAATGGAAAAAGTTCATCAAACTTATTTTTCATGAAGATGAAGCTCTCTCACATTATAAATGAATGAATAAATGGCCATAAATAAGCATACATTCATGACCACATGCATAGCAAGGTCACAGAACTTAGCGGCACAGTTGGAGGCCATTTGGCAATGTGTATGTGTTGGCTTCATTTAGTTTTGCTTTTCTGGCATTCTCCCATAACCATTAAAAGTTTCATTTTACATTATTTGAATATTGCTGAAAGGAGAGCCATGTTGCTGAACTTTTCATCTTATACTCATCAGGACAAATGCCAGAGTGCAAAATTTCATATGACCGTAATTTATAACACAGGAGAAAAGCTTGCTGATTTGTGAGCAAATCAACACTGATCAAGGCATTGTCATGGATCAAAGCACTGCCATTGAGTATAGGTTCCCAAACACCCAAATAATTCAAAAAAGGCGCAACGTTTAAACCTATTCATTTTGTTTGAACAGAATGGGTTCCAGTATTATTACTTCTAACAAGATGAAATGAGCTACATTATCAGCTCAAATATTAGCTGCAGCTATTAGTGGACCGAGGACTATTAAACAAATGCTGACCCTACACCTAACAGTGGACTTTTAGAGGATTTGTTATTACTGGCAGGTTGAATATAGTCTGTACTTTGTCCATTATGTACAACTGAAGGAATATGTCATAGTGCAAGATGAAATTTCAGCAAAACAATACTCTTTTCAGAAATATTGAAACTCAATACTCCTTTGCTACTCTTTCCAATATTTACTCTTTTTGTTTTCCTGATAGGCCATCCATGGAATGAAATTAGATTTTTTTTCAAGGTCCTATAAAGCTTTCTATCACTTAAAAATGGGGCTCAAGATGTGCATGCGCACTTCCAACAGGAAGTGCGTCAGACACCATCTTGGTAAAGGGTTATGCATGCTGCCACCTACAAACCACTGGCAAAAATGCCAAGCAAGAAGTTTATAGTATCAGTTACAGTGCAATGCCAACTTAATGTCAGTGCTTACTTGTTTTGATCACCAAGCTCAAGGTTACATCTTAGTCTTGCCCTTCTGCAGTTGAGCCCATGCTAAACAATAAGTGGGGATTTCAAATTCAGTTAGTAATGAAGTTGTAATAAAATGTTAGACTCATTAACAATGATCACAAAGTACCAGATTGTCATAAAAACACATATGTTTGTCTAATGTCCTTCAGACAAGGATATCTGCCTCCTTTCCTGTCTGACCTATATGTGCCCTAGGGCCACAGCAATATGGTTGACTCTTAACTGCTTTCTGAAGTGGCCTAGCCAGACATTCAGTTGCATCAAACTGCGACAAAGTAGTTGAATCAGACTGAATCAAATGGACCACTTAGTGTCAACCTAAGCACTGAAAATGACAAAGGCACACCCTGCCCACTCATTCCTGCAAAACTCCGCTGTTATCTAGGGACTTGTACCAAAATTGTGACAGCTGTCCCATAGACTAGCCAAGAAACAGCTGACTCTCTACCTTATGTGGTATCTCACCACATGTAGATCTCCAACCTAACCTCTAAAATCTGCACATTTTTAGTCTCTGAGTTGGTGTCAGTAAGTGCAAGGTTGAGTGATGGTATCTCTTCAACTCCCTCCATTGGCTGGAAAGACTTCAATTCTTGGGTATCTAAAATCAAAAAAAGGGACGAGTGTAGGCTTGTGATGAGGAAAGAACAGAAAGTAAGAAGTATGTGCTCACACCATCACAGCTTACGAATCAGAAGGGATTACCAATTGAAGGAAAAGTAGGATGAGAGAAGGAGATTTAGATATGCAAATACACTTACCATCCTGATAATTTTAGTTCTGTCAACGATGTCACTTTCATGTTGGTCAGAACTATTTTCTCCATAGTAATTAAAACATATCTTTTAGGTACCAACTCATCAACCAATGGACTTGATGCCAATAGTCTATGAGCAGCAGAGCTCTGGCTGAGTTTACAAAGGAAAGTACACGGGAGGCCAGACAGGAAAGCACAGAATAGATGAGTCTAGAAGTAACAATATCATTTTTGTATCCTTTCAATGGCCTTAACAGATTTCCTACCGACACTGAGAACTAAACACAATCTATTAACAGCAGCTTAAATAATGATTGTATTTGTTCAGCATCATCTTTTGATTTTAAACTCTGTGCCCCAATTTCAAAATATTTTCTCTTCCAGCTTTATCACTTTTACGATTTGTTTGGCTAAACAATGAATTCTTGTTGCTGTTTCACTTCATTTAAAATGGTACATTCAGTATACATCTCTCCTTCTTTCCACCATATGGCCTCTAGATTTCAGTGCATGACATTTAATTAGTTCTTCATTGGATTATAGAAAGATATTTTTGATTTATTAGATTCCCAAAGCTCACGGTCTTTATTTGCACTGTTATCTATAACGTACTGGAAAGTACTTTAATCCTCCCTGAAATACCAAATGGCTCGGGTAATCCAGATGTAATGTTCTCCCTCATCTCTTTCTATAGGAATCATATGTTGTACAATAGCATTTGCTTTATTTTCCTGTAATCATAAATGCATTAATTGTAAATCTTCAAATATAAAAGCAAACTAGTATTTAATGTAAACAAAAAAAAAATTCAAGAACTGCGGACACTGGAAATCAGAAACAAGTGTTCTGAAGAAGGGACACGTTACCTCTGCTTTCTCTCCACAGATGCTACCAGACCTGCTGAGTTTTTCCAGCAATTTCTGTTTTTGTTTCATTCTTATATGTAATCTAGACATTTGGGTAATCAAGATTAAAACCTAACTTTGACTGCCCTTCCCAAAAGTGCTAGTTATAACGAGTGAGACGAGATAAAAATTGACTTTGAGAAGCACTCATCACAACTTAAAACATTCAAACATGCAGAGTACTAGTCTGTCGTCGAATTACATGAAATGTATAAGACAGAAACAGGCCATTTAGTCCAACCAGCTTGTGTTTGTGTTTGTACTCCATCTCTGTCTCCTTCCATTCCATCTGCCTCATCTCAGCTTTTCAGTAAATCTTTTTCATTCCCATATCTCTCATGTATTCACCCAATTTCCTTTTAAAAGGTTAATGAACTATTTGCTTTAACCAGGTCCTATGGTAGCACGTTCCATATTTGACCCACTAACTTAGATGTGACAAAGCTTAAAGCTGTACTAACAACTGAAGGTATATTATATGACATTATAATATCCTATCCAGCATCACAGAAGCACCATTCATTCCCTTAAGTTGATTCCTGAAAATGATTTATATCTGAAATCATTGCTCAGCTACTCAAAGAAAATTCCCTTATGTGTTGCTCATGGTCAATAAAGCTGAGTAGAAAGTCAAACTCCATGGTGATTATTCTGTCCTGTTGATCCATTACTAAACATTACTATATGTTTTTCAGACTATAATAGAAATATGATAATATTTCTTCAGGGTGGTAAGTTGGTTTGTTATATGAAAATGATGTTCTTGTTGCCTGGCATTTATGAACCTGTGACAGAATTCTGATCTTACAAGATGCTTTAGTGCATTACAGATTTGCATGTTCTAAATCTGAGGGACAAATTCTACTTGTTTATTTAAATAAATTATGGCCTGTTAAGGGAACATCTAGATATATAATTTACAGCAATGCTGTGGAGAATGAGGAAATAATTTTCTAACATTTATGAATATCAGCTTACAGCAATGTTACATCTTTCTAAGAGGGTTGCTTCAACTTTCAACAATTATCTTCCCTTTATGGGCTGACACAAAATAGTGTAATACTCTCACAAGACCACTACAACTATGATTTTAACAAAGCTGATAGGCCTTAACCCACGAGGTAGTCCATTTAACTGGACTATTAATGGTGTCTGCAGTAATATAATTTCTGCATTAGAATGTCTCTCTCATCAAACCATGGTGCGTAACACTGTCAGTAACAACCACCTATTTTGTTATGACCATGCATCATTATACAAAGATTTGCAACGGTGAGGATAATGAAAATTTTTTTGACCACCTAAATATTCACCAATCGTGATGAGAGATGTTGAAAAGCTTGAGCATCTTCCATCATACACTGCCTTATTAACCACGGTATGCCTGAGATATTTAAGTTATGCTTTTCTCCTGTTCATTGCGATCTGTGTCTCAAATCCATTCAGATTGCTTTGCATTTTTCAGTGTCTGGAAAATACTGTGTGAAGCCTTGTGTCTGTAACATTATTCTGAGAGTTATGATTTAACATGAGTTTAATATCCATTAAAAATGTTCACTTAAATTTAACCATCGCTTGAAAAAAGTAGAGCAACTCAATGCCAGCCCACTAATTAAGAAAATGCCAGACTGACTGCAAGACTTAATTTCCCAACAGTGTAATCAATATGTGCTGATGACATTTTCAACTGCACAAGCATCAAACTGCCTGCACATACCTGCTACCAGCTTAGCACTGCAATGTGTATCTTCATCAACTTCAGCTAAATCATCACAAATTTATCCACAAAGGCGGCCAGGCAATTAATTAAACACAAGCTTTTTCTTCAGGTATGGATAAACTGGCAACAGTTTGTTGGTTTCCATCTCATATGTACTCATTACTGCATAAAGGTTGTGACTTTAAATGTCATTAAGCGAAGTGATATGATCATACAATGCAAGATGCTACTATTGAATATATTCTAGACACTAGATAACAGTGGCCAATTTTATTTTGGAATTCAGGTGTTAAAAAGTGTATTAATCATGATGGGACACACTCCATTAGGAGACTGTTTCAGCATTGATATCATTCATTATAATGCAACCAAAGTTCAATCCAAAACATTTCTAAGATTCTAGGAAGTGCAAGAGGGATGATTGGTAGAATGGTTAATAACGAAGAAGATAGTTGTAGGTTACAGAAAGATATAGATGGTGGGTCAGATGATCAGTGGTAGATGTTGTTTAACCCTGATAAGTGCAAGGTGGCGCACTTTGAAAGAAGAAACAAGATGAAGGAGTATTTAATGAATGGGTAGCTTAAAGGAACAGAGTGATCTTGAGGTAATTATTCACAGATCCCTGAAGTCAGCAGAGCACGTGAATAGGATGGTTAAGAAGGCATATGGGACACTTGCTTTCATCAGTCGTGGCATAGAGTATGAAAGCAAGGAGAAAATGTTGGAGTTCTGCAGAACGTTGATTAGGCCACGGCTGGAGTACTGTGTGCAGTTCTGGTCACCTCACTACAGCAAGGATGTGATAACACTAGAGGGGGTACAGGGGAAATTCATTAGGATGTTGCCAGGAAATTGAGCTATAAGGAGAAACTAGATAGGCTTGGATTGTTTTCTTTACAGCAGAGAAGTCTGAGGGGGGACATAATTGAGGTGTATAAGATTATTATATATCTATAATAATCTATTGATATATCTATTCTATTATGAGGGGTGTGGACAGGGTGAATAGAGAGCAGCTGTTCCCCTTGGTTGAGAGATCAATCATGATGTGCCATAGTTTTTAGGGTAAATTCAGGAGATTCAGAGGGAATTTGGAAAAAAGACTTTTTCACTCAGAGGTTGGTGGGAATCTGGAATGCTTTGCCTGGGAAGGTAGTGGAGGCTTGAAACCTTAACAAACTTTAAAAAAAATGGATGAGCACTTGGAATATCATAACATTCAAGGATATGGGACAAGTACAGGAAATTGGAATTAGTGCACCTTTAGTGGTGGTTATTGTCGGTGCAAACTCAATGGGCCGAAGGGCCTTTTCTGTGCTGTATGACTCTATGACACTATGTTTGTTTGAATTGCTGCCCAGAAAGAAAGATGAGAGAGTGAGACCCTATGTGCTGTACCCTGTGCTTTTCTAACTGTGAAGTCTTGAACATCTACCTCCCTCTGCCCAGGAAATGTTTGGAAGAGACGTGAATTTTGGGAAGCTTGAAATATTATTTGTGTTCATCTTTGCCTACTCTGCTATGGATGGTGCTTGAAAGAGTCTCTGTGCCTGTGTCTATTTGCTTTCTATTATGTAGTAAGTTCAGACTTTCTCCCAATATCCATTATGTTTTCTATTTGACTTGGAAGTAAGCATCATACAAATGATGTAGCTGCAACAATAGGAACTAGTCAGAGTAAAGTTCCAAAGTGGTTGGCTTATAACAGTTCCTTCAAGTGTGGTTATGTCTTGGAGGAGAGGGTTTCTTTGATAATGACAGAGTAGTTCTTAAAGTATTAAGTGGACCTCTTTATTGGAATGATGTAATCTGATATTAGGAGAGAAGTTAAACTTGCTCCACGATGCCAGAAACATGTTAGATTTGAAATCCACTTGTACAAACTTAATCCAGAAATTCTCTTTTGAGCAGATGCCAGCTGGGGCTCCCAAACATTCAGCAAGTTTCCCTTCAATAATCAACCTTATATAATTGTCAATACTGCCCAGAGGACTACTGTACAGCACAATCCTTCTCATTTCAGAGTGGGAGCAAAGCATTAGTTAGATATGATTACATATAATGATTTGGCTTGGAACTCAAGAACAAGTCAGAATCTATTAACAAAAGTTCAACAGATATAATACACACACAGTAAGACCACTCCCCACAAAGTAACAACCTTCTTCTATTGCTTCATAAAATATCTGCGCAAGCCCCAGCAAAACATGATAGTTCTTAGTTTTTTTTGATATTCCCTGGTATCAGAGATAGGGAAAACTCCCCCAGGCTAATTAACCAACAACTGAAAAAAAGACAGTAACTGTAGAACTTAACTATCACAATCATCCCCACACAAGAAGAGGAATTTCCAAGTTAAAGGCCAATTCATCTAAAGCTATAGTGGCCAACCTACTGAAAGGATGTGGTCTTGTGTGTATGTACATACTGCAGAAGGATAGCCGTGCTCACAAACTTGTCAATAACACATTGAATACAAATTATATGCTTGATTTTGTTGAGCTATGATCTTGAATATCGAACATAGCTATCTGACAAGGTTAGCAAGGAAAATCCAGCTAAGAGTAAATGATTAAGGTTACACTTACGCTGACCAATGTCTTATTGATACTATGTGAGCAAATACTAACATTATCCATGTGATGATATTAGTTACATTGTTATTAGTGTTGTTCATGAAACGCTTTTAGTCTGAACCTATAATGATTCTGGCAAGTGGGAATTAATTCTGCTTCATTCAAGTGATGTGGTGTCCTAATTTTGATTATGGTTTGCTTGCATAAAGATTAATGAAAGGTCAAATAAGACAGGTTCAAATAAGACAGTTCAAAGGCAAGTAATTCTCATGTATTTAAATGTTATGCAAGAATGACAGATTCTAATTTAATTTTCTGAAGTGTAATTTGTAATAAAAGAGGAAAGGATTGAACTGCTACTTGATTACCTATTGGGATTTTGTCCAACCTGCCTTTTTACATATTTTACAGAATTCAGCATGCCATAGGTTGAGGCCGTTTAGCTCAGGTACTGCCGAATAGCAACCAAACAAAACACGTTATCTTTCTCATCCACCTGCTCTTGAAGTGAACAATTAATCGTTAGTAAGGACCTCATTCTGTCTCAGCTGTTTAGGCAGTGCAAGCTACTTTTGGGAAGGAAGTGGACTTATCTCCTTTGGGAACATCTTTGTCCCCTAGGGACTTCACCCAAGGTGGTACCATCCCCTTGTACCTTTTCATCCTTTATCTTTTCAAATCTGAATCTCCACAACCCCTGCCCACCAAAGAAGTCTTCCTTCAAGTCCAGGAGCCACTTTCTTCCTTCCCAGTTGCTGCCTGCAGACTTAACAGTGGCAACTACTGTCTTCTGGCGCTGCTGGGACTACAGAGTACCAAACCAATCAGATCACCTAGCAGCTCTCTCAGGTAGGACTTGTTGCCATTCAGAGGCACAAATCCCACTCTCAAGTAATTCGGGCCACCCCAGTGTACTATTGAAGTGGGCAAATGGTTTTCTGGTTGATGCAGTGCCAATGGACATTTAACTATGGAGATGGGTCATCATCTCCTTGTTAAATGCACCCTATAATTTCTGAAATAATCTACCCCATGTGGTAAAGCCCTGGCTTTATTTAGGCATTACTCTACCACTAATTTGCCATTCTACCGTTTTGTAAAATTTAAGGGCTGGATTTTACACTGGGACAAAGACACCAGGCATAATGGCATGCCCTCAATACCCATCACTTGCCACCACCACTCCTGAGCACCAATAGCTACAGCAATGGAGTGCAAGCACGTGTGTTTATCCAGTAGGCTCTGAGTCTGCAGGTCCTGGCTCTCTAGAGCAGCCTCCACACTTTCCATTAGTGACAGCCAGATGCTCACATACCTGAGATAGCAGGATGCAAATAGCATTTGTGGAGTCCTCCAAGCTTTGTGTCAGTTTTCTGACAGACCTGCCTGCTGTTCCTGTGTCTGTGCATTTCAATGAAGTTCTTAATTACCAACACCATGGGGTCCACTCCTGGAAGACTTGGTGTGTTCCTTCCTTGACCAGTTGTGGAGACATACCAGGATGTGCTCACAACTCTAATCCAGGTAAGATACCTGCTAAATTGTCAGTGTCTGAGCTGGTGGAGGGTGCAGGGGTTAGTGTTGTGGCTTCTTCCTCACAGGTGGAGGAGGAGAGTCCTTGAGGGGAAAGCCTCTTCACTGCCAAGGCTGTGGTATTTTAATTCACTGTTGGGATGTGGGAGTGGCAGCCTGGCCAGCATTTATTGCCCATCCCTAGTTTCTCTTGACAAAATGGTGATGAGCTGCCTTCTTGAACTGCTGCAGTCCACAGTCTATAGGTAGACGCATAATGTCATTAGGAAGGGAATTCCAAGGTTTTGACCTAAAATAGACAACGTCTACTGTCAGTGTATAGTTGTTATAGACAGTAAAGGAACAGTGATATATTTCCAAGTCAGAATGGTGAGTGGCTTGGAGGGGAACTTGCAGGTGGTGTGTTCCCATGTATCTGCTGCTCTTGTCCTTCTAGATGGAAGTGAACATGCGTTTGGAAGATGCTGTCTAAGGATCTTCGGTGAATTTATGTTGTGCATCCTGTAATTGACACACATAGCTTCTACTAAGCTTTGGGGTAGAGGGGTTTGATATTTGTACATATGCCAGTCAAGCTGTTTCCTTCATTCTGGATGGTATCATGTCTCCTCCGTGTTGCTGGAGCTGTGCTCATCCAGGCAAGTGGGAAGTATTCCACCACATTCCTGCCTTGTGCCTTTTAGATGGTGAACAGGTTTCAGGAGGCATGTTACCGCTTGCATTGCAGTATTGCTGATGCCACTCTTATCTTGAGTGGCAGTAATAGGAGAGCTGCATAGCAACAAATAACTTCAGCATCATCACATAAGCAGTTTCCGTCCTCACTGGCTCAGGCTAGGGCTGGGATCCTCTCCTCACAGAGCTTGTGGAACCAAATGTTGGGCAGCCTACCATGACCAATCTTGGCTTTGTGTGAGCTGTGTTCTCCTGGAATGAGACAAAGTGAGGGATTGAATGAGATGAAAGTGGCTGGCATAGCCAATCACGTTGGTGCAAGTGGGGACGAGGTGGTGAGGTGTCCCAAGTGAGTGAGTAGGTGGCACAGAGGCCATGCAGGATTAGTTGTTTGTGGACATTGGGGGTTGAGAATGAATGAGGGAAGATATCCCATGCAATGATGACAGTGGTGGGTCATGAGCGTTGGTGGGAAGTGGATGCAGAGATGGAGTGAGTGTGAGGTAGCAGAGAGTAGGTGGTGATGCTTACTATCATGGAGAAAAGAAGGTTGTTGACCTTGCAGCACTGCTGGGTGTTCCTTTGAACTGTGGATATAGCACTGACCTGGGTGCCAACCTCTGATCAGGCTGGCAGGGCCTGGTGCTGTGGTCTCCTCTACTCATTCTGGAGGAAGACAGAGGCCGTCCTCTGTACCAGCCCATTTTCCAAGATGTCCAATTCCCTATTAGCAGAGCGAGGTGACTATTTCCCCTTGTCCATCATGTCTCGGGCAGTGATAGGGACTGTACAGGTCAGCTCTGGACTGACAGCGTTTGATGTAATGCACAGCTGTGTTTTAAATATGGCTGTGGTGCCAGGAATCCCAGGATTCGCCTACAGTGACATGTATTTCCAACTGCAGCAAGTGAGAGAATATGGTAAGTGCGGTGCCATCAGGGGGTGTCATGCATCAGTAACGAGGTAATTTCAGAAAGAAGGCATGGGAAAACTGCCCAGGCCCCACAGAAAGACACCCTCCATGAAACATACCAAAGTTAACACTTAGCTGATTTCTGGAAAAATTCAACCTTCTAATAATGATATAATAACACTGGCAAGGGGTTTGATTTAAAATCCAGCATTCGCTGTGGGTTTATTACCATAATTATTAACATGATTGGACTATTGCAAAATGCAGTCCATTGTGCTGCTAATGTTAAAGTTTCAATTAAATAAATATTTTCTTTGTGTTTTACAGAGTATTTAGTTTTCAAATTGAGTCTGCTTGGGTCTAATTACTTTCCAAAATGGAAAGATTAAACCATAAGTCTAAAGCTGTAATAAGAGGTAAATTGCATTTCGTTAACAAGAGTCACAAAATGTTTAACAGTCACTTTTGGAGTGGAAGGTTAAATTAATGGAAAATCATCGAACATCTGGTTTTAGCTCCACTTCCAATTTTCTCCCTGGTCGAAATTGCACTCAGAATTGTTCAATGTTCTCAATTGTTTTTCTAAATTTTCCTTCTCCAATTTAAATTTAGAGAGAAACACAAAAGGAGGTTGTTTCAGTGAAAAGATGAAAAAAAATGCTAAGATATATCTGTTTCTAAGACTGGTTTTGGTGCACACAGATTTGACCTTCTTGGCTAAAAACTATAACTTCAACTTGTTTGGAGATGCTAGGACTCCTGCAGGTTTAGCACTCCAGTGGTTTGACAGAATGGAGAAAAATTTCATTAAGGTCCATTTTTAGAAGTGCGGCATTAATCTACATGTGTCTGTTCCAATGAGGCAAGCAGCCTGATATATTCCATACTATTGCCTGGCTGTATTCTTAACAGTGATGTGAGCGAGGAGCTTGCCAGTTTTAGGGGCTGTTAGCCAGCCTTGATTCCAGCTACCCTTTGGTTCTTAAGGAAGTCACACACAGGTTGTTGACCGACACTGCACCAAGCAAAGGGGATGGAATTGGAATACCAGAGCAGAGAGGAGACTCCATAGTTCGCTGGAGGCCTTAGTCATCTGGTTCAAATGTGGAGAATGCCAAGGGACCAAGGGACCTTCGAAGACCATTTTCTGAAAGGAATGGGTGGCTCCAGTTGTCAATGGGCAGAATCTATTCCTGAGGAGCCAAAAGCAGTATTAGAAGAGTTTTAATGCCCTCACATCACGAGCTTCTCAGCTCTACCCAATGCACCATACCTGCATTGCTAATCTGGCAGCAGTGTCTGGCACTCAGGACCCACGCCTAACATTCATGTACTTGCACAGTCTGTGATGGTGCCATAAACCCATCTCTCACTGCCTGCACGTACTTGTGCAGCTGTGGCAGGTTCATTGTGCGAATACAGTGCAACACAATTGTTGACTTTCTGCCCTCTATCTGGAGAACAAGTTCACCCATGATAATTGGGAGCACCGAGAAAATGGCAGAGAGCAAGGCATTGCTCTGAGACTGATGAAGAAGCCAGTGCTCTGTATCATTGGAATGGCTGTAACAGGAATCAAAGCATTGAGTGTTATTCAGAGTAGTTAAGATGATGATGTATGCTGGAATTATGTCCCTTCTCAATACACATCTTGTCCTCTGTCTGCTGTATAAAATGATTTTCAAGCTGCAGATGCTGTGAGCATTGATGTTTCACTTTGCTGTCTACAACCTACTCCCCTCGCCACTACACACAACCTTCCCTTTCTGATTTTATGTTTTCAGGTGTATAATAATTGCCACTTGAATGGCCAGTGTAACCTCATGAGCATGAGTGAGAGCTGCTGAATAGCTCAGAACTAGAAGTGCCTACACTTCATCTGACACCCACAGCCAACAGCTCAGATACTGACAGTACACAAGCTTTAGAGGCTTGTGTCGAGTCAGGATCTGCCTGTGCTGAGGCATCAGAGCAAGACTGGCCTTCTACCAGGTCAGGGGAAAGGCTGGCTCATTGGCAAGCTGCCAGGGGGCACAATTACTGACACATGCTGCTGCAGGGGCATCAATGGGTCTTGGTGTTGAGAAGCTGATGTTGGGGACATTTCTAGGTCCTGATCCCACTGGACTCTGATGTTTGTTCACTGACGCTATGAGTGGCAGCCAATTGAAAATCCATCATAGGAAGATACAAAAGAAATTTGGGAGGCCCAACCAGTAGGTTTACAGCCCTAGATGGCTGGCACCTCACCAGCTGCTGTTGTGCCAGGAAGGAAGATTGTGAGGGCTTCTCCTTATGGAGTTGCTGTTGGAAGCCTGCAGAAAATTTAAAGTAAAGATCACCTTTAGACAGCTGTTCAGGCCATCAGTGTGAAAGGGAACATTTCCCTAGGCTTAACAGTGGTGGTGGCAGTGACATTTTCATCTTTGCAGTGCCTTCATTGGGCCAGTGAGAGGAGGCTTCAGTGGGCCTCTGGCATAACTTGGAGTCTACCTCCAAGTAGTTGCTGTGCTCTGGTCAGTAGGAGACCTGTGCGATGCTGGGAACAAGCAAAGGATTCAGAAAATAGCAACAACTTAGGTCTTAATTTCCCTAATTGACAATCTGCCTCACAGCTTCAGGTTGTTGATTCCAGTGACCGACAGGTAACAGGCCTAGAGCTGGATCAGGGGTAGGAGTCACCCTGGCATGCAACAACCTGATTTCTTCTACTTTTCTGCCACTAAAGCCACCTCCAACACTGTGAACAATTCATTCATACTATCTGGTTATTTATCAAATGGCTGGTATTGGATCTCATTGTGAAAGGAAGAACAGCCACAATGGTGACCACACTTGAAAATGTAACTTCTTCCCTGTGAAGTCCTTAGGGATGATTTGAGGACATGAATGCATTGTATCATTGTTTTTTTTTCTTATATCCTTACAACTTTTCTTTTTTCTGTTCTTTGCACAATGCCACAGGAGGTAAACTAGTAGTCATTGATTAATTTATGACATTTTTTTATTTCAATCTGTTCCAATTTTTGTCAGTGCAATTCAATCTGTAAGAAAGCCTGTGGGTTTGCTGCCCTATTTAAAAAGCCATTAGCTGCGAGATAGTTTTGCAGATTAGAAGCAGCAGTTTTGCTTCATAACTTAATGGATGAACACAAGGTGTCCTTGGCAGAATGTTACCTCTCTGGAATCATTCAGGGAGGCAGGGCCAAAATTAGCTGCTAAGTCTCATTTGCAGCTCACCAGCCAGAGGTGGGAATAAATTGGCGGCTGGCTGGTGGAAGGCAAAGATACAGTGGTCTGCCCATTACCTGCTAGTGCTCAGTTGCAACAAAAGTGGAACTTTCACACAATCCTGCAGTTTGGGAGTGAAAACCTGGGACATCAGAGGTGTAGGCTTACATTGTATGGACTAGAGGAGCACCCTTAACTTTTCTGATCCTACAAATTTATGTTTTAGGACCTCCTCTTAAAAACCGACAGGTTTTCCTGAGCCTGATCAATACGCTGTCCATTAGGATCGTAGAGTGCAGTAATGTGTGATCAAACACTTGAAAATGAACAGCAATAGGCATTACTGGGCATAATTATATGTAGAGGATTGTCAGAGGGGTATCTTATCTGGCCTAACAGGCCCAGACTCCAGTTAACCCTATAACAGAACTCCATTCACACATAAGAGATAACAAGGCGTAGAGCTG
>NC_063347.1:21760710-21808685 GCF_021869965.1 Rhincodon typus
CTCTACACCTTGTTATACCAGAGAAATAGGTGTTAGTTACTGCCCCTCAGAGTGAGGAATCAGAAGCTGAATCTTTTGATTTTCATGAGCCTAAAAGTAAGTTAAATAATGAAGAAGTCCTTAGAGAATGGGATAGGATAGGGAGCTATCTGTCTCAGGAACAGAGAACTGAATTGAAAGACCTATTGCAGCAATATGAGGACATATGTGGGAATAGAATGGGGAGGACTAATACTATAGTGCATGTGGCTGAAATAATGAATGCAGTTCCAATAAAACAACACCCCTACAGGCTTAATCCTCTTGAAGCCACATAGGTACAGAAGGAAGTGGAAGCGCTGCTCCAAGAAGATACCATCGAGCCGGGTCAAAGTGAGTGGATTTGCTGATCATGTTGATTCCGAAGCCTGATGATACTCACTAGTTCTGCATGGATTATCAGAAGGTCAATGCCATAACTAAATCCCCAATTCCAAGGTTGGAGGACCGGGTGGAAAAAGTTGAACATGCCACTTATATAAAAATGTTGGACTTACTCCATGTACCGGCAAGTACATTTGTCAGAGAGAGAGAAAGAAGTTTCTGTGTTTGTAACCCCAAATGGGCTGTATCAATTTAAAGTAATGCCCTTTGGAATGAAGAACACACCAGCCACATTTCAAAGACTTATGAACAGAGTTGTGGCTTGACGGATTGACTAATTGTGCTGTCTATGTAAATGACTTTGTGATCTTTAGCCATTCATGGAAAGATCACATGGTGCATTTGGTAGAGCTCTTTGAAAGACTACAGGAAGCAAAACTGGTTATAAATTTAGCAAAAACTGAATTCGCAAAGGCAGAAGTTATGTTCTTGGGACACAACATTGGACGTGGAAAGATGACCCTGAGGAATGTGAAGACGAAAGCCATCATGGAATTTCCAAGACCATCCTTGAAGAAAGAACTGCTTTGATTTTTGGGACTGAGCAGATTCTACCAGAAGTTTGTGTTGAATTTCAATAGTGCGGTGGCACCGCTGATGGATTTGCTAAAGAAGGACACGAAATTTTGGTGGACAGAACAATGCCAGGAGGTATTTGAGAATTTAAAAACAGTTTTAACCACTGCACCAGTGCTAGGCACACCAAATAACCTGAAACCCTTCAAAGTCACTATCGACACCAGTGATGTAGGGGTTAGAACTGTGTTGATGCAGGAGGATGATGGCAGAATTGAAAAGCCAATGGAATATTTTTCAAAGAAACATAATGTTCATCAGAGAAAATATTCCACCATTGAAGAATTATTGAATTTGGTACTAGCCTTACAACATTTTAAAGTTTAAGTTACAAATAACATTTCAGAGACGGTTGTATATACAGACCACAACCCTCTCATCTTTCTGGTAAGATTTAAGGACTGAAATATGAGACTATTTCATTGGAGTGTTATGTTACAGGCTTTTAATTTACAAATTAAAGAATGTTGCAGGTTGTAAAAATGTTATTTCAGATGTGTTATCGCGAGTTTAAAAGAAGATGTGTAGATAAGATGGAACCGGTATGGTCCAATATTATATGTATGCAGAATTAGTACAAAATGTGTAACTTTAGATTCCTCGCCTTTATATTTCGTGATAATAGTATTAAGACTTAGAAAAAAAATGAAGCCATCTTTTCATTATGATGGTTCATTTTTTCTTAAGGGGGGAGGTGTTATGAAGTTGAGTAGAGTGTTCATGAATTGAAAGGCGGGAAGTTAGAATCGTTGGTTAAAAACATGATAATGGAGAAAAAGAGTGCCTGGTCCCTTTAAGAGATTGTGCTTTGGCTGTGCTTGGGTGTTTACCAGTACTGTGCACAGAGAGAGTGCCTGAATTGAAACATTTTGTATCGAACAGCCAAGCAGCATTTTTACCAAGACAACAAGTTTGAATTTGGCCAATAAATTTAAACCAAGCATTCAGCGATTCAAAGCCAATTGAATTTAAAAACCAATGGTGTTGACGACATTGAATAAATAAATAAATTGTTTCTTGTTATTTACAAAGTGGATCAGGGATTTTCTTTCTTCTAATCACTCTTTTAACGGATTACGAGGGGAAAGGCAAGCTTCTCTGGGTGTTTCAGGGAAAATTATTAGAAGGGAACCTCTAATCTTGTTGTAGCAGATTTGGGCTTGTGTTTTGGTGAAATTGTAGGAGGGATTCGGCCATTCCCGCTCCATAACAATAATTTAGCTGCACCAAAGTTATAGCCCTGAAGGAGGACTTTAGGAGGAGTTCTGGAGAACTCTTGGAATGTACAGAAAATGCACAGTGTTTTTGGAAACAAATAGGGCCAGAATATACTGTAAAAATAACCATGAAACTAATGTCACTCTATTATTTATGTGCAAACCAGACAGGAAATTCAAACATGCATAAATTTGCAGTTAAGTGCTTAAATCTTCAAGGAGTTGTCCAAGCTGCTTCTCTCCATAGTAAAGTGCACAAAAATAGTACCTCACTGTCTGGCTCCTCTTACAGATGAATTGAATGGTGTGAAGTTCCTGTACTTATGTTGTAGATAAAAACAAATTCCTCATTGAAAATTTGATTTTCTTTTTTTAGGTACCATTTGTAATTCCATGGTCTTATCCTTCATTTTAACGACTATAGAGTATAAGTTCTTTGGATTTTAGTTGTGCAAGATTTAAGAGAAAAAAGTTCCTTTTGTTTTTTTTTCTCTCCCTCTCTTCACCTCACTTTCCGCACTCAATTTGACACTGAATTCAATACTCTAACAGAAGGTTCCTGGTTCAGACTTTGTGCTGCTCATTAAAACATTCATAAATTAGTTTGGTTAAAGAGTGGGAGAGTTCCTTGACCTGTTCAGGACCCATTGCAAAAGGCCATTAAACAGGCAAGGAAAGGTAATAAGCATCAGGCAGCAATCATTCATAGACTACAGTAAATTCAGGTTTGTTTGTGTGATCCAATGAAAAGCAGGCATCATTGAGTTTTGCATAATATTAATTATAGAGTCATAGAAATGTACAGCATGGAAACAGGTCCTTCGGTCCAACTCGTCCAGGCTAACCTAGTCCCATTCGCCAGCATTTGGCCCATATCCCTCAAACCTTTTCTATTCATATACCCATCCAGATGCCTTTAAATGTTGTATTTTACCAGCCTCCACCATTTCCTCTGGCAGCTCATTCCATAAATGCACCACTCTCTGCATGAAAAAGTTGCCCCTTAGCTCTCTTTTAGATCTTTCCTTTCACATCAAACCTATGCCGTCTAGTTTGGACTTCCCTAACCTTGGGAAAAGACTGTGAGTATTCACCCTATCCATGTTCTTCACAATTTTATAAACCTCTGTAAGGTCAACCAGCCACACAGTTACATCAAATATTATGAAAGCTAAGGAAAGGAATTAAATTGGATAGACTATCTGGCATTGACCCTAGGCACTGGAACTGACCATCGCAAACCTAAGGTAAGTACTCAATGGGAAGAACTTCCTCAGTGAATGTTTGATCAGGTACTCTGAAGGCAATTGAGAGACTGCTGTTCAGAGAATTTCTTCTCTCGGAGAGTGTTTTTACTGCTTAACAGGTGACTGGTAACATCTTGGAAAACACCTCATTTTTTTAGCACATAAGGATATACCAGTGAAACTATTCATATACCCATCCAGATGCCTTTAAATGTTGTAATTGTACGAACCTCCACCACTTCCTGTGGCAGCTCATTCCATACATGCCCCACCCTCTGCATGAAAATGTTGCTCCTTAGGTCCCTTTTAGATCTTTCAAACCTCAAACCTATGCCCTCTAGTTTTGACTCCCCTAACCTTGGGAAAAGACTGTGAGTATTCACCCTATCCATGCCCCTCATGATTTTATAAACCTCTATAAGGTCACCCCTCAGCCTCCAACACTGCAGGGAAAATAGCCCCAGCCTATTCACCCTCTCCGTATAGCTCAAACCCTTCAACCCTGGCATCATCCTTGTAAATCTTTTCTGAACCTTTTCAAGTTTGATAACATCTTTCCTATAGCAAGGGAGGTGAGAATTGAAAGCAGTATCCCAAAAGTGGCCTAACCAATGTCCCATACAGCCACAACATGTCCTCCCAACTCCTATACTCAATGCACTGAACAATATAGCAAGCATATCAAGTGCCATCTTCACTACCCTTCTACCTGTGACCCCACTTCAGGAAACTACGAACCTGCACCCAAGGTCACTTTTTTCAGCAACACTGTCCAGGAACTTATCATTTGGTGTATAAGTCCTGTCCTGATTTGCAGCAGCTCGCGTGTATCTGAATTAAACTCCATCTGCCACTCCTCAGCCCACTGGCCCATTTGATCAAGATCCTGCTGTACTCTGAGGTAACCTTCTTCGCTGTCCATTACACCATCTATTTTGGTGTCACCTGCAAACTTACTAACCATACCTGCTATGTTCACATCCAAATCATTTATATAAATGACAAAACCATTCTTTTAACCAAAATCATGGTTTATAACAAAAGTTGTTTTATACCTAATTTTAAATAAGGTTGGAAGCATGTGGGCATAATCTTGAATGTTTTTTTCATGTAACCATAAAAAAAAAGATTAGTCAGCATTCATTTTTTTAATGGGGTGTGTTGGTTTATTTCAGTAGTGGATGCATTTCCACATGAACAAATAGAGATTTTGGTAAATAAATGTACCAATTCCCTTCCTCATTGTTAAGAGCTGTAATGGATGGCTCATTAGCATAAGTATTAAATGTCCAGGATCACTCTACTTTGGTAATACAGCAGGTGATTGTTTTCTTAAGAGCTATGCCATTAGATGAAAAAAAGTGTTCACTGTTCATAAATTTGTCACTGAATCACTGAAGGACAGATGTTCAATTAATATGAAACTACATGAGACAGAACAGGAATTTGAATGTGAAAATTATGATTTGTAATGAAAATCTGAAATCAACAGGAGGTCCAAAACAGAAAGTAAATTGTCTTCGACTCAATTAAAGAAAACACAAAATGCCTGTGAAGAGAATTGTGGACGTCATTAGGAGAAAGATTTGCAGATGTACATGTCAATGCGTATCATGATGCAGTTACTGGTGCAGAAGTAACAGAAATTAACATAATTTCTGTGGCTAATTGAATTACCACCTATGCCATTGACACTGGATTTGTAGTACTACATAATTTCTTTAACTCACTACCTCAAATGTAATGTTCTTGTTAAAGTATTTGTTAAATTATGTTTGCATTAACCATGTATAATTTCTAAGTGGGGTTTGTAGCTGAGTATTGAATGGATTGGATTTGAATACACATTGAGAGCTGTTTGTAATCCAGCAGCAACCCCTCTTCTCCCCATCCCCACCATGAAGAGTAGCAATTCAAGTATTACCTACATTATTACTAGAATCAAACACATATTTGATAACAGTCTAGCCTCACATCATTGTGCTGTCATTGTCCATATCATTTACTGTGCCAATACTTGCTAGAGAGTCCCACGTAATAACATTGAAAAGCTTATTGGAAATATCACATGTTGTTTGATCAATGAGACAGTCAGATTCTAAATGCCTTATGGGACTATCAAGAGATTATCACTTTTCTTGTTAACGTCTTAAGTGATCTTAACAAAGTGTCCATTTATGCTTTTTGAAATACAATAGAAGCCTAAATGTATTGCACCTGGAGATTTGTGATTTGTCTTTGCAGTTTGTGAGTTTGCCATGCCTGTTGGAAAACACAGGGAGATCGAATGATTGAGCATTTATTTACTAATGAGCAAGCCAGAAATCTATTTTAGAACCTAGATGATGACCAGAAACAAATATTTCATTAATTCTCCCTATGTTTTAATCCCAAATCAGGGGTGGAACCTTTCATGGGCAGTGATGAGTTGGGAAAATGTGGTGAGAAAGGAAAATTGAGATAATTGACTTTGAGATTGTTTACCTGAGGTTAAGTAAGGTGGATGAGAATCTTACTAATGGACAGCAAGAGAACTGTTTGAATGCATCAACATCTTATTATTACCTAATCATGCCTCATTTGTGTGCAGTTTGCTATTTTCCCAGGCAGTTGAGAGCTACTGGATGGCGACAGTTCCTAAAATACAGTCTGTACAGGTACCTGGAATTACAGCTTGCTGCTTGTTCCTCCAGTGTACATTTGGGTCAACATTCCCCAACATCTCACAGCAAGCTCCATGGGCAGCAACCATCTACGAACCCTCTCCCATTCCACAGAGATCAGTATTTGTCAAACACCAGCCTCACCACATTAACAAGGCACATCTCCCACTCACTTACAATACACTTTACCACTTCAATACTACACTTTGGAACTCATCTGCACCTTTCATTGTAATGCTGTTGCCAGGCCACAGGGACCAGAATCCATCTCACATATCAAAGCAGTGTGCAACTCAGGGTTCTTAGCTCGCTCTCTTAATCCTTACTCACTTTGCACTTACTTGGATGCTTGCAGCATCTCCGCCTTGCCTTTCTGCACACTGTCTGCATCATTCAGAACTTGCAGACATGCTGTACTTCAGTGTTGACTTACCTTTTAGTGGAGACATGGAGCCAAGCAGCTTGCCATGGCTGTCAGCAATGGTCAGTCAAGGGGACAGAAATGTTGCTGTATGGCACTGTGTTACGTCAATGTTACACCAGCAGCTTACACAGCAAGCATATTGCATGTGCTACATGTGTGCCCCTGTCTGAAAGTTCAAGAGGTGTTGTCCACAGTCGAGTGCAGGGGGCATATCATAAGTCTGGGAGCACTGGCACAGTCAGTCAACAGCATCATGTCAGGTCAAAGGCTTGGTTAGTTCTGATTGCTAAATCACACTCCCTTTTAGCCACCTCACCAGTTTGGAGGAGAGGAAGACCGCAAAGAGGCCATTAAAGCCATACAGCAGCCTCTTTAAAAAAAAGTATACGTTGCGGTGGTACGTGGTGGAAAGTGATTTTATGAAGCTGTAGGCAGCATAGTTTAGTCCTGGCCCTCCCAGGTTTCCTAATACTGATAGGGATATGCTCTGGTATCAAACAAGTAACAGCAGGAAATCATCTGCTCCAATGATGTCACGTACCCATTGCATTGAGTCAGTAGCAATGAAGACAGATGGAAAAGCAAATAAATGCCATCATCATTTTATCTGGCATCTAGAATCAAAACAGAAACAAAAATAATAACCTCAGCAGGACTGTCAAGGTAAGAAACCCTTTCATATTTCCTTCACTGTCTACATAATCCTGCAGCATTTCACTTTAGCAATAACACAACCAATTCTATTCTCCTCCACAGTCATGTTTGGACAATTCATGCATTACTATCTTTCTACTTACACACCCTCAAGAGCTCCCAATGCCTTCAGAGCTACTTCTTTCTGTTTAGCACACTTGCTGCTGCTTCCTAGACAGTCATGCATTGTTAAGCTGCCTCAGATACCTTCAAGGCCGTTTAACAATACCTGTCTAAAATCTTCTATTCCCCTTGCAGAAGGAACTGGAGTGTCTCACCAGAGAACAAGAATTTAACAACCGTGCATCAATACACATTCTGACACCAGTGGAGGAGGGAAGCCATATAACATTGAAGCGATCAGGCCACATGGCTTGAATAAAAGGGTGTTTATGAATTTTACATTCCTTTTTGTTTTCTGCTTAACTTTCTCATCCATATAATCAGCATAACAATAGCATTGGACTGCTACTCTTCTGTTACTGCTCGCCCTTGTCACCATGAGGAGATAACCTTTGTCCTTCTCTGGATCACTTTCTGTGTCAATTACATGTTTCAATTTTCGTAAAAGTACAGAGTGAACTCTCTCTAACATGAACTGTTATTTATTTGTTATACATTGTTGTAAACTCTGAAAGAGTTTCTATTGAAGCTTTGTTAAGCTCCACCCAAGGTGATGATAGGACACAATCTTTGGGTGGATAAGATGCAATCTAGCACAGCATCCTGATGAAGACAAACATGGCATCTCTAGCTCTTGATAGTCTTTGTAATTATGCCATCTGTTCAATCTAATTTGCACCTATTAGTAACATGCAATAAACTGCATCTCGTGGTGTAAGACAAATGCCTCTTTTCTTTTTAAAGCTTAATAGTGGTTTATGCTCTATCACTGCTAATTAGATAGGCCCTCAGAATCAGCCAAGAAAGGAGGATTGGTGGCAGCACATTACCCAGTGGTTAATAACGCAAAATATGACATTACTCACTTTCATCTTTCCAAATACAGCATAGAAACCAGCAACCCACTTCATTCAGGTAGTGAGATAAAGGAATTGACCTTGTGGTTATTCACTCAGCATAAATGGGCAGTTACAGGCACAGACTAAATAGCAGCCTAAGAAATGTTTGCAGGAATACACGCTCACATTTAAAGATCACTCCTATTAAAATCACAGCTTTTCTGTACATCAGCAATCAGCAATTACATCAGCAAAAACACATTGGGCTGGCTTAGAAAATCACTCTGACAGTGTGGAGAAGACCACAACTAATTTTTTTTTTTACTTATCCATGGGATGTGGGCATCATTGGCTGGGCAGCATTTATTGCCCATCCCTAATTACCCAGAGGGCAGTTAAGAGTCAATCCCATTGCTGTGGTTCTAGAGTCACATGTAGGCCAGACCAGGTAAGATGACAGTTTCTTTCCCTGAAGGACATTTGAACCAGACAGGTTTTACCCGACAATTGACAATGGTTCTGTGGTCATCATTCGACTCTTATTTCCAGATTATTACTGAACTCACATTCCCCTATTTGCCAGGGCAGGATTCGAACCCTGATCCCCAGAACATTACCTGAGTCTCCGTATTAATAGTCTAGTGATAATACCACCTTTATGTAGGGTTAGGCACCATTGTTAACCAAGGAGTGTGTGGTCATATCATTGGACACTGCAGCTGGGCACTCTCAGCAAGTGAGCTGTAATAATATCTCTCATAAATGTATTTGTCAAAGCATTACTTGTATTTGGTCATCACATTGAGACAGATATTGCAGTTCTGCTTGCAATCCAAGTAGAAACCAAGGCAGATAACAGTGAGACAAAATCAAGTGTACCAACACCAAGACTTCTGCCATTTTCAGTAATGAGAAAACTAATATAAGAAAGTGGTGTTGGATGACTGGAAGCAATAGAATATAATTACATAATAAACAGAATATTAATTGTAGAATTACTGATAAAAGAAAGGGAAAAAGACTCATTTCTGTATATTTGAAATATTTTGTTGTGCATTTTATTCATATTGCACAAATGTACTTTCTTGACAACATATAATTTCTTTCAATGGAACTTGTGTCTCTCACTGAGACATCTTTGTCTATGAACGTAACGGAATTTTTGATCCCCCTTGTAGTAGACACAAATAGCAAACAGTGAAGGTGCTGATCTCTATGGTTACAGATAATTCCATGGCATTTTTTGGATAGATATTATATAAAATGCTTTGCACATATTGTTTCACTATAAACATCCATTTGGTACAATCTGTAGAATTTGGTTGAAAATATTTGACTTGATGATATAAATTTCCTTTCAATTCTACATTTAATAAAAATGTTCCTGCCCCAAACCAGTGCTTCCTTAGCCCCCTACTTCTTCTCATTTACATACTTTCTTGGTTGACATCATGTTAAGACAGTGGTCAGTTTTATATAGACACTGACAACACCCAACTGTACCTCACCAACATGTCTCAAAACCTTTCCCCCATCTTTAAATTGTCAGAATGCTTAGTTACCATCTAATTTTGAGTGAAAATAATTTCCTTCATTTAAACATTGGGGAGACAATTATCAATGTCTTCTGTTCACTAGCCACTGATCTCTTCCCTCGCTCTGTGGAGATGGTGGTATAGCAGTAACATCTCTGAACGAGTAATCCAGGGGCCAAGTCTAAAACACCAGTGACATGGGTTTAAATTCCACCATGGCATCTGGTCGAGTTTCAATTCAATTCAGAAACTGGAATTGAAACCAAGTTTCAGTAATGGTGACCATGAAGTTATATTTGATTGTGGTAAAACCCACCTGGTGTGCCCATGTCTGGCCTATTTCCCAATTTTCTGGTGCAGAAAGAGCTATGTTCTTCCCTTTATTGTCAAGTGACATGAAGCATGTGGAAAATTCAGTGAACATAATGCAGTAGTCAGTGATGGCAATGGTAAGCAAATACATTCTGATGATAGAGATTGCTTGAGAAAAGTCTAAAAGAGTAATAAAATTAGATCAGCCTATATTATCAAACTCACATTTACACAAAGGTCTCATTTATTTATTGGATTGGGATCATTGATTTGATCTGATCCCCTGAGTTTGTTAAACCCT
This sequence comes from Rhincodon typus, assembly GCF_021869965.1. Classification (NCBI taxonomy): domain Eukaryota; kingdom Metazoa; phylum Chordata; class Chondrichthyes; order Orectolobiformes; family Rhincodontidae; genus Rhincodon; species Rhincodon typus. The sequence continues at coordinate 21,771,064 of NC_063347.1, forward strand.
TTGAAAAGATCTGTAATCACTTAGGTCTGGTCTAGGTTTTTTGCTATTCTGCTAGGTTGAATTTACCTCATTTCAATATCTCATTCACAGAGCAGCATCTGAGTGTGAAATTGTTTTGACTTAATCAACACATCAGATTAAAAATGTTGTTAATAAAATCTAGAGTGTAATGTGCTAAAAACCCTAAAGACACATGTTTTATTGGTATACATTTTTAAAAATGTTGTGTGATATTATTGAATGTTCCTCAGTGACTGTCAGTCATGCCTGCTATTAATGCATTAATCAGTTGGTGGCAGTAGTTAGCAATAAACTGGTGTCTGCTGTTGCACAGACTGGTTGAGAATTATTAATTATTGCATGTTGAAATGTGTGTATATGTATAGGAACATAGGAAAAGGGATTTTAAGGAGGGGTTGGACTTGCGGAGTTGGAGAACATTACAAGGACAAGGCCATGAAGGGATTTAAACATAAGGATGAGAAGTTTCAATGAGCTGTTGGCAGGGAAACAATGAAGTTAACATCGATCCACAAGGACAGGATGTTACAGCAGTGTTTAGGATGAGCTGAAATGTACAGACAGTGGAGAATAGGAGGCTGGTCGAGAGAGACACTGGACAGAAATTGACTGCCTTGGTCCAGTAAAAAAATAGTAATAGTTGGAACTGAGCATATTGGCATATGAGCAGCACGATGGCTCATTGATTAGCACTGCAGTGGTTAGCACCAGGGACCCAGGTTCGATTCCATCCTTGAGCAACTGTCTGTGTGGAGTTTGCACATTCTCCCTGTGTCTGTGTGGGTGCTCCATGTTTCCTCCCACAGTCCAAAGATATGTAGGTTAGGTGGATTGGCCATGCTAAATATGCCATAGTGTCCAGGGATGTGTAGGCTAGGTGGATTAGCCATGGGAGATGCAGGGTTCCAGGGATTGGGGGGAGCGGTGTTGGGTCTGGGTGGGATGCTCTTTGGACGGTCGCTGTGGACTCGATGGGCTGAATGGCCTGCTTCTACACTGTAGGGATTCCACAATTCTATGATATTGTTCATACTGGAGCTCCATTTTGAGGTATATAAGATGTGCCAGATGTAAATTTCCTAAGTTTCACTGGTATTTCCTTGTGTGCTGAAAAAGTGAGGTGTTTTCCAAGATGTTACCAGTCATCTGTTAAGCAGTAATAACACTCTCGGAGAGAAGAAATTCCCTGAACAGCAGTCTCTCAATGGCCATGGCTAGAGCTCTTCAGAGTGCCTGATCAAATATTCACTGAGGAAGTTCTTCCCATTGAATACTTACCTTAGGTTTGCGATGGTCAGTTCCAGTGCCTAGGGTCAATGCCAGGTAGTCTATCCAATTTCATTCCTTTCTTTAGCTTTCATAATTCTTGATGTAACTGAGTGGCTGGTTGACCATTTGAGAAGGCAGTTAAAAGTCAACTGCATTGCTGAAGTAACAAGTAGGCCAGAATTGGTAAAGGCAGCCCACTTCCTTCCCTATAGAATTGCCTTTCATAACAATGGTTTTGCGGTCACCATTGGACTAACTTTTAATTCCAGATTTCTTAACTGAGATTAAATGCCACCAGGTGCTATGGCAGGGACTTGAGCCCATATCTCCCGTGCGTTAGCCTGGGCCTCTGGATCACTAAATCCAGTAACAGTACCATTGTGCCACTCTCTCCTCCATTTAGGTGCCATCCTCCCTTTCATTAGTTATAATGCAGATTTGATCATTTACGTCTAATGACTGAATCCAAATTTCTTTTGTAAGTGGCAAGCAACAGTAATTCTAACACTGTCAACTCAACTCTCACCTTTTGTTTTGTAACCATTGTTCAACTGTTTCTGCTACCTGGTCCTGGATGTTGCATGCAGGGACATTTGCCTTCAGTCTTTTCCGAAGCAATTTATTGCATGCTTTCTGAAAGTCTATGTTAACATCATGTCTATTTGATTGTCTTTGACTACCGTATCTGTTATTTCTTCAAACAGTTCAATAAGGTTGTTTAAACATGACCTTCCCTTCAGAAATCCATATTGATTGCATTTTTTTATTGTGTGTCTAGCTGTTTTTTATTCAATATTTTAGTCAGGAATCCTACTACTTTAATTAAGCTGACTACAGTTTGTTGGATTTATTCCCTATTCCTTTTGTTGGAAATTACATTTGCTGCTTGCCAATCCTCTGCTACTATTCTTTTATTGTATCCAATTTGTTTTAAATACTGACTTGTGCCTCTTCATCAACATTCCTTCAAAAAAAGAGTAGTCTTCTCCTCCTTCAGTTCTGGTTGGCTTGGTGGGGAGGCTTTGGTTAAAATAGGAGCTAGGCACCCAGGCATCATGATGAATGGATTTGACTTATTGGGCAAGGGCATAAATTATAAAACAGCAAATACAAATAGGTCACTTTCTTATAAAAGAGAAACTGTAGAAACTGTTATAAGTCATTTTTGACATTTCCATCTACTTGGTGGTCAAGTTAAAAATTAGACATTACATCCGTTTCATTTGGACAATTTATAGAAGGAACTTTTAGACAGGGAGTTGTGTGGGGCAGACTTTGTCACTTGACTCTCAAGATGTGATTCACAACAGCTGGTGTCCAAGGCTCCATAAACTACAGGGACCGTGGTTATAAAACCGGCCTCCAAGCAAACCTTCTCTTTTCCAGGAATTAGATGGGAATCAGAAGCAGACACCCCTTCACCACACCAATCTACTCAATGCACAACTTGGAAATAACCTCTATCCCTCCTTATCTTCCAACAACCTGTGAGAGAATCGTTCACAATATAATTAGAGGGCCAGAGGACACACACGATGAAGATTTCAGTTCAACAGCACGTTTCAATGTGAGGCAAGTTGGCCAATGTACAATAATAACATTGTTTAGCAAATGAAAGTTCATTCAAACGTGCTCTGGCCCACACTCTCATAAACATAGCCTCATTCCTATTAGTCACATTCTATTGGCATTCTTGCACTTAATTAGCAACATTTTGGCACATCCAGTCTTTAACACCCCTTCAGTCTATTTTAAAATGTTGCTTTATCCCTTACCTATCTCCATACCATTAAAAAGATTATAGAAGTACTGGAGAAGGTGTAAAAGCATTTACAAGGATGATCCAGAACTCAGAGATTTTAGCTATCGAAGGGGAATTAACAGACTGGCATTCTTTCCTCTAGAAAGCGGCTGAGGTGTGACCTAGAAGACTCTGGGTTTATGAAAACATTTAATGGGGGCCTGTTTGCACTCTTGGAGGAAAGTGAGGTTAGAGCGCATGAATATGAAATGATTATGAATAAAGAATCAGGCCTCAGTTCTGAGGAAGGGTCACCGGACCCAAAACGTTAACTCTGACTTTCCCTTCACAGATGCTGCCAGACCTGCTGAGTTTTTCCAGCAACTTCTGTTTTTGTTCCCTATGTACAGCATCTGGAGTTCTTTCGGTTTTTATTTAGTCTGAATTTTGTTTCCTTCCCAGGTCCTCCGAGATTAACTCATTCATAATGAGTGCAGCTGCTTAGCACAAAATTAGGCCATAATTTGGTAAAAGCCAGTTTCAGTTATGTTACATAGACATCTCCCATGGAAAGTGAAAATACCATTTGATGAATGAGAGGCATAATCTTTGGAGCGTGAGATGAAGCCTGATGCTTAGAGTAGACTAGAACTTGACCTTGCACATAACTCACACTGCTGGTATTCTGACTGACAGGAGGAAGTAACATTTCCCTTGACAGCACAAACACTTGCACAAAATGTAGTAGAGATTTTTCAAAAGTGAAGGAGAATAAACAGATTGTTGGTCTGCAATAAAGACATAAACCTAAAAATTCAAATAGAGAGGGTCTGGCTGAAAAGCGGGTAGAGGAGTGTAACAAAATCAGGGTGTCGCAGAAGCCAGAGGAGTGATCATTGTTTGATGAAGTTATTAATCAATGGGATCTGGGTGTTCAGGATGAAGGCAGCCATAAATTGATGTGGGGTCAGGAGGAACATTGCCCTTCAGTCTTGTTCCGCAATTAGCTATATAACTTTTAGAAACAACTTAATGATGCCATAGGCATTTAAGAGCTGCCTGTATAGCCATATATAGACCTGGTTTTCTGAATTGACTGACACTGTTTATTACATATTCGAAATGATATTTAAAGATACATAATTAATCGTTAGTCATCAGTGAGGAGTAACGTATCTATAAATGACAATGATACTACGGTGTACTTTCTACTTGTACAATGTTGATGTCATGATGATGATGAAAATCCCAAATTACCTACAGACATATTGAACCTTTGAACAAGACTTTTTTTTAAAAAGAATGCAAGCCAAGACTGGATGATAATGGATCTTTGAAGCATGAAATTCTTTGACTTTCCAAAGATTCTCTATGTGAATCCCTAGAATTTCACAGCTTGTAGGGCGCCACAGAAGCTTCAAAGAGAGAGAAACTTCAAAAGGCAGAAGTGTAAGGCAATTTAATTGCCACCTCCAGCAGGAAGATATCTCCTGTGGGCTACACTCCAGACAGGAGGTACGAGTCGAACAACATACTTATGTTTTTACTCTTCCAGGAATGTACAAAACACAGGTTAAAAACCAACTGCTATCCTGGTCTGAGTGTTTAGTAGACTAATGTGCTGTGAAGGGCTCAGCTAAAGACAGCAATTGAACACTCCTGCACTGCAGGTAGAAAGGAAATGTTAATTGCTCACTTTGAGTGCCACAGGCCAGCTGCTGTCAATGGATCAAAAGAATTTCAGCTGGACCTGCAAAGCTAAGCATCTTGGAATCAACTATTCCCCTACCAACAGCAATAGTATTGATGTCACCCAATGTAATGGCCACAATATCCAATTGTCGATGCTTCATGGAATTCAGACGCTGATTCGTACTTTTTATCTCTTCTTGGATTCGCTTTTCATTTCAAATCTTTACATATGTGTTTCATTATTATTTCTTTGCGCATTTAGTAACTAGTACTGTCACTAACTCAAGCCTGCTTAAGTTGGCTGTTTTTAAAATGTAAGTTCATTGGGGCTGGGAGAAAGGAATCCACCATGGAAGGGAATTGTTCTTGTTTGGTTAATTAGCCTTGCTGTGACAAACTGGCAGGAGGGATGTGCTGACTGGTGAATAAAGAAGGGGAGCTAGTTCAAGCAATGTCCCCTGGGAGTTTGACAATCTGAGGTATCTTATCTGGAACTGTAAAAAATGGGGAACTTTTGCACAGGGGCATGTTATAAAAATAGGCACGAAATAAAGGATGCACAGGGCAGGAGCACTGTTGTTGAGCTTGTACAAGAAAAAAAAATGAACTCTGGCCTTTGTATTGCTTACAAAGGTGCACGAACATGAAGGTCATTTGACTAGAGAAGAGGACCACATCATTAAGAATGTGATCTCATCAGTTACACTGATTAGTGTTTACAAACCAAATGCTAGAGGCTTCCTGCATACAGTTGAGTGTTGTAACAGAATACAACAACAAATAATTTTCATATTGTATTTGATTACCTTTAAGCAGCTGCATTCTGATTGAGTACCATTTGCATTTGGAATCAATGTATGAATAATTATTCAAATGAAAAAAAAAATTCAAATAAAAAAATCAAATAAAAAATTCAAAGCAAAGTAGTGCAGTTGCTAGAGATCTGATATTAAAAACTGAATTTGCTAAGAAACTTAACACGTCTGGCACCATGTTTGAGAGATGCCATAGACACTGCCAGACCTGCTGAGTTTCTCCAGTACTTCCTGTGATTAATAAATATTCAAAAACAACAAGGAAGGCACTCTACAAAACCATTATATCTTCTTCATCTTCAAACTGAAGTCTTTCATATTAATTGTTTTGCTTACTATCAGTAGTAGAATATACATAAAATCTGTTGCCTGTGATAGCTTTTGTACAGGATAAAATATATTAATAATAACTTTGGGGTTTTTTATTTTAATAAATGACCATTTTTCAGTTTGAGAAACATCAGTCAGTTATCACTGACACATTTATAAGGTGAAAATTGCAAGAGATCTTCCAATCCTTCTCCAATACAGGGGCATGACAAAGGATGGGAGGATATTAAATATTTTAGAGTCAATGTTTTGGGTTCAGTATGATTGTTCCTGTGCTCTGATGAAGAGTCATACAGGACTCAAAACATTAACTCTCTAATATTTAATATTCTTTCATCTTTTGGCATGCCCATGTATTGAAGAAGGATTAGAAGATCTTTTCTGCTCACAGGTACTGCCAGACCTGTTGAGTTTCTCGTTCATTTTCCATCCTTCAGTTTTCCAGCATCCACAGTATTTTGTTTTTATTCAGTTGTTACATTTTAGTTCAAAAAACGGTGTAAAATCTCAACAATTATGGATCAGTCACTTTAACCTTGGTTGTGGGAATATGTTTAGAAAAGATATTCTGGGACAAATTTAGCACTCAATTGCACAAATGTGGATTAATCCAGGAAATCCAGCATAGATTTCTCAAGGTCAAACTGTGGTTAACTGATTTGATTGAGTTGTGTGATAAAGTAACAGAGATGGTTCATGTGAGTAATGCAGTTGATGTGGCTACGTAGATTTGAAGTGAAGGAAACAAAAAGAAATGGTGACGATTGTTTTTCAGATTTGAAGGATGGAGACCATGAGTTTCCTCATGAATTAGTACCATGACCAATGCTCTTCTTGATCTGTATTAATGACCTAGATTTGGGATGCAGTGCACAGTTTTAAAACTTACAGATGATGCAAAGCATCAAAGTCTTTTCAGCTGTGAGGGGGCTGGTGGACCTCAAGAGGACGTAAGCTGTGGAATGGTGGACACGTAGCAGGAGAAATTTAATGTAATGAAGTGATGCACTTTGGTATCATGATTTGAGAAGAGGTTAAACAAAATAGAACATAGAGTTTTCATGAGGGTACAGAAGCAATGGGATCCAGACATGTGCATGCACAAATCACCACAAGTTGAGAGAACACTCAGTAAGGCACATAGGATCCTAGGCTTTATAATTAGAGCATTGAGTGTGAAGGCAAGGAACATATGGTGAATGCTTATAGAACATTCAATCAACCTTAACAGAAACACCGGACAGAATCTTATAGGAGCCTGAACGACATGGGATGCGATAAGAAATGTACCAGAATCTAGCGAGAAGTTCAGCAATGACTATATCAATGTCAGGAACATTTGCTGCAACTTCTAGCCAGGTTCCGGACGTCGAGACAAAATTCCCATTAGGCAGTGATGAGTTAACACTTAAGGGCAATTATTGCTTGTCAATAGCCTTATTAGCTGCACATCTTGCCTCATAAATATGAAAATTTCTACCATATCACCTGTTATGAACAAACTGGCTACCAAGAATTCTCAACGTAGAAATCAGAACAGGTACCTGGCAACTTCAGCTCGCCTTTTGCTCCAAAGGACCTCTATTGGGCACAGTATCTCAAGGCATGTTCCATACACAATCCAAACCACCCCACGTCCACAGATATTGGTATCTGACATATGCCAGATTCAAAGAACCCTTATGGTATATCTCTGATCCATTGACACTGCTGCCCTTCAATGCTGCAATGGTAACTATCATTGTAATGTTGCAGCAAGGATTCTGTGAACTCAGGAATACACACCCAAGCTCATAAACTAGACCAGGCTATAATCACTGGCCTACTCACTTCCTCTCTTAGCGCTCGCTCACTTTGACCCTGCCTGGATCCTCAGAGCATCACTGCCTTGCCTTGCTGTTTTGTGCCTTGCCTTTCAGTGAGAGATACTGCTGTACTTCTATGCCATTTACCATAAGCACAAAGCCAGGAAGCTTCTCCTGGTTGCCAGCAGTACTCAGTCAAGTAAGGAGAGATTGGCCTCTGCTCGGGGATCCTGGCACAGTAAGTCAAGGGCACAATCTGATACCAGTTTGGGGACTAAAATCCTGTATGTGGACTGTAATATTTAACTTTTAACTTTATTGCTTTATTTTTCTACTTTGTAATTAAGATTTTGTACCTAGGTACCTTGTCCGTAAGATGGCATCAGAAATGGCAACTTTGTACACTTTTCACTGTACTGCTGTATTTCTGTATTTGAGTACACATGACAATAAATTCTAATTCTAAGACCCAGTCAGTCAGCTGCTTGGGGCAGTCAGGGTCAGGATGATCTCCATGTAAGGGATGAGGAGCCAGATGTCAGGCGACACCCTAGTCACCCTAGTGAGTTTTATTGAATAACATGTAAATTACTACAGTATTTCCACTGTATCCTTCCTAATCTCATGTAATTGTGGCAGATAGTTTACAAAGAGTAGAACAGTGCTGGTTTGTAAAGAAAGCTCATTAGTGAGTAGTGTTGCTGCGGACATTAAACGTTTCATGAAATCAACCAAGAAATAGGTACAAAAAAACCCATAAATTCCTGGGAAAAGTCAGTAGCTCTGGCAGCATCTGTGGAGACAAAGCAGAATTAACATTTTGGGAGAGAAAGCCGAATTAACGTTTTGTGTCAAATAGCCTTTCTTCAGACCTTAAAAAGCTCTGAATAAAGGCCAGTGGATCCAAAATGTTAATTCTGTATTCTCTCCACAAATGCTGCCAGACCTGCTGGGTTTTCCTAGCAATTTCTATTTTTGGTTCTGATTTCCAGCATCCACAGCTGCTTTTTTTTTGGTCAAGAAATAGGTGCATTTGGATGGTGCTATGTAATCCAAAATTTCCATGGTCCTCTAGAGATTTTTGCATGTGTTTGTTCACAAATTTCACTTTAACACCATTAAAGACTTTCGCATGCAAAAACCCTGACACATTCCCTGAAAAAGTATTGGTTGGTTCCCATAGTCAAATCATCTCTTTATTCTTGATATTTTTTCTAGATCTGTAAAATATTCTCCTCATTTTAAACTGAGGGTTTTTTTTTGTCGCTCTAGTCAATCTATACAGTAAAGTGAAGGTATAGTGAACCCACATCATATTTCAAGAGAGCAGGTAAACAATAGTGGAAAATTGGGACATGAAATGGTTGAGCTCAGATCACATTTTATTTTTGAAGATGGTCTTTTCTTTCTGCAAAAAGCAACTGGAGTCAGAATCAACATAACTGGTGGAAGAACATCCAGTGAGGAAATGCAAATTTAAATCCATATTTAGCATTCACAGAATGTATTAAAATAGAAACTCCAAGCACTTGCATGTGTTCAATACAGAACTTTATTTAAGGAAAATCCTTTGACAAGGAAACTTGCAATGATTGCATTTTGGCCATAAATAATATACTACTGCATCACTGCTTACGTACCTCGGCCCACAGCTGCTTATTGTAAGTCAGACATTCCCAATTATTTACCAGGAGTTCTGAGCAGTTGATTTCTGGAACCTCTAAACCGGCAACAGAAACTCTTCCATTGGTAAAGTATCCAATATAACTCAGTGACTTTGATTCATGACCTCACAGAACCTCAAACATGTTAATAGTGCTTTACCACAAGCAGCCTGGAAATCTGCCAAAGTTGAATATTTTCAACTGGGGAGGTTTACTTGAAAATGTTGGCTGGGGCTAGTTGTGCCTTTATTTAATCTGGGATGATTTTTCAATGAATGTTCAAGTCCAGATAAGCTGGGGTTTACAGGCCAAGGCAAACAGTACTAGCATAATGCTGCTGTTTGAGATAGAATTTCAAACTTGCATTAAAATTATAAAGTTGTAGAAGTTAAACATTCTTTTGATTCCAGAGACTGAGGTCTGAATTTTACGTAAAAAAAGACCTGAATGCAGTTAGAAGCCTGCTAGCAGTCTGGAACCCATACATAACTGAAGCCAAGCTTTGCCAAATGACATTAAATTCACCACAGTATTAGCATCCTGCTTCCAGGTTTCTCAACCATTTGGGGAGGTGAGGATGTGGTGATAGTATCACTGGACTGATAAGCCAGAGGACAAAGCTAATGGTCTTGGGAGCACATCTTCAAAGCACACCACAGTAGCTGATGAATTAAAAACAGAAAATGTGGAGAAACTCAGCAGGTTTGGCAGCATCGGTGGAAAGAGAAACAAAGTTAATGTTTTCAGTCCATTGTGACTGTTCTTCAGAATGATAGGTTTCTGAAGTGGAGTCATGTTGGACTGAAAATAGTAACTCCCCTTCTCTGTCTACTGATGCAGTCAGACCTGCTGAGTTTCTCCAGCTTTTTCTGCTTTTATCTTAGATTTTCAATATCTGAGCTTTTTTTTTACAGTACCTCGTGGAACTTACATTTAATTTGTTATATTCACTGGAATTGAAAACTAGTCTCAGTAGTAGTGACTATAAAGCTATTAACAATTGTTGTAAAAATCCATCTGGTTCATTAAGGTATTTTAGAGAAGGGAATCTGCCATGTTTTACCTGGTCTGGCCTACATGTGACTCCAGACCCACAGCACTGCGTTTGACACTTAACCACCCTCTGAAATGGTTTAGTCTGCCATTCAGCTCAAGGGAAATTAGAGATAGGCAATAAATGTTGGCTTTGCTGGTATTGCCTCCGTGAAATAATAAATTTAAAGAAAAAAGATCAGTCAAGAAAATGATTGATATATGGCTATTGTACATTATTATTTAAGATTAGTACTCTTTGTTAACTGCTGTCCCAGATGGCGTGCAGTTTTGCTGTTTACTGGAGTCTTGTCATCAATTCAGTATTGCATCTGTTGTCACTGAAATCCCTGTGCCACGTTAATGTCTGCACTTTGAGTCCAAAATCCTATCCGAATATGTCTGCTTCAATTTCTTCAACAGATTATGATTTGTGAGTTATGTTCGTGCTGTGTTTACACAAATCAAATGTCTAGCTGTTGGAGGACATTGATAATCTGTTATCCAGTTTGTGCCAAAAAGTGATTTACACTGCATCTGTATTAAATTTTTTAAAAGATGTTCTCATTTTCATAAAACCCACAGAAGCTTGATTATAATTCATGACAGTCCTATCAATGGCCAGCTGATACAATTCACTGTTTAACATTAATGCCTGTGGTTATTACTGCTGATCATTCTCAGAGTAGGTTTGCTAATGGGCTATAATTATCAAACCATACATGCATGGTTCTAGGACAGTGATTCCATTTTGGTGATCAGCTGCTGCCAAGACATTTTTGATGACCTGAGCACAATATACTTTTACGAACAATTGTTTGACTTTAATATCACTGACAGACTGTTGCTGTGGAAGAAAAATTTATATGAAATGGATACTTTGAAAACTAAAGTCAGAGTGAGGCATGACTCTGTAAAAAATCATTGAATTTGTTCCAAAATTACTAAAACCTGGCAGAAAATCACTTTCAAATCCCTTTAGGATTGCATTGTAATTTTGAAATTTATTTCTTTCATTTACTCTGGAGACACTATTGATCATTAATGTCAGCATCAATAAAATTATAGCTATCAACATTTTAAATCTAGCACTGGATCGATTGACCAATGATCCTGCAAAATACTAGATGCGTGAAGGAGAAGTAGTGTTAAAGCATAGGAGCCAGTGAATCCTTAGTAACATGCTATTTAATTCCGTTTGTAAATTCTTGATAAATAGGCATTGCTTCTTTGTTAATATTGAAAGATTTTTAGTCACAGGAGCCCAAATTTCACTTTTTAAAAATTGTTTCATCATACCCACTGCCAGGATGGAACAGAAAGAATATCGTATGTGGATCTAAATGACTTTAACACCAAATGTTGAAATTGCAAAATATCTGCTTTGTGTTTACAAAAGATTAAACACAGAAAGTACCTAATGCTCTAAATGAGCATGATAATATACAATTTGGCCTTAAACAGCAGCCCTGGTTACTGTAGATAGAAAATACTGTAGTATGTAAATTGTAGTCAACGGTCAGAAGTAATGTAAATAGTGAAGAGGGAACCAAAATACATTTTATTGTGTCCTGTTAATGCTATTGAATATTAAGTTTTGATGCCATCAAAAGGTTCCAGGCTCAGTAATTATACACTGCTGTTACAATTGGACAGTTTTATTAATTTTGGAAAATTCATGGTTACCCTTGACTGGTGGGGTGAAGCATGTGTATTTGTGTATTTATGCCTTCCTGCATTTTGTTGTATTTCTTTTGTATTAAACTGTCTGCAAATTTTGAAATTGTGCTTTCAAATCTTGAATCCAAATCTTTAATGTAAATTATGAACAACAGTAGTCCCAGCACTGATCCCTATGGAACACTACCCACTTTTTGTCAATCTAAGCGTCTATCCCTAACCAATACTCTCTGTTTTCTGTTTTGTAGCCAATTTGCTATCCATTCTGCCGCTTGTCCCATGATTCCATGTGCTTAATTTTATTTATGTCCCAGGCCTTCATTCTGACTTGCCATGTGGAGCTGTATCAAAGATACTTTGAAAATGCAAATATACTTTCTTTAAATTCGTTAACGGGATGAGGGCGTCTCTGCTTGGGCAGCATTTATTGCCCATACAACAGTTAAGAGTTAATCACATTGCTGTGGGTCTGGAGTCACATATAGACCAGATCATGAAAGGAAGACAGTTTCCTTCCCTAAAGGATATTAGTGAACCAGATGGGGTTTTCCCCCAAAAATCAACAATGGATTCATGGTCATCACTAGATTCTTAATTCCAGATGTTTTATTGAATTCAAATTCCACCATCTAGTGTGACAGGGTTTGAACCCATGTCCCCAGAATGTTATCTGGGTCTCTAGATTAACAGTCCAGTGATAATATCACTAGGCCATCACCGTCCACCTTGAATACGCTGCATTACATTTAACATATTATCCTCTTTCTGATATTTCTTCAAAGCATTCAAGAGATTGGTCAAGAATGTTTATAATGTTTATGTTATCTCTTTCCTAACTCCTATTAATATGCACATTGAAATCTATCTGAGCCAATGGGGTTTATCCTCCGTTTCAGTCTCAAATGTCTTGGTATATATTTAAATCTTTTCTAATGTCATGGCTACCTTGTTAATTTTATTGGTAAATACATAGACAAAGTGAGACTTCAATGATTTTGCTATTTTGCTGTAATTGCCTGTGAATTTATCTTGCATATCCTTCAATGACTGAATCCTCAATGTTCCTTCAGAGTTGCACAATGACACAGCACCTCAGAATGTAGCAAGCAGTGCAATGGACAGGCCCTGCAGAACAAAAGATCATTGCCCATTCCAAATTGAGTTTATTTTATCATTATGCCTGTAAAATAATTATAGAAACAAGAAGGATTTATGAAATTAAATTATCAAGGAAATATGAAATATAGAGCAGATTATTTTTACTTCATTGCTAATCTCTTCATATTCCTTTTTTCTCTTGCTCTCCTTTATCACCTGTATTATTATTGATGCCTTTTTCTTTAGTTGTAATTATCCCTTTTTCTCTTTCTTCATCCCTGGTTGGTACCAGCTAGCTTGATCCTTTTTTTTTTAAGACCAGTATATTTCTCTTGGATCTGATTGATCATTGTTTCAAATATATTTCATTGCTATTCTTTTCCTTTTCCATCTTTTCCGCAATTTATCTTGTCTGGTTACATCTTGGTCCCTCAAAATTATTATTTTTCCAATCTATAAGGGTTTTTTTTGCTCGACTGACACCCTTTTGAATTATTATTTTAAACCTTATTATATTATGGTCATTGTGGCCTTGATGTTTCCATATGCAGACTTTCCTAATTCACTCTAATTAATTTCCTATTTTGAACTCCAGTGACGATACTGGATTACTGAAATGCTTATGTCCTGCTTAAGAAACGAGGCATTAACTCCATTCCCTATTCTTTCTTCTTCAATCTTTCCTAGCCAGTTTATTTCGTGAAAATCTTTCTTTAATATTATTATTCTATGTGGTTTACTGCTTCCATCGATTTGCCTATGAATTTTTTTTTCACTCCCCTACTTCCCTTCCACTGTTACATGGTTACAGTTGGGCAGACAAAGGAGTTGCTAATGATCAGGCTGGGAGGGTGAGTCGTTGTTAATGGGGAGTCATTCATTCACAATTCACCCTCCCAGCCTGATCATTAGCAACCCCTTTGTCTGTCCAACTGTCTTTCTCTCTCTTTGGGCTCTATCCTATCGTTTACTCCCTACCCTACCCACCTCCCTGTTTTCTGCATATAAACTGACGTTTCCCAGCCAGCATCAGTTCTGAGGAAGGGTCACCGGACCCGAAACGTTAACTCTGTTTTCTCCTTCACAGATGCTGCCAGACCTGCTGAGCTTTTCCAGCAACTTTGTTTTTGTCCCCAGATCATTACTTGTGTGTTTGACTTGGTAGTACCACAAGGTCATTGCCTCCCCTTCTATCTTAATATTAGTTATGTCCCTTTTTTTTACTAGCATTGTGTCACCTTCAATCAATATAACTTGCCCACCCTCCCATCTTCCTTTTCTATTTCTTTCAATGTAGGCCAAGTGCTGGAAAATGGAATTAGAATAGATTGAGACAATACTGTGCGGAGCTGGAGGAACACAGTAGGTCAGGTAGCATCAGAGGAGCAGGAAAATTGGTGTTTCGGGTCAGGACCCTTCTTCTGAAGAAGGGTCCTGATCCAAAATGTCAACTTTCCTTCTCCTCTGATGCTGCCTGGCCTACTGTGTTCCTCCAGCTCCACATGGTATTGTCTTTGACTTCAGCATCTGCCGTTTTTGCTATCTCTTAGAATAGATAAATATGTGATGACTAGTGCAGACATGATGGGCTTAAGAGCCTTTATTAGTGCTGTAAAAACTCAATGATTCTATTTAACTGCCAGTTTGTTTCTTTCTTAAACCATATCTTCATGACCTAGACTGCATCTGGCTATTCATTATGAATTATTACCTCCAATTCCCTGCAATTTAATTTGTGCTCATTGATTGCTTCCTTTGCTTTATTTTTAGCAGTCATTACATACTTATATCTCATAATTGTAAGTGTTCCCTGACCGTTTACGTTACCACTTTTGTTTAGCTTGGCCTGACTTTAACTCTCATCTTCTCCTTTTATTTGCAGGTTGCCTGATTTCTGGTGGCCCCTTCTCCAAATTATTTATGTCCTGTGGGTTTGACATGAAACTCGAACTCTAAAGCAGAATACTAGATGATTAAAGCATGTTTTGAGAAGATAACAATATTGTTTAAGTATTACTTAAGATGATCAATGTCTAATTGATGATTAATTTATAATTTTATTTTTTCGTAGGGCAAAACTGTTCCGTGGGAAAAAAGTCCATGGAGAATATGATATCAGAGTGGAACAGGTTGGTTTCTTTTTTCTCTAGTTTCAAAGCTGTTCTTGAGTACCGTGCAGCATATGTGGGATGTGTTTAATGTTTCTGTATAATAGTCTAACCTCCTGCAGTAAAATGCTAACCTGCATGGGTGATAAGTTGGCACTTAATAGAATTCCATTTTTGGCATTTTCTTGCTATTTAGTACATTGATTAAGCATCTATCCCTTATACCACTGGATTGAATAGTAAAGATTGAGGAGCCATCATTTGTAAATAGCAATTTTCCATACTAGGTGGCAATAAACAATAGTGTTTGGGGATCAACAGTCGGAACTCAAATAACGACAATTTCCTTCAAGTGCCAGCACAATGGAAAATGAAAATAACATTACATTTAGTTTGTTTAAATGCAAATAATCTTGATACTATGCCAAACAAATAATGAATGAGGTGTAAAATCTGTCAATCCTTATACAAGTTACCTAGTTTTAGATGTTTGTTTTGGTAATTTCATAACACAGTCTTGTTTTCTTCATATGACTTCATTAACCTTTCTACAAAACAGCAAACTTTGATATCAAAAAAACAGGACAATAGGCCAGTAATAATTGCCAGTGATATCAATCAAAAATGTTTAATTAGTTCACGTGGTATTCTTCTGTGTGTCAGTTTATCTGAAACATTAATCTGTTTACTCATAAACATTTTATAAAAATATTTTTGACTTCTCAGCTAATATCAATAATAGTAATTTCTGACTTAATATCTCACACAAGGAGCTCAAGGTTGTCTTTGTTTATTTCTGATTTCACCCTTCCATGTTTTTCAGCCACAACACCCAGAGTTCTTTTATGACATGGGCTGCTTTTAGCACAGCTAACCCATTTCCACTGCTCTCAGACCGTTACATCACATTACATAGAGACATACAGCACAGAAACAAAATCTTCAATCCAACCAGTCCATGTCAACCATAATCTCAAACTAAATTAGTCCCACCTCTCTGTGCTTGGCCCACAATCCTCCAAACCTTTCTTATTCATGTACTTATCCAAATGTCTTTTAAACCTTGTAACTGTACCCGTATCCACCACTTCCTCTGGAAGTTCATTCTACGCGTGAACCATTCTCTGTGTAAAACAGTTGCCCCTCATGTCTTTTTTCAATCTTTCTCCTCTCACCTTAAGTATATGCCCTCTAGCCTTAAAATCCCCCACCCTAGGGAAAGACACCTGCCTTCACCTTATCTATACCCCTCATGAATTTATAAACATTATAAGGTTACCCATCCTATGCTCCAGTTAAAAGGTTCCAGCCTATCCAGCCTCTTATAACTCAAACCTTTCATTCCCAGCAACATTCTGGTAAATATTTCTGAACCCTCTCCACCTTAATAATATCCTTCCTATAACAGGGCAACCAGAACTGGACATAGTACTCCAGAAGAGGCCTTATCAATATTGCGTACAACCTCAACGTGATGTCCCAACTCCTATACTCAAAGGTTTGAACAATGAAGGCAAGTGTGCTAAATGCCTTCTTAACCACCCTGTCTACATGTGATGCAAACTTCAAAGAATTATGTATCTGAATCTCTAGGTGTCTCTGTTCTACAACATACCCAAAGCCCTACTTTTATTTGTATACATTCTGACCTTGTTTGTTTTCCCAAAATGCCATGCTACATTCATTTCTCATTATCACTTATTCAGCTTCTCTTCTGTCCTAGCCTGACACCCACAATCCCCTTGTTAACCTCTCCCTTTCATTTCTCTTTCTCTCTGGGCTCCATCTCCACCTATCCACTCACTTCTCCCTTCCTGCCTACCCCAACTTCATCTTCAGCATAAATACCAATCTTTCCTAGATGCTATAAGTTCTGAAATGAGTCAAACGACTCAAAATGTTAACTCTGCTTTCTTCACACAGATGCTGCCAGGCCTGCTCAGTTTCACCAGCAACTTCTGATTTCCTTTTAATTCTTAGTATTGAGAGTTTGACAGCTGCTTTCTTGAATATTCTGAAAACTGGCTTAAACTTTCCTAGTTTCAAATAACTCCTTTAGAATTCTAACCAAACACTTCTGGTCTGGAATTTTCAAAATAAAATCCTTTCTCTGAAGTAACCTATTTCCTAACTGTTCTGAATTAACTCCTATCTTTCTGAAAATTGTTCTTACATCTGAGTCCATGCCACCTGCAATCTGAAACCAAAAGCTTTCCAATCTATGTGTTTCCCTAAACAAAAAATCAGTTTTTGGTTTTTTCAAAATTTGCTCTCTCCAACTGTAAAGCTTTCACAATACAACCAAACTCACATTATCACTCAAAGAGCGCCCCGGTCACCTACTGTCTCATACATACTCATTTGACATCATACTTCTGGAAAGACTGGCAAGTTTACTGTTAAACCTTTACGCAACTTAGATCAAAATCTGAATACGATTAATATAAAATCCAAGCTCTAAAATAAATGCATTAATGTATGTATAAATGTACAAATCACCATACCTTAGATGACAGCGGGAAAGCCACATGTCCTCTGTTTAATCTCCAAGGCACCACTAAATTGGAGTGAGGCCAGTAATGATAGATGTTAATTGGTTCATTAATGAACAAAACTATTTCCCACAGCTGACAGCCAGCTGGCTGGGCTTTAGCACTGTCTTAAACACACAATATTTAGCCACTGCTGGGAGACTGGCCCAGGTCTCACCATGATTAAGTAGGCCTAGCCACTGTATTTTCCATTGTGACAGGCAGCATTATATCCAGTCACCATCAATATTAACAGGCTTTCTCAAATTGACATATGTCACTGCTCACTGAACCTAGAGATTACTGTTGCTGGTTTTCATTAAAATGTACCTTCAACATTTCAGAGATATTCCCCCTTCCCGTTTAAAGTAATGAATATAATACAAGAAAATAATACGATGGGAATGTCATATTTAGGTATCAAGTATTTCATGGGTAACAGCAGTCATTTCTTGCTCGTATATTTGAATATTGCCTACACCTGTAAAAACATACTAAATAAAAGATTAAATATAAGTTCATTCTATTTTGGGGTATCAGTCCTATAGGATTATGGAAACTATGAGCCACACAAGGTTTTCCAACACACGTCGTTGGAGGTGAAATTATTCCCATCAGTAATTTTAGTGAGGGGGTTGAGACAAGTAGCAAATGGAACTTCTTTGCTAATATTATTTGGCAGCAGGAATCCCATTCCCTTGGTGTTTTGAGAGTTATTAGGTCTTCATCATTTTGGAAATGATCAAAACTACCTGCGGGTTCCAATAATCAGTAGTCTGTGCATCCTCTGGAGGCAGGAAGATAATGAAATTCATTCCATACCCTGTAATTCTGAATACTATTATAAAACATTATCTTCTTGGGGCTATCATACACTACAAATTGGAAGGAAAGAAGGTGTCAATATAACTGATTTGCTTTTTTATCACCAAATAATGTAATATGCTGTACTCAGGAGAGTGATGGTATGATGGTAGCCTGTCTTGCTGCTATAGTGATTGGAACAATGTCAGCCAGGTGGGGATGTTAATCTGGTCCAATCAGAGAGCCCTGGCTGACAGATAAAAACAGGAGTGTCAGAGGTTCTGTTCTCTCTGAGACCTGGCTCTGAGGAAGCCGCACCAGTATCAAGTACAGTGCATGCTTAAATAAAGGGTGACTTGGTGACAGGATATCGGCCTGTGTAGAATTACTTCAGTGGTGACGAGTTCAAAAAAATACGCTCCTGAAGAAATGCGCTCACAACAGTCGTCTTTGAGTTGGGATAAGCATTTCTGGCGTCACGCTGTTATTTGGGAAGCTTGATGCATTTGATCCTGCCATCAAAGGTTGGGCCCAGTATGTGGAAATAATGCATTATTTTTTTCTGGGCAAATGACATTGCAGCAGAAAAGCAATTCTCCTAACAGCTAGTGGACGTGCAGATTTTTTTGGTTATTGGGAGCCTGACGTTTCCTGAGGCATCACAAGTTAAGTGTGTCAAGAGTTGATGGATTTATTTAAGGAATATCACAACCCCAAATTTCCTCCAATTCTGAGAATCTATTGGTTTTACTCAGCAATTTGATAACTAAGGGAATCTATGTTGGACTTTTTGATGAGATTAAGGTGACTGGCAGAGGCATGTGACTTTGATTTAACCCTTAATGAGATGCTGAGAGATTGTTTGGTATATGGGATTACTGATGGAACCATGCAAAAGTCCCTACTAGCTGAAGCCCAGTTGGACTTCAAACAGGCACTACAACTGGGTTTTTCATTAGGAAA
This sequence comes from Rhincodon typus, assembly GCF_021869965.1. Lineage (NCBI taxonomy): Eukaryota > Metazoa > Chordata > Chondrichthyes > Orectolobiformes > Rhincodontidae > Rhincodon > Rhincodon typus. The sequence goes on from NC_063347.1 coordinate 21,790,617, forward strand.
TGCAGCAAGTGGAGCATATGAGTTACAGGGTATGCCGATGGAAGTGGATACCCTCACCAGGCTGACTGAGCTTAGGGAATTCCACTTAAGTGAAAGCAGTTGCATAGTCTCACTCAGGACATATCCCGAACAGAGGGGCTGTAGGTCAGCCCACAGCAAAACTCCAAAACAAAGCCAAGTCTCGGCCAAATGGTTAAGCCTTTCTTCAGGAAAGGAACTGGCAAGCCATTGTGGTTGCTGCTCGTATGTAGATTCGAGACAACAAAAGAGTCCCACTAGACCTAAATGAATAAGATAACTCATGGGCCAGTATCCAGGAGAGTGCATACCCTGGAAAGTCCACCAATATCTGGTTTGGAACAGTTAAATTGCCCATTCAGTTACCACTAATTGTGGTGAAAGGCTGGGGTCCAAGCCTAATGGGGTAATATTGGTTGAGAAAGATTCACCTAGATTGACTCAACATTTTTTAATTAGAAAATGGCTGCCTGAGTGAAGTGCTAATTAAATACCTGGAAGCTTTTCAGGAAAGTCCAGGGACTATCAAAGGAGCCAAAGACACCTTGTACATTGACCAGGAAGCAGTTCCACGATTCTGCAATGCCCTCCCAGTGCCATTTGCCTTACATGCAAAGTGCAGGCAGAAATCAGGAGGCTGGAAAGAGAAGGAATCATTAAACTAGTAGTTTGCAGAATGAGCAGCACCGGCTGTACCGATTGTGAAGCCTGACGGGTCAGTTCACCTTTGTGGGAATTTTAAACAAACAGTAAACCACTTCTTACAGCTGGATAAATGCTCAATCCCTTGCATAGAGGACTTATATGCAAAGTTGGCAGGGGGCCTGTCCTTTTCGAAGCTGGACATGAGCCATTCGTACCTGCAATTGCAGTTAGATGAGGATTCCCGGACGTATGTTACAATTAATACCTATAGTGGTTTGTACCAATATAGACTGCCAATTGGACTATCATCTGCCTGTGCCATTTTCCAGTGGACATTTTACATGGTAAAATGCTTCGGATCAAATTCAACGGTGGGTTCTCATTCCAAGAGGGTACAATTACAAGATGGAACACCGTCCGGGAGGACAAGTAGCAAATGTAGATGCCTTGAGCTGCCTCCTGCTGGCAGATACTCCATCGGTGGTGTCGCCAATGGAAGAGTCCTTTCTGGTTTTCAACTTTCTGGACACCTTTCCAGTCACAGTTGACAATATCAGACTTTGGACACAAAAAGACCCAGTCTTGGCAAAACTGAAACAACTGGTGATGATTCGGGAAATAAAAGGGCCATCACAACCAGAATTGAAACCTTTCTGGACCTGGTGAGACCAGATCACCATACAGGAGAGCATTTTGTTATGGGGAGCAAGAGTGATTGTCCCGAGCAAAGGTCACCGCCAGATACTGGCTCTGAGGAAGCCGAACCAGTGTCAAGTACTATGCATGTGTAAATCAAGGGGAGGGAGATTTGGTGACAGGATACTCTGTGGAGTAATTTCATCTTCCTTGTTTGGTCTAAAATGACTCCAGAACCACAGCAACTCTTAACTGCCCTCTGAAATGTCCTGGAAAACCAATCAATTCAAGGATAACAAATGCTGGTCTTGTTGGTGATGCATGCATCTCATACAAGAACTTAAAAAAGTGTGCTATTTTTGGATTCTGTAAGAAGCAATACAAGACATACCATGTTTCCAGTATACATTCATTTAATCTGTTGCGCTGCCAATCCTGAACACATTAAATAACCAATTCAGAGTCAGATAAAACTTCATCACTAGAACCAAAGTAAATTTGATAAAAGTCTCCAGAATCCATAGTCCACCATGTGAATAGATGTAGAAAAAAGTGTATTTTATGTGAATTTTCAGATAGGGAGCAAGGAAACAGACTGATTGAATTGGCTAACATATCTACCCCCATTTGAAGCTTTCCAGAATGATGGGCTGGACAAACTGAAGAATTACAACTTTGAAGAGCCACTGAAGGATGGGCATGACTACAGAGCTGGTAACGAAAGAAGAACAAAACATTTCACTTTCTTCTGAAGTAATGGAGTGAGAACTCCTGCTCTTTGCAGTGGAGAAAAATGAATGTTCAAAAGAAAAAGGTTAACTCAGGATAAATCTAAGTCTCAGAATATTATTTCTGGGATAATGAAATCTTTAGGTGATACCTCTGGATAACAAAATCTTTAGGTGATGCCTCTTTTCAGATCAGAGAGATGAATAATGAGCTGAAAGATCAACATAGAAGATAAACTACAAGCTCTGCATCATTAATCCAATGAAAACGTTGGTGCTTTACAGGTAAATCTGGAACAATTCACATGTAAAACAAATCAGGCTCAGCAGGAACTGCTACATAGATATTGGCTTAAACTCAAAGCAATGCTATAAAAAATGACAGAATTACAAAACAGGTAGAGGTACACATCACATACAGAAGGAGCTACAAATCACTGTTGAGACAGTTTCTTTGAAAATAAATGGCAGCAATATTGTACTATTGAAAGAACTTAAGCAGAAGAAGAACATCAAGTGAAAGAAGACTGGGCTTTAAAGAAGACAAAAATAATAATAAAAGTTGGAGAGCCTGGACAGCTATTAGAGCAAGTCATGAAGGAGAAAATAAATTGGATGAACAAAAATGCTAAAACTTCATTAAAATTTAAGAATCCAGGGTATAAAATCAGAAATTTCATAATTACCTATGAAATCTTAAAGAATAAGACTATAAATGCCAGAACATTTTAAACTTCTCAAAACAGCTTGAGAAACTAAAGTGATTAATCTGAAACAAAATTTGATTCTAGTCAGGAAAAGCAAATTGTGCAACAGCAACCGCAGTCCTTGAAATAAAAACTTGATGACAAGAACAGGAATGACCAACAATATCACTGATAACTGTGGCAATCAACAGTAACTCCTAGATACTGTCATCATCACAAGACATGTAAACAAATTACCTATTCATTTTAAAACTTTGCCTATAAAAGAGTTCACCTCTGAGGACTCCAGATATTTAAATGTATATGATGCTGTGGCTATAACTGCCTGTTGGTCTGCTTTGCGTTTGTCAGCTGCACAGAAAGAAATCAGTTTGTTGTTATATTTTCTGTTTTATAACTTAGAATGTGCATCACAGTTTTAAATAAACTCACCCATGGAGTTAATGAATCCCTAACAAGAGATTGATTATTAGACCATTATTTTTAACATGACAGTAGCAAGCACCAATTTAATATGTAAGTGCTGACTGACCAGAGGTCTGCCCATGGTCTCCGACCTTGCCCAATGTTGCTGGTCAAGCAGAAGTCAGCAGTCTAAAGGAGCTGAAGAGAATCTCTGGAGGTGTCTCTCAGTGACAGTCCACTGCCCTCCATTCCTGGCCCCAACTGTCCACAGATTGGGGAAAAATTGAACCCTTCAAATCTTGGCAGGTAGGTCAGCCGTCTGACTAGAATGCAGATCAAATTGCAAATGCAATACAACTTCTGTGGATTTCTCAATAACTACCCCCAGACAGTAATTACATTGTGTGTCTTCAAACCTCATTAAGTTTCACTTTTACCAATCTGGCTTGGAAACTCTCTCTCAAGAACCATTCCATCACAGGCTACCACAATAATTGCTTCTCATCTGGTGAAAAATGCTGCCAAAGGAGCCCTGATAAATGGTTACAGTGCATCCTGTAAATAGCATATGCTGCAGCAGAGTTGAAGAGAGTCAGTGTTGAAGGTGGTGCATGCGATGCCAATCCCCAAGTGGACCATTTGTCCCAAATGGTCTCAAGCTTCTTAGGTATTATTGGAGGTGCCCACATCCAGCCCAGTGGACATTATTCCATCACATATGGGCAGCGCGGTTGCTCAGTGGTTAGCACTGCTGCCTTACAGCACCAGGGACCCGGATTCGATTTCACCCTCAGGCGACTATCTGTGTGGAGTTTGCACATTCTCCCTGTGTCTGCGTGGGTTCCACCCACAGTCCAAAGATGTGCAGGTTAGGTGAGTTGGCCATGCTAAATTGTCCGTAGTGTCCAGGGGTGTGTAAATTAGGTGGCTTAGACATGGGAAATGCCAGATTACAGGGAAAGGGTAGGGGAATGGGTCTGGGTGGGATGTTCTTCAGAGGGGCGGTGTGAACTTGTTGGGCCAAATGGTCTGTTTCCACACTGTAGGGATTCTATGATTCCTAACTTGTGCCTTGTAGATAGTTGATCAACTGTGGAAAGTCAGGAGTTCAGTTTTATTTACCACAAAATTTCCAAACTTTGTCTTGCTTTCGTAGCCATAGTATTTATATGGCTTGTCCAGTTCATTTTCTGGCTAATGGTAAGCCCCAAGAATGTTCACAATGTTGTCCTTGTTGGAGATAGTCATTGTCTATCATGTACATGGGGTATTATTTGTATTAGCTTTGTTGTCGTCCATGTCTTATTTTTTTGGATATGGACTGCTTCAGTATCTGAGGAGTCACAAATGGTGCTGAACATTGTTCAATCATCAGTGAACATTCCCACTTCTGACCATTTGATAAAGCAGATGAAACATTGTGCCAGGACACAATCATGATGAACTCCTGCAGAGATATTCCCAGCTAGATGACTAAACTTTAATTACCATGACCATCTTCCTTTTTGCTATATATGACTCCAACCAGTGGAGAATTTTCACCCTGGTGACTCAATTTATGCAAAAGGTCTTGAATGCCACATTTAGTCAAACAGTACCCAATGTCAAGGGCAGCTACCTGATGGCAAGGGGAGCTCATCTCATCTCTCAAGTTCAGCTTTACTGTCTATGTTTGGATCAAGGCTATAATGCAGTCAGGAGATGAGTGACCCTGGCAGAACACAAACTGTACTTCAGTGAGCAGCTTATTGCTGAGTAAATGCCACCTTGGAGGTAATTAAAGAGGTCAGCACCCAATTCGACATCTTAGCACACCCATGTCCTACACTATAGAATAAACTACATTTTTTTCTTTTTCAGATAAAACCACTTTCCAATGCCTTCTATGCTGACCTTCAATTCAGCACCCAATCGCTCCTGTATCTTAGTGCTGGATCCATCACCAACCTGGAACCAACTTCCACAACTTTCACACCATTAAAGACCATAAGACTGTAAAATGAAGCAGTAGAAGTAGACCGTTCAGCTCATCAACAAAATCATAACAGATCTTAACATTTTCAACACCACTTTCCTTCCTGTTCATGCTAACCTTTGATTCTTTACCAATTAAAAACCTGTCTATCTCAGCCATAAATATTCTTACCGTCCCAATCTCAACAGACCTCTGGGGTAAAAAATTCCACAGATTCACTACCCGCTGAGGGAAGAAATTCTTTCTTATCGCTGTCTTAAATGGGCAATCACTTACTTTAAGATTATGCCTTCTGGTCCCAGACAAGAGAAAACAACCTCTCCACATCTACTCTATCAAGCCTCCCAAGAATCTCATGTTTCAATAAGGTTATCTCACATTCTTCTGAATTCCATTGAGTACAGGTCCAACCTACTTCAGCCTCTCCTCATAACAAAATCCCTCCACACACAGAATCAACCTTGTGAGCTTTCTCTGCACTGCCTCCAAGGCTAGCATATCTTTCCTTAGATAAGGGAACCAAAAGTGTTCTCAGTATTCTAGCGTGTGGTCCAGTAAGTGCCTTATATAGTTTTAGCAAGATTTCCCTATTTTTATACTACATTCCTCTTGAAATAAAGGTTCATATTCTACTTGCCCTCCCTCCCTATAACCTGCTGAACTTGGATGCTAGCTTCTTATAATTCATGCATGGTGATCCCCAAATCCCCAGGAAGCAGTCTTTCTCATTCAAATAGTGTTCAGCTCCTCTATTCTTCCTGTCAACATACATAACATCACATTTCCCCACATCATATTATAACAGCCAAACTGTTGCCCGTTCACTTAACCTGTCTATATCCTTCTGTAAACATTGGCTAACCATCTTGACAGACAATGAGACATGCCACTTGAGACACTTCAGACTATGATTAAATGTCATTTGGCAGAGAGTAAAAATAGTTCTGTCTCTTAATCGTTGGTAATTTTTCATGTTTTTGGAACTTTGAGTAAGTCAGAATGTTACAATCCCTTTCTCAGTTCTTTAATCTCTTTGTACTTAGTCTTCACAATTACAAATTCATAAGGCTAGATATAATCTTGTCAAGGTATACAGTTCCTTTGCCAATAGTTCCTATCATGAGAAATAAGAAAAACATTATTATAATGAAATTTCACTTGGAAACTTACAGTACCAGTTCTGTACTTCTAAAAAAAAACTTCTCACCATGAAATGTTTATTCAGTAGTGATAATATGTTTCTTAAATAAAACCTGCTAATCTCTACATGGGAATTAATCTAACTGAACTATTAATAGCTATTTATACAGATTCAGTACCTTAGTTATCCATTTTATAAGAACGTGACCATGTGTGTAATAAGCCTCATCATTGATGGTGATATTTCTGAGACTGTGAAGCAGCAGAAACAGTGTCTGCCCTTGAACAGACCAGCTAAAATCTGTTTGTTGAAAATATGGAGCAGAATACATTGGTGAACTGAATTAACATATAATGCATTGGATTATAAAGTAATTGGTTGGAGCTTAAATCACCTGGTGTCACAGTGAGTTTGAAACCTCAATTGCACAGTCATGGTGCTCCTTCAAGTGATAGGCACACTCTTCGCTGCACTCAGCATGGAGTTGAATCACTGCACCTTGTAGTGATCAGATAAAGAGTGGATGTACATCCACAGTGGATATAGATCACTCTCAACCCCCACAACTGATCTCTAGCAGGGTAGATGTTAATAACCACTATATGTGTAAGAAGAATACGACAATCAAGACAACAGTGGCGTTGTTTCCAAATATATGTGATGTTTTGACAATATGTCAATGAGTAATGTTGAGCTGGTTTGATTTTATAGTAGCACTGGACTATGATGATGTTCCACAGCGTTGTGACTAACTCTGCTCATTCCTAGTACTTGCTGAACTTGGCCTATGTTCTAAGAGCTGCCAAGGGGCTAGAGGCTTGTAAAACAATGAATTGTATAGAACCTGTTAGTTTTTTAACAGCTGGCCTCCATTCTCTTGTGGCCTCATTAAAATGAATGGGAACCTACCTTCCAGACGGAGTAGACGAATGAATGCTTTATTTGTTTTGATGACTTTGTGTATCATGGTCCCCACAGATCATTAAACACAGCAAGGAATGCTATTAGCTCAAAATACCAGTGAAGTAATACAAACACCAGCCAAAGGTCATGTGCAGCAACACTTTCTAACATTACAATTACAGTGAAAATTGAAGTTAGGCTCCAAAGTTAATAATCTCTTGTGTGTGGGTGGATGGATGGAGTCGAACACCAATATAGGACTGACTTTCTGGAGCACAAGTGCATTGTGGCTATTTTATATGTAAATGTCAGAATAGTACTGCAGTACAGGTTTAGATAAATCACCAATGTCATTCAAGTAAGAATTTTTATTCAGATCTCAAAATAGCTTGAAACTGTGATGTTTAAGTAATCAAAATGTAAAGCAGTCTTATAAGCTGAATTTTGATGTCAATGAAACACACTCAATTATTAATAAATTATTATCAATTCTGCATGTGTTTCCTCTGGGTGCTCCAGTTTCCTCCCACAGTCCAAAGATGTGCAGACTAGGTGGATTGGCCATGCTAAATTGCCTGTAATGTTCGGCGATGTATAGATTAGGTGGGTTATAGGGGGATAGGTCTGGGTGGGATGCTCTGTGGGTCGGTGTGGACTTGTTGGGCCGAAGGGCCTGTTTCCACACTGTAGGGACTCTATGGTTCTATTAATTACTGTCTGTACTTAAACTGAAAAGAGATTCTTCTTTATGTTTCTATTTGAATTATTGATGCTCTATACAAGTTTTCTTTCATAAAAAGGAGACCAGTAGAGGTATCCATATTACATTTGTAATACAATTCAATGTATTTTGTTAATTCCAGTTGACCTTTCACTGTACTTTGACTGTTGCCTCAATTGTTTTTCAGGCGGAATTTGCTGAGATTAACCTGATTGCTCAAGCTGATGGCACCTGTATGGTGGACATGCAAGTTTTGCGAAATGGCACAAAAGTTGTCAGGTGAGACAAGGGATTGCATGGACAAAGCAAGAGGGACAACATGGCATGTCTGTTTTTTTTATTAGTCATCTTTTTCCCTCAGAAAATTTCATATTCGTACAATTCCACACATGTTTTTTAGGCCAATTAGTGTGCTGATTGATTTGGTTCTTCATGTAACACTTCATCACCTCCTAATGAGGTGTATCATAACCCAGAAATGAAGAAAGATTAGCTGTGGAGTTGAACAATAACTTTGGAACAAGGTCATGTAAGAGCAGGTAAAGTTGTAATTAATACACATATGTTTTGGCAGTTTAAGGTATCACCTGGAACTGAAAATAAATTCTAGCCAGATGTTATACATTTTACTTTCTGTCTGGAAAATGGTTGCCAGTAAAATTACTGCATGTTCAGGAATGTAATGTTCGGTGAGAGATTTATCAAGTACATTGCAGGGTGATATGTAAACCCTAGTTTATTTTCTAATATCATTATTGTAATTGATTACAATGGAAATGATGTAATCGATTCAGAATACCATAACCTCAAATAAATAGAAAGACAGTTTGCAGTTCTTTCCTTCAAGTGGTTGGAATTCTGCTTTTGTATAGGAAGACAGTCTGCAATTACATATTCAATTAAAGGTATCATGGATGATTACTCTATACAAATGATCAATTTATGTGAGATCAATTTCAAAATATTCTTAAAATAAAGAAAATTTTGTTCAGTCCACATTAGTGCAGATCAGATGTAACTGCCACTTTTATGGGTCTGAAAGTGAACTAATTTGATAAATTGAGATTCAGTGCCTGGGACAAAGTATTTATTTAGCTGAACTCACAATGTACACAAGATTATTTGGATTAAAATGTATTCAAATACTTTATTGATTCCATATTCTAGTCTTAAATATTCACTATTTTGAGTATTTTAAGCCTGATTTTCTTAATATGATCATGTTCAGAAGAATCCAAATTGTTTCAAAACGCAACTGGATCTAAAAGAAATCAGCCTTGTGAGTACCTTGCCTAGAGCCAGAGTTGCAGGCTTCTGATGTCATTGATGTGGGCCATTTACAGTCAAAACATTAAAACCAAATACAGAACTATATAGGACACAGGTGTTAGAGAGTTAAAGTTTGCCAAATCTTGATGGCATTTTGAATTTTTTGAACCTCAGTTGAAAGAAATTAGGCTGGATTTAGTGCCTCATAATGACCCATTTGACAGCCCATTATCCCTGAGCCTTCCAAGATTTAATTCTGGTTCAGGGATTAAATGGAGGCTATATGCTTTCCGACAGTCATTGTATCTAACCCAGGGACCCAACATCAGAAGGTACCTGGCTATTGAAAGCCAACCCTTACCACTGACCATGACCCACTTCTAATACCATCCCAGCTCTTCTCACCTTTGCTGTCTGGCTCCATGTTGATCCTGGGTTTCTGGTGGGGCAGTGAAACAGTTCCTGCTGGCTCTGTGGCAATAGTGAGCTGCCAGCCTCTGAGTGATTGGCTGGCAGCTCTCCGCAGGCAGGAGCTCTGCAGACAGGGACCACAATCATAGGGAATTTCCGACAGTGGCCACATAGAGCCTGAAGGGCACCTGATACCCATCAGGTTTCCCCATGGAATTGGCCAAGGATTCCCACTGTGAAAATATTAATGTCAGTAGGGGTAGCCCTAACATGGTTATTCGTTGGCACAAGGGTGGGCACTGCTGGTTAAATTCCAGCAGAGATCTGTGTTTGAAAGGGATGATAAGCAGCCCTGATTAGATTATGCTTTTCATTCCTAACTTGTAGTTTTAACAGTAAGAAGAAATACGGAGCACAAAGGTCAAATTCTAAGTTTAGTACTAATGAAGTGCAAGGAAATGAGTCAGATTCTGGGGTTTTCAGGTCCTAAATAAAAATCCGAGGGAGTGACACTAAGCCAGTCAGTTGGATAGAATTCAGCAACATGGATGAATTGGTTGGCACCATTATAAGAAGACACATTACCCCCCATTTCATTTCCCTGATCCCATAATCACCCCAGAGATCTTTATGCCTATTAGTCAGCTCATTGTGATTTGTAAATTTCTGGCTAATGTGTGTGAAAGGGAATGTCAAGGTGAAAGGGAAATAAGGAAAATGGGCAGAAAACAGACAATTTTACTTCCCTTGTGATATTTAAGCATGTTCCAATCAAATGCCCAATGGTCCCCAGCAGGATCCTACTCCATTTTTCCAGGCAAGTGCTCAGGGCATCCCACTGGCTGCCACAATAGTGGGAAAACTGACCATATCCGACTCCAGAAAAATAGATCTGGGGTGATTATGGGATCAGGGAAATGAAATGGGGGGTAATGTGTCTTCTTATAATGGTGCCAACCAATTCATCCATGTTGCTGAATTCTATCCAACTGACTGGCTTAGTGTCACTCCCTCGGATTTTTATTTAGGACCTGAAAACCCCAGAATCTGACTCATTTCCTTGCACTTCATTAGTACTAAACTTAGAATTTGACCTTTGTGCTCCGTATTTCTTCTTACTGTTAAAATTAAGAGTTAGGAATGAAAAGCATAATCTAATCAGGGCTGCTTATGTAAAATTATCCAAAAAGTAGAGACAAACCCCATGGACAGCAATGAATATCATCTTGTGGAGAAAAATGAAATTTGACATTTTGTGCAATAAAAATCAGACCTCCAGATGAGATATTGAATCTTAGATGTGCTATAAACCAGGCCGTCATCCTAGTTACTGTGAGCAATGCTATAGCAGATCTGTGAATACTTGGAATAAAGATACAAGCAGCACTAGAAAATTTGGAGAATTTTCCAACAGTTGGTCTTTCTGGATTTTTGTAATGAAGTGGATTTTGGTACGGGATTGGACAAAGTCAGAAGTCACACAACACTTCACCTCACCAGGCACTTCACCTGACAAAGGAGCAGTGCTGCAAAAACTTGTGATTTCGGATAAACCTGCTGGACTATAACCTGGTGTTGTGTGACTTCTGACTTGAATTTTTATTGGGAAAGAAGTTTATTATACAAACCAATAGTGTGCAGTCAGTCGATGTGACACTTAAATTATTGGAACCTTAAAGTGGGTGCTCAAAATCTTTCTAACAAATGGTTAGGTTCCATCTCTCTGCTAAATTCAGTAAACAGGTTGCAATGTGAGATTGTAACAATATAATTAATGCTTTTCTCGCCACTAAGAGCATAGCTCATTCTGTATTCCTGCATTGTGAATTGCCCTTGCGTTGTTTTGCAAATCAGGTATGCATCTCTCAGGAATACATATCAATAAAAATGCAAATTAGAGCTGTAAATTACAGCCCTTTCCTCATGACACATTCAAGGTGGATGTTAAAGCTCAAACTATGCCTGATGCTGTAGTTTTGTGAAAATTATTGCAGTAGATATTAATCATTTAAGCTGTCTAGCCGAGCACTATCCGTAAAACGGCAATAGCAAGAATGCAACTTGATCAGGGTCATGATGGGGAGTTCACAATGTAATCATGGTGCAGGCTGTCTCTGGTGTTATATGAAGAATTTCGTATTGAATCCTAAATTACAAAATCGCAGGTGGAAACAGAGACCATTGTCTACAGTAACAAAAGCTTTAACATTAATTACAGTCAAAACCTAGCCAACTAAAAAACATAAACAGTCTGCAATCTCTGAAGCTTTCAATAATTTAAACAAGCTGGGTGACCTGCTGTGCACGATGGACTCTGGTAGATTGAAGCTGGTCTGAACTGGGCTGGCTTTATCTAGTTAGACATCTCCCCATCTGCTTCTTGGAGATTTGTTGCACTTGTGATTAAACCGATTGCACCACTCTGGATATTGATCCTGCTCTGTAGATCTGAAAACTTTTCTTTTTTTCACACTTGTTATGGTTTGATTTCTTACTTCAATAACCTTTGCTAGCTGGCTCTTGCATGTATATTTGATATTTCTGTGAACTCAGGTGTCTGTCGGATCTAAGAGTAACCCCGAATACATTGGGATTATAACCAGAAAATGGTGAAAGTAGTCAGCAGGTCAGCCAGCAGCTATGGAGAGAGAAATAGAGTTAAATGACTTGATTTCCCCATAGGCTTTAGGAATTTGATGTCAAGATGAAATGAGGAGCTTTATTTGATACTTTAGGCTAATATGACTATTAGCCTGGTTGGATATTTCGCCTTAGTATCCCTGAGTTGTGAGTTATGACCAATATACTCTTACAGGCTGTGGCACCTTTTCCTTTAATAAAGGGCAGAACGGTGGCTCAGTAGTTAGCACTGCTGCCTCACAGCACCAGGGACCCGGGTTTGATTCCACCCTCAGGCGACTGTCTATGTGGAGTTTGCACATTTTCCCAGTATCTACATGGGTTCCCTCCAGGTACTCTGGTTTCCTCCCACAGTCCAAAGGTGTGGGGATTAGGTGGATTGGCCATGCTAAATTTCCCATAGTGTTCAGGGATGTGTAGCTTAGGTGTGTTATAGGGGGGTGGGTCTGGGTGGGATGCTCCAAGGGTCAGTGTGGACTTGTTGGGCCGAAGGGCCTGTTTCCACACTGTAGGGATTCTATGATGCTCCTGACCTACTGTAACACTCTTCTATTTCCATGGGTACATTATATGTTATGGAATAAACCTCCGTGGTGAAATGTCTAAGAACTCACCGTTTACATGCTGGAGCCCGATCCTAGATTCAATAAGACTATGGCTGATCTGTTTGTATTTCAAATTCAAGACTCCCATCTACCTGCTCAACTTTTAAATGGTGCTCCCTTGTTTTCAACTCAAGTACAAACGGAAAGACCCTTTCCAATCTGCCTTTAGATGTCAGAGTAACATCATCATCATTTGCCTATTTCATTGTACTACATAGAGCTCTTCACCTGTAGTCAGTCAGACTGGGTGCAGTGAGCACAAATGATGGTGTCTCAACATGGAGTCATCTTCACTGGAGAAATTAATAAGATCAAGGCTAACAGGCCAATCAAGTGGATCGTAACGTTCCAATGTTTCATGCTCAAAGCCTCATCATTGTGGAGCCAATGGCCAACTACAGCCTATCACACAGAGTTCCCCCCCCCCCCACTTCATTGAGGGCACATAATAGGTGGGATACTACACTCCTCGCAGCAAATAGTTAGTGATTCCTCAACATTTTCCAAGCCCAACCCTATATCAATGAGACCTGGAAGATCTAGCCCAACATTTTAGCTCAACAGTCGTTCATTAGAGCTGGAAACTTTAATAGAAGTAATAGGTTTTAGGCAAACACAAAGGCAAGAAATTGGCAGGCACTTAAGAAACTATTTTATAATTCTCAACAAAGGTATGTTCCATTGACAAAGAAAGACACTATCAGATGGATGTATCATCCGTAGCTAACTAAGGGAGTTAATGGTCATAGCAAGTATAAAAACACTGAAAGAAAGACATAAATTAGTAGCCTATAAGGTTGGGAAAGTATTAGAAACCAGCAAAGGATGACCGAAAAAAATATTGTTTTAAGAATTGGAGTATGGAAGAAAACTAGTAAGAAATATAAAAACAGGCACTAAATATTTTGCAAGTATATAAAAATTACGAAAGTTACTCAAGTAATCATTGATCTGTTAGAAGGTGAGACTGAGGTATTTATAATGGGATATGAGGAAATGGCAGAACTTTGGAATAAGCACTCTACATCTGTCTTCATAATAGAAATCAGAAAAAGCACCTCAAGAATAGTAAATCTTCAAGAAGAAAAAAGGAGTGAAGGAACTTAAAACCATCACAACCGCAAAAGAAAATGTGTCAGAAAAGCTATTGAGACTAAAGGCTGAGAAATTCCCTGGATCTAATGGCCTGCATGCAAGGATCTTAAAGGAAGTGGCCACAAAGACAATGGATGTAATTGTAGCTGGAGTGGCTGTAATCTTTCAAAATTCTCTAGATTCTGGAAGGATCCCAGAGTATTGAAAAACTGCACATGTAATGTCAAGGAAAGAGGGTGACAGAAAGCAGGAAAACAAAGACCAGTTAGTCCAACATCCATCATAGGAAAATCTATCATCAAGCAGGTAGTTATAGAATGCTCAAAGATATGCTTGACAATAAGAGACAATCTAACTGCCGCCCCTTGACATTCAATGTTTTTATCATCGCTGAATCCTCCATTATCAACATCCTGAGGGTTACCATTGACAAGAAGCTTAACTGGACTCGCTGCATAAACACAGTGGCATAAGAGCAGGTCAGAAGGTAGGAATACTGTGGCATGTAACTCATCTCCTGAATCCTCAAAGCCTGTCCACCATCTACAAAGCACAAGGCAGGAATTTAATGGAATACTCCCCGCTTGCCTGAATGGGTGCAGTTCTAACAATACTTAAGAAGTTTGACACTATCCAGGACAAAGTAGCCTGTAGCCTGTTTGATTGGCACCCCATCCAGTCCCTCCACCACTTGACACTCAGTAGCAGCAAGATGCACTGCAGAAATTCACCAAAGATCCTCAGACAGAGCTCTCCAACCACTACCATCTAGAAATACAAGTGCAGCAGATACATGGGAACACCACCACCTTCAAGTTCCCCTCTAAGCCACTTACCACCCTGACTTGGAAATATATTGCCTTTCATTCATTGTCGCTTGTTCAAAATCCTGGAATTCCCTCCCGAATGGCATTGTGGGTCAATCCACAGCAGGTGGACTGCAGCAGTTCAAGAGGCAGCTGACCACCACCTTGTCAAGGGCACCTAGGGACAGGCAAAAAATGTTGGCCAGCCAGGACCATTCACATCTCAAGGAATCAGTTTTGGGACCCCCATTTGAAGACATTTGGCACACTTGCCTTCATTGGTTATAACATTGAGTATTGGAGTTGGGAGATCATGTTGAGGCTGTACAAAACATTGGTTAGGCCACTTTGGAACACTGCATGCAATTCTGGTCACCCTTCCACAAAAAGGATGTTGTTAAACTTGAAAGTGTGCAGAAAAGATTTACAAGGATGTTGCCAGGACTCGAGGGTTTGAGCTATAGGGAGAAGTTGAATAGGCTGGGGCTTTTCTCTGGAGCGTCAGAGACTGAAGTGTGATGTTATATAGGCTTATAAAGTCATGAGGGGCATGGATAGGGTGAATAGCCAAGGTCTTTTTCTTAGGGTGTGGGAATTCAAAACTAGAGGGTATAGTTTTAAGGTGAGAGAGGAAACATTTAAAAAGGGCTTGATATAGAACTTTTTCATGCAAAGAATTGGTGCATGTCTGGACCGAGCTGCCAGAGGAAGCGGTGGAGGCGAATACAAATACAACATCTAAAAGGCATCTGGATGGGCATACGAACAGGAAGGGGTTAGAGGGATATGGGCCAAATGCTGTCAAATGGGACTCGGTCAGATTGGGATGTCTGGTCAGATGAGTTGGACCGAAGGGCCTGTTTCCATGCTGTATGACTGTATGATTTGGAGATGGGTATTGAGGGCAAAATCTTTAACCATGGAGATGATACTAAGCTAGGAAGAATAGTGAATTGTGAGGATGACGCTGTGACTTCAGAGGATAGAGGCAAGTTGGTCAAATGGACACGCACCTGACAGATGAAATTCAATACAGAGAAATGTGAGGTAATGCATTTTGGTGGAAGTAACTTGGAGAGAGAATACAGGCACAATTGTACAACTTTGAGGGGAGTACAGAGCAATGGGACTATGGGTTTCACGTGCATAATTCTCTGGAGCAGCCAAGCAAGTTGAAACAGTTGTCAAGAAGGGTTATAGGATCCTTAGGCTTGTAAATAAAGACAAAACCTATAAATCATCTCAGTATCATTGGTCAGGAAGTATGTTAAAGCTCTGGAGAAAGTGCAAAGGAGATTTACTAGAATGATACCAGCAATGAGGGATTTTATATACAAGGAAAGATTAGTGAAATTGGGCTTATTCTCCTTGAAGCAGAAAAGATTAAGAGGTGACCTTAGAATCAGAGAATTATAGAACCTTACAGTGCAAAAGGAGGCCATTCGGCTCATCCAGACCACACCACCCCTCTGAAGAGCACCCCACCCAGACCTAGCCCCCAACTGAATCCCTTAACCCCACATTTACCATGGCTAACATATGGGACAATTTAGTACAGCCAATCCACCTAACCTGCACATCTTTGGACTGTGGGAGGAAACAGGAGCACCCAGAGGGAACCCACGCAGACATGGGGAGAATGTGCAAACTCCACACAGACAGTCATCTGAGGCTGAAATTCAACCTTAATAAGGTGCTCAAAATGATGAACAATTTTGACAAAGTAAAGAAGGATATTCTATTTCCATGAGTTGGTACGTCAGTAACTATGGGTATAATTTTGAGATTGTCAGTGAGGGAGTTAGGAGTGAGATGAGGAGCTTTTTTAGAGGGTTATTAGGATTTGGAATGTGCTGCATGGGAGAGTCGCGGAGGCAGATTCCACACTAGTTTTCCAAAGAGAACTGGATATATATTTGAAATTGATTAATTTAGAGGGTTAGGGAGATGAGACCAGCCGGGTAACTCATTTTTTGGGAGCTGGTACAGGCATGATGGGTCAAATGTCCTCCTTCTGTACTGTAAAATTCTATGATTCAATGATTTTATGGCTAAGCCTCCCATTAAGTGCCTGATTGGCACAGTGAAAATGTAATTTGGGGTCTCACTGGCTCTTCAACTGACCACTGAGAAGGCCACCACCTCCACCAGATTCTGCCCAATGTGTTCGACACTTTAGGAAAGATGTATTGGCCTTGGAGGGAGTGTAGTATAGATTTTCCAAATAATTCCTGCCAAGGTTTAAACTCCAAAGAGAAATAAAAGAAACTAGAATCTAAGATTTTGGAGTGATTTGATCAAAGTTTTTAAGCTATTGAACGAAACTAACATAGGGTAAATAGGCAAAATATTTCCGTTTTTTGGGGAAACTAGGAGTGGGCAATATAGTGCAAATATTACAGCCAGGCGTGATGTTAGGAAATATTTCTACATTGAATCCTTCCTCTTCATTGGGATATATCTTTGTTGTGAGTCATGAACTATTTCCTTAAATGTCTACCATTTTTTGACAGCCATCTTTTCTTCTAGACTCTTTTCCCAGTCCACTCCAGTTAACTCTACCCTTAATCATTCGTAATTTTTTAAAAATTGAAGTTTAGCACAGTTGCTTCTGACTCAAGTTTCTCCCTCTCAAACAGAATGCTAAATTCTACTGTGATATCATCACTGTTTCCCAAAGGATCTTTATACCTGCTTCATTACACATGACCAGATCCAAATAACCTGATTGCTGGTTGGATCCACAATATATTGTTCTAGGAAATTGTCCCAAATACACTCCAAGAATTCTTTCTTGTCATTTCCTCATGGTTGATTTTCCCAACCCAAATGGAGATTAAACTCATAAATGTATCACCTTTTATATGTGTCTTCACTATATCCTGATTGATTCCCTGGTGTACAACACAGCTACAGTTAAGAGGGTCATAGACTGCTCCCAACAGTGTCTTCTTCCTCTTGTTATTTTATACCTCCACCCATATGGATAATGCATCTTCTGATTGAAGATCATTTCTTGCTTTTGTCCTTGTTCCATCTTGTACTAACACAGCTGTTCCACCATCCTCTCTTTCCTATCCTTATGAAAAGTCAATTATATAAGTATAGAAATAACTGACTTTATTTATATAGTTCCCAGCTTTGATCTCCTTGTAACTGTGTCTTCCTAATGCCTACAAAAATTATCCCCATCACCTGTAATTGTACCTTTAATTCATTTATTTTGCTTCAGAAACCATATACATTTAAGTAAAGAGTCATTCATTATGTCTTTTTGCCAGTTCTTCCTCCTTTGACCCTATTTACTTTTTTTTAATAACAAAAACAAAGTTGCTGGAAAAGCTCAGCAGGTCTGGCAGCATCT
>NC_063347.1:21813685-21836897 GCF_021869965.1 Rhincodon typus
AGCATCATCTCTGCTCCTATGATGCTGCTTGGCCTGCTGTGTTCATCCAGCCCTGCACTTTGTTGTCTTAGATAGGAGGCATGGTGGCTCAGCAGGTTTGATTCCACCTTCAGGCGATTGTCTGTGGAGTTTGCACATTCTCCCTGTGGGTTTCCTCCTAAAGTCCTGCATTTGTGCTTTCTTTTTTGAAATTGTGGATTCTGCACTTGTCATGCTCACAATGGATCACTGTTGAATGCTGGTAATTTTGTCATGGTAAAAATGCTGTTGACCTTTTCTATCTCCCTGTAGTATTTCTCATTTCATACCTGTCAGGTTGAACGATGCAAGAATATTCCTGTTCTATCACCCATGCAGTCAATCAGTATTCTTCAGCTCCAACAGCCTACTTGTGATGTGTTAGCATTTCAAATCCATTTTTTCAGCTTCACCATTAATCAAATTAAACATTCGCTGGAAAAATAAGTCTCGCAATATTGACGTGCATCATGTTTAATTTGACTTGACATAACTTGTATTTTGGAATACCCTACAACTGCATTCTATAGATTGATTACGGCTTTGATCTTCCTGTTCAATGCTTGTACTGACTTGTCATTTTCTTTTATTGAGAATACTTCAGCAATATTGATTAAAAACTCACTTTTGTTGCCTTAGAATAACAGAGGACTGTAAAAACACCCTCAATCTAGCACAAGAAAAGTTAACATTCCTCAATTGCCAACTCGCTCAAGTAGGTCATGGTGGATAAGATTGTTTTTTTGGCCACCATGTAACGTTTTCAGTGATCCATATAGATGGAGTTCACACTGAGGATGACAAGAGCCCATCATGGAACAGAGTCTGTTTTTCTAAGGGTAACAAAGTGATCACAGAAACAGACAGCACTAATGAAATAGAGCAAATATAGACAGGCAGAGTCTGTGCTGGTGCAGTAACAGCTTTTCATTTAATGTTCATATACTGCAGTAACAACTGGAAAACCCATGTGGCCACAAATCACAATAAACTGCAACTTTCATGTTGAGCAGACAGCAACAATACTTTAGTTTCAAAGTAATGAAAGTACCATTCTTGGTGATGTAGCAATAAACAATATAAAAATTAATTAATTCTTCAAGCAGCTGCGTTGCTACAGGCATCAGCTCAATATTAATTTGTACATAACCAAGAGACTGGAACTAGGGCAGTGGGATGCCCCCTGAGATCCAACTCGCTACCCTCATTTCTGTCACCCTTATCCCAATCTTCCCTCAACTTTAAATGCCAGAAATTCCCCAGAAAGCACTTGACATTCCCAGTAGTGATTCTCCATTTAGAGATGGGGTTTGGAGAGATTCTCCGCAGCCTCTGATTGGGCAGCAGCATCAAGCCAGTATAACTTCCAACTGCGGGGTCCTAAATCTGGTAGTCAGCTGCCTCATTGCCAATTGCTCCAGCAGTCTTTCTCCCTTTAGAAAACCACAGTCTTCCCCTCTTGGAAACTCTCTCACTTTCAGACTTTGTCTAGAAATGGAAAGCCTCTGCCAATGATAAATATAGCACAAAATATAGTGCTGCACAATTGAATTCAATAAACCCAGGAAAACTACAACACAAAATCGTTGCTGAATTGGATCAAGATGCTTTTTCTTGGTAGAATATAATAGCAGACATAGATTGTATTTGAGCCCATTAAACTCCATAAGATCCTCAATTATGAGAATTCAAATTCAAATACAAGGGATGTCCAGCCAGTAAGTTTTCTCTGCAATCTGACTTCCTTCTTGATCAGCTTGTAAGATATTGTGGAAATCGGACACACATGAGAGCAAAAGGGGAAGGATTGAGTGAAGATTTTTGGTGCATATCTAATAAGACTTTTAATAGAATTTCCATTTATTGCTGAGACAAATCATCTGATTTCTGCTCATTGCTAACAAACAACTTGGTTGAAACCAAAACCAAACTGAGATAAGGCAGGGGAATCTACTTTAACAACTTAGAAGGACAATGCATTGTTTATTGTCAAACTGCTTTGACATAGATTTATTTTATGATTTTATCAACAGATCATTCAAACCTGACTTTATCATTGTGAGGCAACATCCCTACAGCATGGCAGAAAATGAAGATTTCCGGAATATTATTATAGGATTTCAGTATGGAGGCCTTCCAAGTGTGAACTCATTAGAATCCATCTACAACTTCTGTGACAAGCCATGGGTGGTAAGTTCAAAGTAATGGGAGAACTAATTCACTTCCTTCTTAATAATTCATCTAAATGACTTTAAGGGTAAATATCAAAATTCCAAGGACCATCATAACTTGGATTTTCATGATAGAATTGGGCAATGTGAACTGGACCATTTCCTGAAGTTGCAATCCTGAGATCTGCAGGAGTGTACACACATGTGAAACTTACTCCTCAGGCAGTCAGAGTCCCAGTGAAATTGGGGCCAATACCGCCTGAACAGGAGTGAGGTAGAAACAAAGGCAAATGGATGTTGAAGTCAGTAGATGTTGAAGACCTACCTCCGTTCACTGTCACATTGGCTCAGTTCTGTTCATGCCTGTAACGTTCCCAGTTCTCACCACTAGCCAAACTGAAATAAGTATCAAAGAGCTGTGAAGGGACCTGTGAAGGGTAAGTCCTCAACATCAGCACTGAGGGACCTTTGTACGTATATAAGTATCTGAAGACTTTTTCCCCCATTTTTAACATTATACATTTGTATCTTAAATTGCATTTAAAGCTGCCCCATCTCCTCCCAGTCCCTGGCCTTCCATATTCAGGCAGTCTCGTTCATGAAGGAAGTGAGAATGGAAATTGCAGGATCATGGGCCATAATATTTCAATCTTCCTCAGACTCAGGAAAGTGCTAAAGGACTTGAGAATTGCAAATGTGAAACATTTGTTCAAGGAAAGTTATAAGGATAAGTGCACTAATTAAAGACTAGTCAGTTTAACATCTGTGGTAGGTAAGCTTCTAGAAACAATTATTTGGGATAGAATTGGTAACCAAACTAAAAAAGGTGGGTTGATTAGGGAGAGCCCGCGTGGATTACTAAAGTGGAAATCACATTTAACTAACGTCCTGGAGTTTTTATAATGGTAACAAAAAGGGTTGAAGAAGGAAATACTGGTGATGTGATATACAAGGACTTTCAAAAGGCATTTGATCCAATGTCTCACAACAGACTTTTCAAACTCTCCTCATTACCCATTCACCATGCCCCATTGCACCCCACTCATTATGTTCTGCCGCTCGCTCTCTCAGATGGAATGACATACCACTGCTGGGATCTCTCAGGATTCCTGATGCCATCTTTAAAGCCCAGTTGAGCGCTGTCAATCTCAAACATATTTGTTTATGCACACTAAATTTGCACTGCATAGTTTAGTGAAATGCCCCAGATGTGCCTGAAAAAGGGAAATTGGCACCCTTCTTTGCCAACAGGGATCCAGTTGTCATAGAATCATAGAATCCCTACAGTGTGGAAACAGGCCCTTCGGCCCAACAAGTCCACACCAACCCTCAGAGCATCCCATCCAGACCCACACCCTGTTACCCACCTAATCTACACATCCCTCAACATTACAGGTAATTTAGCATGGCCAATCCACCTAGCCTGCACATCTTTGGACTGTGGGAGGAAACCGGAGCACCCGGAGGAACTCACGCAAACACGGGGAGAATGAGCAAACTCCACACAGACAGTCACCCGAGGGTGAATTTGAACCTGGGTCACTGGCGCTGTGAGGCAGCAGTGCTAACCACTGAGCCACTGGCTGTTGGTGTAGCAGAGGGCTGTCCTCTTCTCTCAAGACTGATAAAGGAGATAGTGCCACCAGACGATGCCAGCCTAGTCAGATGTTGCCACATTGGTCAGTACTGTTTTCATGGTCTGGAGAATTGCCCAGCAATTCCACAAGGTCAATGATCTTCTGCAGTCTGCCTGGCTAAGTGCCACCATCTTCTATCTGCAACTTCACTAGGTAAGGTGAATAGCAAGGGCCCTTTCTGTAGGGTTTGGGAGTTCAAAACTAGAGGGCATAATTTTAAGGTGAGAGGTGAAAAATTTTAAAGGGACCTGATGGGCAACTTTTTCACATGTAGCAGGTAGTTCGTATGTGGAATGAACTGCCAGAGGAAGTGACGAATGCAGGTCCAGTTACAACATTTAAAAGGCATTTCAACAGGTACATGAATATGAAAGGTTTAGAGGGATATGACCAAATGTAGGCAAATGGGACTATTTTAGTTTGGGAAACCTGGTATGCATGGATAAGTGGGCTGAGGGGTCTGTTTCCGTGCTGCACAACTCTATGACTCTCTGACTGTTCTGTACACACATCCCACTAAGGCTCATGGTCTACCACTCTCACTGACACATGCAAAATCTTTGTTCACTTACTCTCACCCACCCAATCCACCCAAACAACTAAACCTACATGACTTCTGTGCTGCCTGCTTACTCACTCAGGTACGTCTCACTTCTTCCCCTACCTGCACCAGCTCTAACAGCTGTGCCAGCCACTTTCATCTCACTCAAACCATCCTATTGTCTCATTCCAGGAGAAATAGGCCACAAGAGGGCAGAAAAAGTCAAGATAAGTGATGGGGTGCCAAACATTCAACATTCAAATGTGCCTCCCTTGAATTGACTGAAGTCTACGCTTTGTAGATTTTCAGACGTGGCCTTTTGATTGTAGAATAAACAGTGTTTTTGCTGTGAAAGCTGCTAACATATGGTGTAACATTATGTAGAACAGTGTAGTACAGCATCATCTCCATCCCCTTGACTACTGACCGCTGACAACCACAACAAGCTGCCTGGCTTTGTGTCTGCGCGAATAGGCAGGGCAAGACAGATGTACTGAGAGTTTTTAAGTCATAGCTAATGTAGCATAGCACAGAAAGGCAGGGTGAGGCATAGCAGAGCATAGAACGGCAGTGACACTCTGGACATCGAAGTAAGCGCAAAAGGAGTAAGCTCTAAGAGAATGAGTAAGGATCCCCGAGATGCACCCTGGTCGAATCCATGAGATGGATACTTGCCGCTGTGTGCAAAGTGTCCTTGCAGCAATATTACAATGATAGGTACCGATGATAGCAGCATTGGAGTGCAGGACCTCATTGTAGGATCAGATAGTGCCATGATGAAGCAGTAAGGTTGGTATGTGTCTGATGCCAACCACCATGAACGATGGTATGTGGATGGTCACTGCCCATTGAGTATACCCTAAAATGTTGCTAAGCACTGCTCATGATGGAGGGCCATAGGAGCCATTGCCAAGTTGGGGTCAGCAATTACAGTCCTGCCATTCATGTCTGAATTTGTCACCATCTCATTTCCATCCAGAATGTTGATACATAACAACAGGCCTCTCACAGCTCACTAATGAAAATCTTGAATCACCATTCAATACTTTGTTGGAAAATGGGACTTTGTGATCTCAATGTCAAGAAGCTCCTCACTGTCCATCTCATGCAATTTTCCCAATTTTCTCACCAACGCACATGTCTTCAGTACCTGGGAGGATTTGGCCTTCGTGGCCAAAAATATTGAGAGGTCTTGAATGAGAAATCTCTCTTTCTTTGTTAAAGGGCAATGTTTAGCAAATGAAAAACTAGATAAAATAAAAATGGTTTAATGTTCTGGAAAAATGTGATTTTGATTTATGACTGTCATTATTTGATATAAAACAAAATCTGAAAAGACAAATGGAACTGGAGAAGCTTAGTATTTGAACCAGTACTTCTCGAATACAACAACTACAAATTGTCAGAGCTGTTTATTCTCTAAAATGTTTTGCATCTTCTGCGATCTTCTTAGAAATAAAAACATAAAATGGCAGAGGCAAAATCTACAAAAGTGCTATTGACTTTACTGACAATGAGATGGCTTTGTTCTGTTTCAGTTTGCTCAGTTGGTAAGCATCTACAAAAGCATGGGCCCAGAGAAGTTTCCACTGATTGAACAGGTCTTTTATCCAAATCATAAGGAAATGGTAAGTGTCAGTCTGGTCTGTTCTTCTTTGTTATGTGGGAAAGACTATGATAAGATTCTGAAACTAAAAATACACTGACTTCAGTATTCAGGTGCAGCAAATGTAGAGGGTTCAAAAAGCTGTTTTATAACAACTAATGATTACCACAACATGAAGGATTAGTAAGGGATAGGACGGACTCCTCAGAAATTATATCTTACATTTGGTAAGGCTATTTCATTTTGTTCTTTCATAATTGAAATGTAGGACTTCAAATGTGGCCTTCAACAGCCTTGTTATCTCATTAAAATTCCTACAAATCAATTCAAGACATATTCAAGGCAATATGAGTTGTGCACACAATTGAATTTTTATAATTATGCCATCTAAATGTCCCATTGCTGTAAATTTATGAAGAATTGTCTTTTTGATACTTTGATAAATGAAATAACTCATTCTGTACTTCAATTTGCTATGTTTATGGTGTACACATGTTTGTACTACACTTTTGGATATTGGCACATTAGATTTCATTAATGAGCACACAAAATCATAAGTTAGAGTTACCTGCCTTGTGCTTTTATAACATGAAGGTGACATGCATGTCACACCACAAGCTGTCTGGTATATGCTGTTTTATCATATTGAAGGCAGAAGCCTATCATATGTCTCATGAAGAAATGCTGAGATTTGGAATAACAGGAGCCGGATGGAGTTCTGCAAATGAAAAATCATTATTACACATTCTGTGCTAAATTGTGCTGCTTGCTGGGCCACTAAGCCTTGTAAAAGCTGAGCACCAACACTTGCCATTATGTAAGAACCAACTACTGACTATTCAGGGCAGTGGATAAACTTTGTGAAAAACAACTTGGTAATGAAAACCTGGTAACCTGAACCAAAGCCAGGCCAGCCACAATATCAGAATCTTATTAATGATTGAACATAGGAACATAGAAATAGAATAGGCCAATCAGCCCATTGAGCTTGTTCCACAGTTTAATATAATCATGGTTGATCAAGCACTTCAATCCTTTTCTGCCCACTATCCCCCATAACCCTTTACACCATTAATAATCATTATTTATCAACCCCTACTTTAAGTATATTCAAAGTCTGGACTTCCAGAGCCATCTGGGGTAAAGAATTCCAAGATCCACTACACTAAAAGAATTATCCTCATCTCAGTCCTAAATTACATCCCTCTTATTTTTGAGTCGTGCCTTTGGTTCCAGACTCCCCAACAAGGGGTAATATCATGCCTACATCTACCCTGTCTATCCCTTTAAGTATTTTGCAGGTTTAAATGAGTTCATGTCTCATTCTTCAAAACTGTAGAAAATATGGAGTAGCTAGAAGTGTTGCTTGATTGAGCCCTATTGAATGGGATGGGATCAGCTGGACAAACAGGAAAACTTCCAAGTCTCTCCACTGGTAGGATGGATAGTTATAGCTAGTTAAATCCTAGAATTACCTATGGATGGATTCAGGAGCTCCAAGCCTTAGCTTAACAACTTGTGCTTATGTTTAGTGAGCTTAAGGAAGTGGAGTGATTCTTACCAGGCTTACGTGAATTTACAGTTAATGTTTGGTAATGAGTTTCCACACAAATACACACACACACACACACACACACACAAAACACAAGATACACACACACACACACACACACACACAGACAGACACCCTTAGATACTTCCAAATTAAAGCATGACTGAAGTCTCAGAAATATTACAGAAATCTCACATCACATTTATTAAAATGAATACGAAAGCTTTTTGTTAGATACTTGACAAGATGGTATAATTCTTACAATGCACAAATATGAGAATATCAAATATCAAATATGAGAATCATTTTTGTATCTATGTTTTAAAGCAGTTTATTTGCAAATGAGTACATTATCAAATTTGTGTGCTTTGAGTGAAAATAAAGGAGGAACTGCAAAGGAATTGATCTTAAATTTGAATATATTGCCAATTTCAGCTTTGTGCTTTTTTTACTGAATTTGAAGAAACATTGAAACAATTATTAGTCAAATAATTATATTGAATATTCTAATTAAAAAACAATTTTCCCTGTTCCCTTTTGCACCTAGAAAGTTAGAGCAATCAAAAATTCTCAATGAGAAATTTATGGTGTTTACATTCTAGTATCCAAGCATGAAGGCTCATCCTCATGGTTCCCAATAATTTTGATGTTCTATCCTTGTAATTGTTCCCAGAATTTTTCAGGTATACATAGTTTCTAAATATTATCTTCTTAAAAAGTGGTTAGAACCAGTTTTTTGATGGAGCAACTAATGCATGAAGTTACTGGTCTTGCTACAGTATGTGAATGATAAAACACTGAACATTTTTTTTACACAACATATATCTGAGATAACTTAAGATCTGGCATGCATGCATTGTGCTCATGTGTATGACATTTGGCTGTAGCCCCACTTTATCCTTTGTAGCGCCAGCGCAGATTATAGTTCACCATGGGCAATGGGGCAAAGATTGTTAATAAGGTCATGTGTTAATTCATTTTATTTGGTACTAAACTTTTGAAAACAAACATAATTACCTTTTAGTAGGACTCTGTCCCTCAAAAGGATGTTTTTTTTTCAAAAAAAGGAACATTTCATGGAACAAAGGGAGGAAGAAACAGCCTTTTTTGATTGTTACCACTCATCATGTTCATTTGTCCTGATCTATCACGCATAAAGGCAGCTGATGTGTTCTTTGTGCTGTCAACCACATGTTAATATATTTTCGTATGTAGCACAGCCTTAAAAGAAAACAAATTTTTATTGTAATCTCATCACCATTGGCGCAAAAATTACACTGTTGCACATTGGATTTTTAACCTTGATTTCCAAAAGTCTCAAAAAAGATAATTAATCCAGCATCATTCCTAATTACCAAGGTACGTTTTCTTTCTAGTTCCACTCAGAAAGGTTTTGATAATTCACCAGTCAAATACAGAGCTAATATACTTTTCACAAGAAGTGTGGTGGTGTTTATGTTTCAGTTTGCCTCATGTGATAAAACCTATCATTGCAGTAGAATCTAATGAAGGGCCATAATTTTTTCATTCATTAGGGTAAGAGTGAATGAAGGAAGTGCTATGCTTCACATAGCAAACAAGAATGCAGTAAACCGACAAAATGTTTGTATAAACAGAAGAACATAGAGATCTTTGATACTGCTGCACCACCTGCAGCTGATGGAGAAACACAACTTTTATGGGGTGAAGGGAGATTTCAGGGTTCACTGTAATAGATATTCTCATTTGCACTGGCTGATCCTTCTCCATACCAGTGACAGAAACCATCATCTTGCTTCATGCAGACACTGTACTTTGCCTGAGATCCAGCTGGGGTCTTCTCGGTTGCCAGGTCAGTCCAAATGCACTGGTTTTTTGCTGGAGAAGGGCATGGTAGGCTGTGGCAGCTGACAATCTGATGAACAGGAATGTAAAAATGCTGTTGTGTAAGTGTTTTACAAACATCAATTCAGATTATAGATAATATAGACATGTAATACTTGTGGATCTTACAGAGTAAGGTTGAGTTAATTCCGATTTAACTCTGGAGAGTCTGAAATTCTGTTCACTTTGGGTTTATGAATTATTTTGGTAATTATCTCCAGTATATCAGCTAATAAAGAATTCAGGAACCAGTTGCTATTACACAGGCCTAGGGGTCTGATGCATTAAACTAATTTATATCAACAATTTCAATACAAAGGCTAAAAGTTGATCAGAATCGTAAATTCTAACATGCTGATAAGAGCACAAAGGCTATTACAGAGATAGCTGACATCGCACAAAAATTGCACTAGTCCAAGGAATACAAGAATTGGGAGGTTATGATGAAATTGTAGAGGACATTAGTTAGGCCACAGCTGGAGGACTGTTGCACTTCAGGTTGTCACACTATGAGAAGGATGTGATTACTCGGAACAGAGTGTAGAGAAGATTCACCAGGGCATTGCCTGGGCTGGAGCCTTTAAGTTGTGAAACAAGACTTCATACGCTAGTCTTGTTTTTCTTGGAGCAGAGAAGGCTGAGGCCACCTGTTTTAGGTCTACAAGACTATGGGAGGCAGAGATAGGGTCAATAGGAATAAACATTTCACCTTACTAAAGGGACCAATTACTCAGGGACAGAGATTTAAGGTAAGAGGCAGGAGGCTTAGTGGGTATTTAAGAAGGATTTCTTTTTCACCAAGAGGGTGGTGGGTATCTGGAGCTCACTGCCTGAAAGGTAGAGGCAGGAACCATTACAGCATTTAACAAAAGTTTCAGATGATCACTTGAAGCACTAGAGGGCTACGGTGTTGAGAACAGTGATTGGCATTTACCAGGGAGGGAACAAACCAGCCAGGGTTTCTGTCCCTGATTGCTAATAGTAATCCTGGTTGAAAGCACACATTTCAAGTGAGGACAGGATTACTTACCTTGTATTAACCTCTGTAGTACTTGTCATCATTCACAGTTTCTGTTCACATGAAGGAGTGCCGCACTCTACTGAAGTGTTATTAGTTCCACTGTTCCATTGCAACAATTAGTGCCATATAGCAAGAGGTGTTGGGGGAAAATACAGAAGAAAGGAGGTGGAAAAATATCCCAGAAATTTGACTTACTTGACAGGAGCAGCCTGTTTCATATTTGTTCCATTTCAGATTCCGTTTTTGCAATGAAGTTAGATCATCCCATGGGACAATCAAATTACAAATCCCAATATGAACTTTTCCCTGAATATCAAGTTGGCCTAAAGCAGGAAAAAAAAAAGTGTCCATATATTGTTACTTAATACATGTATGAGCAAAAATTGCAATCAGCTTCTCTTGGAGCTACATTAGACGTGCAAACTTGGGAATACAATGTTGTTGCGCTTTCAGAACTAAAGTCTAGTTCATAAAAAGCCAAAACACTGCAAATACTGGAAATCTGAAACAAACGCAGAAAATGCTAGAGAAACTCAGCAGATCTGGCAGCAGCTATGGAGAGAGAAACTCAGTGTTAACTTTTCGAATCTGGTATGATTCTTCAACTTTTCAGTCCTCTCCACTCTCCTCCATCTCATCCGCCGTCCAGATAAATCATTCACTTTAGTTACATCATAGGAGATCTGAATTAAGAGCAGAAAAATTAGAAAAGCTCAGCAGATCTTGCAGAATCCATGGAAAGAGAAACAGCATTAATGTTACAGGTCCAACGTGACTTTTATTCCTCAGTTCCAAAGAAACTCTGCTTTTCTGTCTCTAAAGATGCTGCCAGAGCTACTCAGTTTCTCCAGCACTTTTCATTTTTATTTCAAATCATCAACAAATACAGAATTTTGCTTTTATCACAGGAAATTTGCCTGTTTTAAATGTAATATAAACAAAGGCATTCAAACAATGAAACTAATCCCACTAAGTACTTATCTTACCTGTTATGAGGTACTGAATATTGTTTTTGAGCTCTACACCACATGCAGCAGAGCTAGAAGCTGTGTAGACATATTCCACCATTTTCGTCTTTTCAAATCCTTCGTAAATCTGGTGAAGGTTTGAACATTAATGCTTCTTAGAAAAAAAATACACTTTTAGACTGCTTTATCATAATCAAATATTTCACTTAAACAGCCTAAAACTTTCTTCTGTTGAAGACAGAACTTTGAAATTATACTAAATCTTGATGAGAAAAGCTACAGATTTCTAATTAATACCTGCAGTTTCCTATATGAGTAATTGATGAAAATATGAATTCATTGTGGAGTTGTTTACATTGTTAGGGTTCCTAAGAAGATATGTATGCGCAAAGCAGTCAGTTCATGCATTAGAATGATCTTTGCAGTAAATTACTCAAATATAATTATGCTTAATATTATTCAACATCAATTTATAAGACTTATCTAATTAACTAAATATATTGCTGATCTTGTGACAAATAAGCTTTATTAAAAATCAAGGCTTTTTTAATTCATTTGTGGGATACAGGCATTGCTGGCAGCATTTATTGCCCATCTCTAATTAGACAGAGGGTAGTTAAGAGTCATGAACATTGCTGAGAGTCTGGAGTCACATGCATGCCAGATTTCCTTCCCTAAAACAATACTGAACCAGATGGGTTTTAATGACAATCAATAGTTGTTACACAATTGCCATTAGGCCAGCTCTCCACTCCAGATTTCATTAAATTCAAATTTCACCATTTGCTATTGTGGAAATTGGACCCAATTCCCAAATCATTGGCTTATGGCTTTGGATTACTCATCCAGTGACATTACCACTGTGGCACTTGTAGGTTGGTTAGCTTATTTGCCTGGATGGCTGGTTTGTGATGCTGATAGTGTGGGTTCAATTCACACACCGGCTGAGGTTATCATGAAGGGCATTTTTTCGCAATCTCTCTCCTTGCTTGAGATGTGGTGACCCTCAGGTTAATCCACAAGCTAGTCATCTCTCTCTCTATTGAAAGAGCAGTCTGATGGTCCAGTAGGGCTATTGTGACTTTATACAATGGAAAAATAAATTTTTAGTAAACTTTTCTACATAGTGATAATGCAGAAATTTATTTTGAAAATGGAAAAATCAAAGAACATTAAAAGGACTACTTAGATCGAGCTGTGGTAATTTTGGCAAATTATTGTTTTGAACTAGTACAGGTGTTTTAAGTTATAATTATGCCCTAAATTATGGAAATTATAATTGGATTATAATTATATTTCGAAGCACCATGATATGGTATTGTGTACGATTATAGCTAATGTAAAGGTCTAAGATAAAAAAGAAAGACAATAATTCTCGAAAGTCCAAACAAAACAAAAAGGTAATGCTAGAAATTCATAGCAAGGTCAACCATCGTTTCATAGAGAAAATCAGAGTTACAATTTGCATCAGATTCTTTGTCGGAACATTAACCTGTCTTTGTCTATGAGCCACTGCCTGACTTGGTGTGCATTTTCAATGTTTTTCATTTTCAATTTATATCTGAATGCCCATTCTGTTAGCCAAACACTTTAACCTTTGCTTACCTTTTCTTGCTTTACTGCATACTGGATCGTATCAGGTTCCATGTTGTTAGAAGAAACCAAACTTTTACTAGTGACTGATACTCGTATCACTATTAAAAACAAAATAAGAAAAAATATTGTTATAACATAATATATGAATAAACAGGTAGGATAACTAAAATGTTTTGCAACAAAGTTGAATGCTGTGTAACAAGAAAGGTTTCTATGAAGTGGTTTTTGTTACTTGTTTTAATTTTATTCAGGTGGAAAGTTTTCAGTTTATTCTTGCATAATTCAAAGGTCTGACTGCTAATGGCGAAGATTTTCTTCATGAGAAAGAACATGGCCATATTAATCAGTCATGCCAATGGTATTCCAAAACATTTAAAAATACTTCTGCACTTTTAACTCAGTTCCTCTCTGTGTTTAACTGCAGTTGCTTATATCCACTAAATCTATAACGAACGAAGCTCATCAAAAATTAACTAGTAATTTCTACAGTTGGCAATACTAATGAACATTCATTAGGTGTTGAAAATGTAACATCTTATTCTTAAGCTTTTGTTTTTGGAGAGTAGTAGACTGAATCAATGCAAAAGCATAATGGCTTTGATTTTTATTCCAAATTTGGGGATGCAGAATTGGAGGGAAATCCCAGCTCCACAAAGCTGACAATTAACAATGGCTGCCCGCACTCCAGATTTTTAGTCTGGGCTCTGAAGATATTGGACTTGAAACGTTAGGTCCGCTTCTTTCTGCAGAAATGCTAACAGAGCTGCTGAGTTTCTCCAAGACTGTTTTGGGGCCTGGAGGAGCATGAAAAATCCTTCGGCACACACAGATCCTTTGAAAAATGCCAAAGCTAACTAGCTCCCTGTCAAGCTGCTTAATGCCCAACAGATGTGACACTTGGAGATAAGGTGCATGCTGCACCCATTTGTCCATTATAATCACGGTCAGAGATTTACAACCATAGCACTCGATGCGGAAAGCTTCCCACCTGTTTTGGGCCAGAGTATTGCGCACTCACTTAAAGGCCTGTTGAAAATGAAATCAGCCATGTCAAAAGATGTCCAAAGTACCCGCCAGATGTTTACTGTTTTTCAGGAATTGACAGTTGCCACTTCGAGTTTCAAAGTCTAGCTCATGTATAACAAATGCAAATGCAACACCTTGTCATATAGAATAAATCCATTCCTCTGTGCAAGGTTGCTTAATTTGAATTATCTAATAATGTTTCACCACCACCTTCTCAAACGAAAGAAAAAAAAACTAATCATTTTGAAATTTTTAGTGCTACCTTTCCATGTTGTCCTATTTATACTGACTAATCCAGTTATCTGAATAAAGCATTTTTTTTTTAAAGTGAAGAAACAAATAGTAATGAATGAACTACAATTTAATCACCTGTTTTAATATCGTGAGAATCCATTTTAACTCTAACCCAAACTAGACACGACATAAGACTAATAGCTGAAGCTATTTTCATGATTGGGCCTAATTTGAATTCATCCAGCAAGTTGTGGTTGCCAGACATGCACTGTCTTCTTTCTCACCAGCTCTGGAGGGCTAACAGTCACCCTGTCACTGCATGAAGCCAGCCAGCTGCTTGGTCCTGCATTTTGGCGGAGGCAGCAGAAGCTGGCATTTGGGGGAAGTGCAGGGCGGGTGGTGGCAGTGTCAATTGTGAAACCAATCCTCATTAGATCAGAGAAGCCATTAATCCTTTTGCTCAGCTGGATAACTATCCCATCAGGATTTTGATATGGTGAATTCTGTCTGTAATAGACACTGCAACAAGATACTGCAGTAAGTGTTCCTGACAGGCACAGCTTGGGTGTATTAGGAATCCCACTGCATCTAGTGTATCATACATTTTGCTACAATTAATATTCTACTGCTGTTACTTAGCGCTTAACCCTTATTCTGTGCTGTCAATAGAATACTCCGGATGATAGTTAATGTATAATGGGATAGAACTGAAAGCCAGTCCTATGATTACATAATATTAGCATCTTAATCTTTATAGCAGAATATTTTTAAGATGAAAGCAAAGACACTTTCTGTTTAATTTTGCTGGTAAAATTGCTTTGTGGACTGACTGGCATTCAAAACAAAAATCAGTGTTAGATTCATATTCCCTGCTGGGAAAAGTCTATTTTTTGTTTGTAATTTCTTTACTTGCTGAAAGAAAAGATACTTTTCAGGCTTCTGCTGCATGCAGATTAACTCAATGTACAATTCAGTCACATATACAATGTAGGCAGAAGCAAAAAGAGGAATATTATTCCATAGTTCACCCTATTGCTACACACTTAGTCCCTGTTTCTCTCCGTTCAGTATTTTAATCTGTCCTGCTGCATCTTAACAGCCTCTCTATTTTACTAAGTGTAAACTATTGGTTTACAAAATGAAAGTAAAATTACAAATTGAGGCTGCATCTAAATTTGATATAAAATATTTAAACTAAACCAATCTTACTGTTTTGAATTCCAAATCAGTAATTTAATTTGCACATCTGCAACCTCACAAATGCAAAACATTCTAATCCTTCATTAGTCGTGTTTCAAATTCCTAGGAACCAGTGCTATAGAAATCATGAGGAGGCTGACAGGGAAAATGACAGAGATCGGACTGAGATCCATCATGGCAGGGCAATAT
This sequence comes from Rhincodon typus, assembly GCF_021869965.1. Taxonomy (NCBI): domain Eukaryota; kingdom Metazoa; phylum Chordata; class Chondrichthyes; order Orectolobiformes; family Rhincodontidae; genus Rhincodon; species Rhincodon typus. Next base: position 21,829,308 of record NC_063347.1, read on the forward strand.
CCCAAAGTAAGCTACGTACGTGATACAAACACATATACACAATGATATAGTTTGTAAATGGCGAAGAAACTTTAATTAATCGAGGAGTCCTGATCGTATCACAAGACATGAAGATCTAGTTAGTTTCTGTCTGTCTTAGTTGATGTTTGCATGACCTTGAAATTCAACATCAGTGGTTACACTCCTAACTTTCAAAATCCTGTCCTTGAGAAAAATCTAATCTCCATTCTTCTTTCATTGCAAACTCTCATTCCTTTTCTCTCCAAAATCCTGGAACATCTTGTTTCTTTCCTACTATAATGTCTGTATCTCCCATTGTTCTATTTGAAGGTCTTCAATTGGGTTTTCATCCTTCTAACAGTATTGAAACGACAATAACCAAAAAGTCACAATACTGTCTGTAGCTGTGATTATGGTGCATATTCCTTCCTCAGTCTCTTTTACTTCTTTGTTTTCTTTAACACAACAGATGATATGATTTGATTCTTGCCAGTTCCACAGAATTCACCTTGTTTGGCCCCATTTGTGCCTAAACAAACAGTCATAACTAAAGACTCTCCAACAATTGTTTTTGTTTCCAGCCTTCACCTTAGCTCCACACCATCGTCCCCAGAGACCTGTATTGTTCAGTCCCCGTTTTGATCTACATACTGAACCTTGGTGACATTATTTGAAACGATGCTATCAGATTCCTGATATAGACTGATAACACCTAGGTCTGTCTTTCACCATCTCTCTCAATTACCCTCTAACCCTTCACTGCTGCTGTGCTGTAAGGCTGCTTGTGAATGTTCAGTTTTAAATGAGCTGTAGCCTTGTCCAATTAAAATTGAGAAGACTTATAATAATTGTCTTCAGCCCCCACCACAAATGCCATGCCTCATCACTAAGAATCACAGAATCCCTACAGTGTGGAAACAGGCCCTTCAGCCCAACAAGCCCACAATGAACCTCAGAGCACCCACCCAGACCCATCCCCCTAATCTACACCTCCCTGAACACTATGGGCAATTTACCATGGCCAATCCACCTAACCTGCACATCTTTGGACTGTGGGAGGAAACCGGAGCACCCAGAGGAAACCCATGCAGACATGGGGAGAATGTGCAAACTCCACACAGACAGTCGCCCGAGGGTGGAATCGAACCCGGGTCCCTGGCGCTGTGAGGCAGCACTGCTAACCACTATGCCACCATGCGGCCCCAAGAACAAAGGAACAACATTGTTTCTGCCCGGCTAAAGGCCATCCCTTTAATATTTCAGACTAAACTATTTGCAATATAGGCATTTTCTTCTATGGAGCTGAGTTTCCTATTCTTTATCCACTCCATCACAAAGACATAACACATTACCAACCTCTGTTATGACCTCAGCCCATCTGCTGCAGAATCTCAAATTCGTATCCTTATCACTGCAAATATTCCAATGGGTATTCTGGCTCATCCCACATCCTACATGACATGTAAACTTCATCATAACCAAGCTCAGCAATCTGCATCTGATTATTCTGCATCAAGCCATGCTGTTGTTGAGTTACATTGTCTTTCAATCCACCAATGCCTTGAATTTAAAATCTCATCCTTGTGATTAAATTAGTTCGTGGTATAGTGATTGGAACCAGGTAGATCTTGTTACCTATGAGATCCTTGATTGGGATTGTTAACCTGGGCCAATCAGGACACCCTGGCTGACCAATATAATCAGGGGATTATCTACACAACTCGTGTTTTTCACTGTGTCCTGCACCCATACACACGCAACATAGGTGCTGGGGATATAAGCACTATGCAGTAGTGTAGGGGGTAAAAAAAGTTAAAAAATACATATAAACAGGGGAGACAGAATCTCCTCAGTTCAAGGGACTGACTCCAAGCTGGCTGACCACAACCAGTGCACTGTGCACATGTAAATAAAGGGTGACTTGGCGATGGGTTATTGGCCCCAGGGCAGTTATTTCACGTGGACTCACCCCTTCTGATTTCTGTAACATTCTCTTCCACCACGAACTCAACATTACTAAGACTCCAATCTCTTGTGTCTCTTCTCCCAAACTCTCTTTCCTTTTCTCTCCAAAATGCTTGAACATCTTGTTTTCTGCTTACTATAATGTCTGAATCTATTATTCTATTAGAAGGTCTTCAATTAGGCTTTCATCCTTCTAACAGTATTGAAATGACAATAACCAAAGTCACAAACAATACTGTCTGTAACTGTGAATGTAGTGCATAGTCCTTCTTCAGTTTCTTCATAGCAACTATGTCTGCAACCACCCATAGATTCACTCTTTGGAATTCCTCCAATTGGTCTTTCCACCACTTTCTCATCCTTTTTGAGCCTTCTTAAATCCAACCTCTTGATGTTATTAGTTTTCCTTATTTTCTTTTAAATTGCTGTGTTGCAAACAATAATGAAATGAGAGCAGATTTTGTCTTGTCTGAGACTGACAGCAAATTTGAGAGACAGTACGTGCTCTGTTAAATGTGGAAAGCCAGAGTTGCTGTCAGTGGTTCCACTCTTCTCCATGCTGAGCCCTTTACCTCCCCCCCAACCCCCCCCAACCCACCACCTTCCCATTGAAGTCAATGGGAATCAGGTGAAAAGTCTCCATTTGATGATTTATACCTAACACAAAGGAAGGTGGCTCTGGTTTTAGAGGCCAATTATCTCAGCTACAGGACATCGCTGCAAGGGGTCTTCAGGATAGATATCTTCTAATCAATCTGTTCAGAGACATTATTACAAACTTCTTGAGCAATTGGGACTTGAACCCAGGTCTCCTGGCTCAGAGGTAGGGGTACTACCTCTGCACCGTAAGAGACAGTTCCTCAGGGTAGCATACTTCACCTGCTTCATCAGTAACCATCCCACCCAACATGAGGTCAGAAAAGAAATATTTGCTGATGTGTACCATTAACAACTCCTTGGATACTGAGACAGTCTGTGTCTGCATGGAGTAAGACCTGGACAATATTCAATCTTGTGCTGATAAGTGGCAGTAACAATTGAGTCACATTAAGTGCCAGATAATTACCGTCTTCCAACATAAAACAAATCTAATCAGCACCCACCGACCCCCACCCCAACACCATTGCCATTCAATGGCATTCACCATCACTGAATCAAGCACTATCCATTTCTCTGGCTGGCTGCTTTCCAATGACCAAAAACATAACTGGACCAATCAGGTGTATAATTATGTGGGTGCACATAACAGTCAGAGGCTGCAAATACTGCAGCAACGAACTCCTCTCCTGATTCCCTTAAGCCTGTTTTTACAAGATCCAAGTGAAATGGGACATGGCCCCTATTGCACGGATGAATACTTAAAAAACCTGAGAGCATCCAAAACAAAGCAATCCATCTGATCAGCACTCAATCACTTCCTCCCCTATTGATACACATTGGCAGCAATGTATGCTATTGACAAAATGCACTGGAGCAATTCCCAAGGCTCTTCTAACAGGATCTTCCAGGCTAGCACCCTCTCTCATCCAAGAGGACCATAACAGAAGAATTTTTTCTTCACACTTAGGAGCTATGGGTGTTGCTAGTTGGGTTAGCATTTATTGCCCATTTCTAACTGCCCTGGACAAGGTGGTGGTGGGATGCCTTCTTGAACTGTTATAGCCAATTTAGTATAGGCACACCAATAATGCCATTAGGGAGTGAGTTGGAAGGTTTTGACCCAGCATCAGTGAAGGAACAGTGAAGGATTTCCGAGTCAGGATAGTGAATAGCTTGGAAGGCAACTTGCAAGTTGTGATGTTCCCAAGTATCGGCTGCCCTTGACCGTCTCAGTAGTTGTTATTGTGGATTTAGAAAGTGCTCTCTAAGGAGCTGAAGTGAACACTGTTGCCACTGAGCATTGGTGGTGTAGGGAGTGAATATTTGTGGATATGGTGCCAATCAAATTGTCTGTTTTGTCCTGGATGTTTTCCAATTTCTTGGAGCTCATCAAGGCAAGTAGGAATTATTCCATCACACTCCTGACTTTATGTATAGGAACACTGCCACCTGAACTTTCCAAGTCACACATCTTCCTGAATGGTAGTCCCATTTCTAAATGACTTATTTGCCAGATTAGTCCTACAGCAGGTAATGAAACAGCCTGCACAAGGCGAAATCTGCTTGACCTTATTGTCACCAATCTATATGTCACAAGTGCATTTGTCCCTAGTAATTTTTGGCAGTGACCACAACATAGACTTCGCAGAAATGGCATGCCATCCTCATAATTGAGGATACATTCCATCATTTGTGTTGCAGCAACACTGTGCTAAATGGGATAGATTTCAAACAGATCTAGCAACTAAAAGCTGAGCGTCTGTGAGGCATTGTGAGGTAATTTTGAATCTTGTACCAAGTCAACAGTATTTCAAGATATCCCAGCATTGTGAGACATTGTGGGGCCATTGGCAGCGGCAGAATTGTATTTGCCACAGTCGCAACGTCTTGATCTAGTATATATATCTTACTTTTTCTTTACCATCAGTCTAGAGAGTAACTCTGGTTTAATTAAAGAGGGTCAAAGTGTATGCCAGGAGCAGAAACAAACATACCTAAAAATGAGGTATCAACCTGCTGAAGCTACAATACACAACCATATGCATGTCTTAGAGTGGAAGCATAATGCCAGAAACAAAACTGTGATCCGATAACCAAAGGATCAGATCAAAGTTTTGTGGCCCCGCCATATCTAGTCATGAATGGTATCTGACCATTAAATGATTATTAAATGACTAACCAGACAAGGGATAGAATCATCAGCTCCCAAGGTGGAAAACCTAGAGGCATGAAGGCAGTGGGGATCTGGTATGTCACCACCCTAATATCTAATGAAGTCTCCTCCAACCTCCATCGGAATTAAGATATGGACAGGAAAGTCCTTACCGGGTTAATTAAGGACCACATAAGGGCCTCAGGCCATTGCTGCTGGGATGAAGCCAGCTGCAGAATGACCTGTTTGCAATGCAGCAATCCCAGTAACTGTTCTCCTGCAGGAACCTTGTCACCTCAGCTTCGCTACAATTGCTGGCATTCCTTGTTTGATGCTGTCACAACTGCTGGGATATCTTGGAATACTTATGAGGAAAGGTTGAGGGAGCTAGGGCTTTTTTCTTTGGAGCAAAGAAGGATGAGAGGTGACTTGATAGAGGTTTACAAGATGATGAGAGGCATAGATAGAGTGGATAGTCAGAGACTTTTTCCCAGGGCGGAAATGACTATTACGAGGGGACATAATTTTAAGGTGATTGGAGGAAGGTATAGGGGAGTTGTCAGAGGTAGGTTCTTCACACAGAGAGTGGTGGGTGTGTGGAATACGCTACCGGCAGTGGTAGTGGAGTCAGATACTTTAGAGACTTTTAAATGACTCTGGGATAGGCACACGGAGGATAATAAAATGTAGGGTATGCAGGGTAGATTGATCTTAGTAGGATAATAGGTTGGCACAACATCGTGGGCTGAAGGGCCTGTACTGTGCTGTACTATTCTATGTTCTATGTTCTATGTTGACTTGGTACAAGATTCAAAATTACTTCAGGAAAAGGAAGGTCAATACACAAAGATCGCTAGATCTTCATGTGCAGCTTTCTTAGAGGTCAACAATTAGTGATTCGCTATTAATCACAACATCTAGGTCATAGTATTTATAGCTAGGAAGGAAAGTCAAAAACTACTGATAAATTACTGTATGGGTATGTTTGAGTTTTTGACATTAATGTCAGCTTTAAATCATTAAAGGGTCTCAAATGTAATGATTGTAATTTGTTAGCTAAAAGAATAGTATTTTTTGACCAGTTGTGCTATTTGGAACCGGTGGATGACCATTGGCCATTTGAAACTGGTGGATAACTATTAGCCTGTAATTTCCTATCTTTGAGGAATAGGATGGAATCCAATGAGTGAAAGGCCAGTAAGAATCTCCATTGTTTTTTTTTCGGAAGGCCCATCACATCCTGCACCACTCAGCATCTTGACAGCTAAGTGGCAGGGATACCTTACCCCAAGGGCAGATGTCCTGCCCATCAACAGATGCTGGAATCTCAGTTGAATGAGAGCACCACCAGGGAGGCAGTGGTTGTAGCTGGTACTACACCCACTTCTGAAGCCTGGGTTCCAGATCAGAGGTGAGCAATGACAGAAAGTGGTTCTCAGGAGTGGGGTGGGGAGGAGCATCGTTGGCCGGTTGGCTGGCAAGAGGTCCCCCATCCATCTCAGGGCCCATTTATAGCCAAACAAAAAGATGTTCACTAGTTGTCTGCCTCACATGGCGATTTCCTGTCTGCTGCTGAGTTAATACCAGTAGAAGTGGAATTTGGCCCTTATGGTGAGCATTCATTGCCCATCTAAAGACCTCAAGTGGCTGTGACGTTGGGAGGCCTTTTTCTGTCACAGACTGAATTGGAATGGAATCAGGAAGGTTGTAGGGTCCTTACCCTTTACCTCCATACCTGCCCCAGGGAGGGCACAATCTCTTGCACATAGCTTCTGCTGTCTCTGACATGCTCCATTTTATCCAGTAATTAATCTCATTGTGCAATTTAAAAGACGGGAACATTGATGGAAATGAGTTTTATTGGTGGTGAATATCTGCAGATGAGCAAGAGGATTGTAGCATGGCTTTGGCCTATCGAACAATGTTTAAAAATATCTAAACCCATGAGTTTCAGCTAATCTCTTTGTCCCTCCAATACTAAGTATCTCTTTTTGAAACTATTCAAAAAATATCAAAGACTTAAGCAACAAAGCATCAGCTGCAGAGACCTGGGCCCAGATTCTCATTCCCTCATCAGGGAACAGGAGTTGGGAAACTTTCTGGTTCACTGCACCTGCCTCAGAAGAAACTCACTCAATCTGCGGTAGGCAAGGGTGAGGTGCATGATGGAGTGAACATAGTTCAGACATGGCTGCAGGTTCAGCTGAATACCAAGACAGACTGTTTAAAAGCCCCCGCCCCCTTGACCTGTCCGTCCTCCCTGGACTGACCTATCCCCTCCCTAACTCCCCACCTACACTCACCTTTACTGGCTCCATCCCTGCCTCTTTGACCTGTCTGTCTCCTCTCCACCTATCTTCTCCTCTATCCATCTTCTATCCACCTCCCCCTCTCTCCCTATTTATTTCAGAACCCCCTTCCCCTCCCCCATTTCTGAAGAAGGTCTAAGCCCGAAAAGTCAGCTTTCCTGCTCCTCTGATGCTGCTTGGCCTGCCGTGTTCATCCAGCTCTTGTTATCTCAGACTGTTTAAAAAGCCCACTTTGGATGAATGGCACTTTGTCAAAGTTATTTTTTTTCATTATTAGACCCTGTAGACCTAATCCCTCATACACCCATATAACCCAAACCTCCCACCAATTCCCAAAGCCCCATCCATGATAACCAATATCTCCCAACTACTCCATTGTCCATCACATCCCGTATGCTAATTAATTCATTATCCACCATAGGCAGAACTTGAGATCATGTTGAGATTAACAAAAATAAATGTTTAAGTATCCATTACAAGATTTAGAATAATAAAAAAAATCCTCTGATCACTCTTGAAAGCCCATCAAAATGTTTATAAAAACCAAAAGAACTGCGGATGCTG
>NC_063347.1:21841897-21878258 GCF_021869965.1 Rhincodon typus
CCTTCATCAGAAGGGTCTAGGCCCGAAACGTCAGCCTCTCTGCTCCTATGATGCTGCTTGGCCTGCTGTGTTCATCCAGCCCTGCACCTTGTTGTCTCGGATTCTCCAGCATGTGCAGTTCCTACTATCACAGAAGAAACTCAGCAAGTTTAGAAGTATCTGTGAGAAAGAAATGGAGTTGACATTTCAAATCTAAGACTCTGAAGGAAAGTTCTGAAGAAGAGTCATACCCGACTCAAAATGTTAACTCTGTTTTGCTTCCACAGATACCAGACCTGCTGAGTCTCTCCAGCATTCTCCGTGTTTGTTTCAATCATCCATGTTTGCAGATATGGTTAGCTAAGAGATCTAACAGGTGTTTTACATTACCTCATTTTTTAAATTTATAAAATCTGTCAATAGAGTCAAGGTGACTGAATATGAAATATGAACTGAAGAGAGTAAGCATGTGTAGATTTGTAAAAGTGATCCATATCAAATTAGCTGACTTGATTTTTGAGAGAGTGTAACCAACATAATAGATAAGGGAATGACTTTGAATACTATCCATATAGACTTCCAGAGGCATTTGGTAAAGTTCCAAAACCAAGATTGATAACACAAATGGAAGCGATTGGAATTGAAGGAATGTTTTTGACATTGGCAAGGTATTAGTTAGTTGGTAAGAGTGAGGTTAGGAAAATGATAAGTAACCTATTTGGTAGCGTACAGCTGAGTGATGTATCTAGGGATTGGTACTCAAGCTTCAACTCTCTGTTGTATTTATTAATGCTTTAGATGAGAATAGAGATCTATTCTGCTAATACTTAGTTAGGTGGTACAGTAAGTATTGTAGATGGGATCAGAAACTTGAAAAGGGGTCTTTGAAAAGTTAAGCAAACGGAAAAATTATATTGTATCTAGTGGAGAAGTGTGAAGTCATTGACTTTGAACACCAGGTAAATCAAAATGGTGAAAGCTAAGATTGTGGAAGAGCAGATAAATTTTGGGACCTTGTATAAGAATTGCTGTAAGCTAATGGAATGGTACATAATGTAATTTAAAAGCCTGATGGATTGGTAGCCTTTCATCTCGGAGTGATTAGAATAAAGGACAGGTGGATCTCATAGAATATGAGTTCCATAATTGAAGTTCCCAACCTGGGCCAATCAGGGAGCCCTGGCTCACAAATATAAACTGAAAATTCGGAGATTCTCCTCATTCTAGGGACGGACTCTGAGCTAGCTGGTCAGAGTTCATGTACTGTGCACATGGAAATAACAGGTGACTTGGTAATGGGATATCAGTCTCTGTGGAGTTATTTCACATCTCAAGAGGGCTGGAATATTAAAAGGTCAATGTTATACTACAGTGTAAGATTAACTTTTTTTCACATCTGGAGTATTGCATTCAGATCTGAGCATTACATCTTCAAAAGAAGACACTGGCCTTGAAGAGCGTACAATGCACTTTGGCAGGGGGATACCAGGGCTAAACAAATTAAGTTATGATTACATTTGTTCTTTCCTCCCCTCTCCCTATTTCCTGCCTCTGTACCTGCTTAATATCTGTTACATCTCTAATTTTTCCCATTTCTGATTAAATGTTATCTACGTTCAACAATGTGATCTTAGGGTGGCACAGTAGCTAGCACTCCTGCTTCACAGTGCCAGGGACCCGGGTTTGACTCCACCTTCAGGTTACTGTCTGCGTGGGGTTTGCGCATTCTCCCCATGTCTGCATGGGTTTCCTCCCACAGTCCAAAGATGTGCAGGCTAGGTGGATTAGCCATGGGAAATGGTTACAGGGATGGAGTGGGTCTGGGTGGGATACTCTTCAGAGGGTCGGTGTGGACCCGATGGACCTAATGGCCAGCTTCCACATAGAACATTGAACAGTACAGCACAGTACAGGCCCTTCGGCCCACAATGTTGTGCCAAACCCTCCGCATGTGGGATTCTATGAGTTTTATTGTGCCCTTCTCCACGGCAAGTTAACTGGTGGAACCTGTGTCCCAATGGATTGGAAAATAGCAAATGTAACATCTTGATTCAAAAAAGGATTGAGACAGTTATCACCTATACATGGGTTCTTCAGTAAATTGAGTCCTTAGGTACATGTCATACTGACAGGATCCATCGCCTTCCCAGTGGTGCTACAGAAGACCTGTCCACCTCTGATTGACTGGCACCTCTGAGAGGGTGGGATCTGTGCCCACCTGGAACTTTCATCCTGGGGGAAAGGCTGCTGTTGGCCTGTCAAATGCCTGAATGGTACAAGATGTGGTGGACTTTCCCAAATAGAGGTAACACAGGGATTTTGTCACCTCTCCAGCCAGTGGCCAAGACCCTCATTGCCTCCACAGGATTCTGCCCAACAACTCTGTTTCTCTTTGCAGATACTGTCCAAATTGCTGAGTATTTCTGTTTCTATTCAACTCTTCAAATATCTTGCTTTTGCATTGAAGGGCTTTTGTTAGACAAGGGTACCAAGGAATATATAACCCTGGCAGGTAAATGAAGCTAAGATTCAGATCAGCCAAGATCTAACTGAAGGCACAAGGGGCTGAATAGGTAATCCTGTTCTATGTTAAAAGGTCAATAGCATTTTTTTGTTAGATATGGACATCTGTGTCAGGATTGTAACAATGATAAATGTGCCAATGATGTTTCACAGTGTTTGAAATCTCATTCACAAAGTTCCATCTTGAGTCTTTCATTTTATCTAATTTGTTTCCCAGAGAGTTAGGGAAGGTTATTTCTTCATAATTTAATCTTGTTAAAATGTTGGAGTATTTAATTCCTCACTATGAAAGATGTGTCCTGGATTCGTTCCTTTTGTATAAATATTTTTTTTTGTTGTTTTTGGCATTGTTTCTGGGTAGCACAGTGAGTTGACACACTATTGTATAATGCTATACATCACACAAACAATTCTGAATACCTTGGATTGCTGGTCTCGGACAGGACATGGGAGACAGAAACGTAAACTTTTGGCACCAGAATGTTACAAACACTAATTTGGATTAATTTCGCATTACGAACTTGGACAGTATAATTTGTGTTTAAATATCTAAGTTTTTCCCTATACAAGATGTACAAAAATTGCTCATATAAATCTCCAGTGGTTATGGAGTACAATTAGAAGGATGGTCTTGTTGTGGATCTTTTTATTAATAGAAGTATTAATAGTTTTTAACTGTTGTTAATCCATTGCAGTACTGGTCTGTTTTGTTATTCTGGTGCAGTCCCCTGAGAGTTCCATACTATAGGAGTATTAAGTTGTTAAGTTTACAATGTTTACTGGAGACTCGATGACTAGGGTCTATGAATCGTAATAATGTGCATCATTATTTGTATTTGACTTTCATTGCAGACATCAGTAACCTGTTCAAACTTACCCATTCATCCTGAGTCAATAATCAAATCTATCCTCTATAAAAAAATCAATTTATAGTATTTTTTCTTTAATGTAATATATATAAAAGAAAAAGAAATCTCTGCGTCTGTAACTCCTCATTATTTTTGACTGACAGATTAAACTGTCAATTCCATTAGTATCCATTTAACATTGACACCAGAAGCTTTAGCATGCAGTCTCCAATCAGAATGTTTGTTGCTAAATCTGATGGTATGAACACATCATTTTAACTCTGTACCAACAGTGAGCCACAGGGGCTGTTGCCAGGCCCAGAATTAGCACTCAGCAGCCTGTATTTGCCTAAACCTGAGGCCTGAGGCTCAGCTGAATCCAGTGTCGAGTTGAGCGTGCATGAACTGTAGGTGTCTTTTGAACTTCCATAGGCAGCTGACCCTTTTGCACCAAGTAATTTCAGACCACATACTGTATCACACTGGCAGCAGCCACAGGTCAATGATGGATGCTATAGGACAGCAGGATAGGAGCAGATTGTGCTAACAGTAATGCTGTGGATCCAAGAAGATCCCTCCTGCTTTTCCTGGCTCCATGGGAAGGTTGATAAATTTATCTTAGTCAGTAACTGTTCCTTCTGCTGCTGAAGTTCCCTTGCTGCCCTATTTTCAGGGGACATAAAAGGCATTAGGCCCCTCATTTACATATGATCTGATACTGATTGTAGGCAGCTGGCAAGGATGCCTGAAAAATAGCAGGGCATTTTCAGTCAATTTGGAATGTAGGACATTGATCCCTGAAATTGGACCTCATTGCATCTTTACTGTGCACTTACAATGGACACAACAACATCCAACTTCTACCCAGTAATGGTTCATTGCTGTTTTGAAGCATTAAGAATTAAGTATTAAACAGAAAAATCGAGTATTTAAACAATAATTTGCACCTACTTTTGAAGTCTATTTATTAATATAATTTTTAAAATCTTTGTAAACATCAGAAGTCATGTGAATCATGGTGCATTGCTATTGGATTAATGCTACAGTTGAAGCATGTTACAGAAAACAGATTTTGATTAGGTTTGCTTACTGCACTAACAGGGTCTTCAAAATAGGGTCAGTGCATATAATACAGATCAATATTTGTTTAGCATTGAAGAACATTAGTCTTTTTCCCAAACACTTTGCTTTTCTTCTTGTAAATAATACGAATTTTGTCGGACAGTAACATGAACTCAAATGATTCATTTGAGTTTGTTTCAGCTTTGAAAGGCAAATTGGAAATATATTGAAAGCTAAGGTTCATTGGCATTGGGTTCCTTTATGACATGAACTCAGAATTCAGATTTTCAGACATTTTTTGAACAATTAGTTGAGAACATCTTTTTCTCATCCTGCCTAACTTTACCTTTTAAAACCAAAAGGATATATTTACATTGCAGTTCAAATCCTGCAAATCAAATCTGAAAGCATCAGACTTGCCAGTTGGGTCTACCAGTGGATTGATTTTGATTAACCATTGTCTTTAAAGTTGTGATCAGAAATAATCTGCGGATGTACTCCTGAAGTTCAGCAACACAACTAAATGACAGGATGCAAAAAAGTTCAAAATCTGCACAGAGTGCAACTCTCAAAAAAAGGTGAAGGAAAGATTTGCCACTTGCTGATTATACACAGATTGTCACATGCTCCATGAGAAAGGAGCAAAACCTGTGGAAATGGAAATCTGAAACAGACACAGGGAATGCTGAATAAACTCAGCATTTCTGGCAGCATCTATGGAGAGAGAAACAAATTTAACATTTTGATTCTAGTTTGAATGAAGAAGTCATGACGTTCTGAAGAAGAGTCATACTGGACTCGAAGTGTTAATTCTGCTTCTGTCTCCACAAGTGCTGCTAAATCTGCTGAGTTTCTTGAGCATTTTCTAAGATTCTTCCATTGGAAAGGAGGTCTTGTTCCAGGAGGCTGCAGATGTCAGCAGTGACCTGACATGAAAGCCTGAATCTCCTCAGGCACTGAAGCGAAAGTATGTTGAAAAAGATCTGATTCTCTGCCTGTAATATCAACTTCTTTTGGAGGTGGGTGGAGGTCTTACCCAGTTTTTAGCTGAAATAGCCCTGTGTAAGGGCTTGTGCCTGTTTAGAATGTAATTGACGCTGCCCAGTGTAGTTGGTATTGGTGTTCCTTCTCCTTTGGTCTTTCATTAAGGATTGAATCTGAAACTTGGAAACAGTAAGGACTGCATATGCTGGAAGCCAGAGTTAATAGATGTGAAGCTGGAAAAGCACAAGCAGGTCAGACAGCATCCGAGGAGCAGGAAAGTCAACGTTTCAGGCCGGAACCTGGGGAGGGGGAGGGGAGCCCAGAAATAAATAGAGGTGGGTTGAGGCTGGGGCAAGGGTAGGTGGAATGGTGATAGGTGGCTGCAGTTAGGGGGTTATTGTGATTGGTCAGTGGGAAAGGTGGAGGAATAGGTGAGTAGGAAGATGAACAGATTTGTTCAGGTCAGGGATGCAAGGAGGGGGAGCGCTGGACATGGGAAAAGGCTATGGGTGGAAGGATTGTGAAGCTGGTGAAGTCAATATTAAGGCCATTGGGCTGTAAACCTCCAAGGCAAAATAGCAGGTGTTGTTCCTCCAATTTACATTTGGCCTCATTTTGACAGTGGAGGAGGCCAAGGTTTGGACATATTACAAGGGGATAGGGTGAGTTAAAATGGATGGCAACTGGAAAGTTGGATTGGTTGGTGCATGCAGAGCACAGATGCTCCACAAACAGGTCCCCAAGTCTGCGTTTGATCTCCCCGATATAGAAGCGACCACATCAGGAGCGACAGATACAATAGATCAGGTTGGACGAAGGGCAGGTGAATCTCTACTGGATTTGGAAAGATTGTTTGGGGCCTCGGATAGAGGTGAGAGGGGAGCAATAGGGACAAGTGTAGTACTTCCTGAGGCTACAGGAAAAGGTACCAGGTGTGGTAGAGAGGTTGGTGGGGAGCGTGGAGCTGACACGGGAGTCACGGAATGAATGGTCTCTGAGGAAAGTGGACACAGGTGGGGAAGGAAATGACTTTGTGCTGGTGGGTCTGATTGTAGTTGGTGGAAATGTCAGAAGGATGGTGCGTTGGATTTGGAGGTTGGTGGGCTGGTACATGAGGACCAGGGGGGACTCTATCCTTATTGTTGTTGGGGGCAGGGGGTTTGAGAGCAGAACTGCAAGAAATGGAAGACATGCGGTTGAAGGCATCCTTAATTACAGAGGAGGGGAAATTCTGATCCTGAAAGTAGGAAGATAACAGATGTCCTGGAATAAAATGCCTCAACCTAAGAGCAGATGAAGTGGAGGCAGAGGAGTTGAGAGTATGGGATAGCATTTTTACAGGAGTGTGGGTGAGAGAAGGTGTAATTGTGGGAGTCAGTAGATTTGAAATGGACATCAGTGCTGAGTCGCTTTTCGGAGATGGAGACGAAGAGGTCCAGGAAGGGGAGGGAGATGTCAGAAATGGTCCGAGGGAATTTTAGGGCGGGATGGAAGGTGTTGGTGAAGTTGATGAACTGCTCGAGCTCTCTGCAGGAGCTCAAGGCAGCACACGAAGCAGAACCGACCTCAACATCACTGAGGCCAGACGCCAATTCTCTGACACCTCCTTCAATCGTCCCCTCAAATATAACCCCACCTCTGATCACCAAGCTATCATTTCCCAGACCATCAACAACCTCATCACTTTGGGAGATCTCCTGTCCACCTGACAGTTCCCCGACCCTGCACCATCCATTTCTGTCCCCTTCCCAAAGTCCATAAAACTGACTGCACCGGTTGACCCATTGTTTCTGCCTGCTCCTGCTGCACTGAGCTCATCTCCTCCTACCTTGACTCTGTACTTTCTCCTTTGGTCCAGAAACTCCCTACCTACATTCCTGACACAAGTCACGCCCTCCACCTTTTCCAAAACTTTCAATTCCCCTGCCACCAACACCTCATCTTCACCATGAATGTACAGTCCCTTTACACCAGTATCCCCTATACAGAAGGCCTAAAAGTCCTCCACTTCTTCCTCTCCCATAGGTGAACCAGTCCTCCTCCACTGAAACTCTCATTCACTTGGCAGAACTGGTTCACACCCTCAACAATTTTTCAATTGATTCCTCCCACTTCCTGCAAACCAAAGGGGTGGCCATGGGCACCAACATAAGCCTGAGCCATGCCTGCCTCTTTGTCGGATTCGTGGAACAGTCCCTCTTCCACAACTACACTGACACTACTTCTCACCTCTTTCTCTGCTGTATTGATGATGACATCAGTGCTGCCTCATGCTCCCGTGAGGAGTTCGAGGAGTTCATCAACTTCACCAACACCTTCCACACCAGCCCCAAATTCACCGGACCATTTCTGACACCTCCCTCCCCTTTCTGGACCTCTCCGTCTCCATCTCTGCAAACCAACTGATCACTGACATCCATTTCAAACCCACTGACTCCCACAACTATCTCGACTGCACCTCCTCTCACCCACCATCCTGTAAAAATGCTATCCCATACTCTCAGTTCCTCTGCCTCTGCCGCAGGATGAGGCATTTTACTCCAGGACTTCCCAGTTATCCTCCTACTTTAGGGACTGGAATTTCCCCTCCTCTGTAATTAAGGATGCCCTCAACCACATCCCGTCCATTTCCTGCATTGCTGCTCTCAAACTCCCTACCCCCAACAAGTATAAGGATAGAGTCCCCCTAGCCCTAATGTACAACCTAACCAATCTCTGAATCCAACACATCATCCTCCGACATTTCCGCCACCTACCATCAGACCCCACCGCCAAAAAGATATTTCCTTTCCCACCCCTGTCCGCTTTCCACAGGGGCCATTCGTTCCATGACTCCCTCGTCAGCTCTACACTCCCCACCAATTTCTCCACCACACCCGGTACCTTCCCCTGCAACCGCAAGAGGTGCAACTCCTGCCCCTCTACCTCTCTTCTCACCTCCATCCAAGGCCCCAAACAATCATTCCAGATCTGGCAGAGATTCACCAGCACTCCATCCAACCTGATCTACTGTATCCGTTACGCTCGACGTGATCACTTCTATATCAGGGAGACGAAACACAGACTCAGGGACCAGTTTGCAGAGCATGTGCACTCTGCACGCACCAACCAACCCGACCGTGCGGTTGCCATCCATTTTAATTCCCGCTCTAACTCCTCTGGTGACGTGTCCATCCGTGGCCTCCTCCACTGTCAAAGTGAGGCCAAATGTAAACTGGAGGAACTACACCTGATATTTCACTTTGGGAGCTTACTGCCCAATGGCCTCCATATTGACTTCACCAGCTTCAAAATCTGTCCATCCCCCACTTATCCCATGTCCAGCCCTCCCCCTACTCCTCACCTGACCTAACTAACCTGTCCATCTTTCTCTGCATCAATTCGTTCCACCCTTCCCACTGACCAACCACAATAACCTCCTACCTGCAGCTACCTATCACCATCCCACCTACCCTTGCCCCAGCTGCACCCCCCTCCCTCTATTTTCTTCTGGGCTCCCCTCCCCCTCCCCAGTCCTGAAGAAGGGTTTTGGCCTGAAATGTTGACTTTCCTTCACCTCGGATGCTGTCTGACCTGCTGTCCTTTTCCAGCTTCACATCTGTTGACTCTTGAATCTGAAGCTGAATGGTCTGCTCTCGTGCCATGAAGAAGGCTGGCATGTGAGACTGTAGCTCAAGGTGCATGAAGTGTTAGTGGCAAGTAGTGATAGCTCTCTTGCTGGAATTAGCACTGGAAGAAATTGTACTTGTTAAATAATTTTAAACCTCGGTAAATACAATTCCATCAGACTGCTGATACTGTGGAGCCTTATCTACAAGAGTTAACTTGCCATGACATTTGTATTTAAATATTCATGAATGCAAAAAATCATTTACAGCTGTTAATGGGACCACTATTAGTAACGTAGTGGTTTTAATGAAAGTGGTTGTGCATTTTGTCTTAGCTGCTACCTGTTTCAGTCTCACACTTCAATATAATGTTTGTCCAAATTTCTAGCAAAGACATCAGAGGTTTTCGAATGATTGTGGTACTCATGGTCCGATGGCAAGTTAATTAAAGAACTCCCTTTCAAAGCAAACTTCAAATGCCATAGCTCCATAATGAAATGTAAAATAAGAACTTTTCTGAGTTTAGTCATTAAGAACACCAGTTGGTACCTCACACAAACATATGAAGCATCTTTTAAATGTAAGAAGGCTGTCCCTTTGGATAACCAGTTTCAATATTCTGTTCTATATTCACACAAGGGATATCTGATGCAAAGGCAACAACATTATACATAACCTCATAAGATGTCTTCATTCTCATAGGGTGACTTTGTTAAATTCATGAATGCAGACTTTTGGATTTGAAGTAAGCAAACTTTTGCCCTGAGAATCTAATTATTTGCATTAGAAAAAGGGACTGAGTAAAACAAGGCAGTGTTGTTGGCCCAAAGGAAATATGAGGATTTAAACAAAAACCTCTCCTCTGCAAATTGGGTTGCCATCTTTAAGATAAAACATTACAGATTTTTTTTTTCATTTTCTTATGTTCAAAAGTGGCTGCATTTATCAATCTTATCCTGGGCTATGGAAAAACCTTTTCTGTCTCTTGCAAGATTTGGGACTATTTCCATTCCTTTGCTAAGGTTCCCAAAGAGGAGCCCAAAAAATTCTATTATGTCGAAGTGTGTTCAGAGGATAGCTTTGTTAAGCAAACTGAAAAGATAGTGTGTTAAAACAAAACCCTAAAGCTGTCTCAAAACAGGCTCAGACTCAGTTACAGTAAAGAATGTTGTAAATTAACATTAATGGACGCTTTATCAAATGAAAAACAAATCATTGAATACAAAGTGTGTATTTATGTTGATTCTTATGGTTGGTATAACTTGTCTGAATACTTACATAAAACCATTTTTGAGTCTGAGCTTTATATCTGTGTTGTGGCACTACAATTTAGACAAATACTATTGTCAGACGTCAAAATGCCAAAGAATCTTTCAGCTGTCAGTTTATATGCAGCTTTAGTCTAGTTTGGCATGCTGTGTGCTGGCTGAAATCTATTGAAGGGACAGGCTCATGGAATAAAAGCTACATTGTTAAGCTGTCCCTGAGTGCCACACTACTAATCACTTCAAAGAAAATGGACAGTAAAAGGTGCTTGGCCCAGGCTTAATCAATTCTGCTGCTTGTAAGCATAAAGAAAAGACACAGAAAATGCGAAAGTTGTGGTGGTCTCCCAGAATTAAGCATTGACTGAATTCTCTGTATTCATTGCAAACTCTGAGTAAGCAATTCACCCAACTAAGAGTATTAGCCATGTTGTTAAATATTGATTTTTACACCACTGAATGTTTCTGATCTATGTAATAGTTATGATTCGATTTGTGTTTGAGATTATTCAACAGCCTTTGTTTCACTGCAACAATATCAATCCAAATTGGAGAAAAATAGCTTAACGGCTTTTTCTCCTGATTGGGAACCCTGGGTTGGTAAGCATTCATTACTACATCAGATCGGTCACTATTTAAACAATCTTGTGTACCAAAGTTTATAAAGAGGATAACAAAGTTGCTTCACAAAATACAAATTATAGGCTGAATTATCCAAAGATAATCCAAAGTGATTTTTAATTTGCACATGCATCTTGCTATCTGAATATTAAGGACAATTAATCAGTATGCAGAGAGAATTGTCTTTCCCAAAGAAATGCAAATTTTGTTTTTATTTTTACATTTAATCTTAGTGTTTGGCAGATAGCCATTGACAAGTTGAAAACCATTACTTTAGAATATTTAATAGACTTGTGTTTTAAACATTTTTAAAGCTGTATATTAAAGCGATTACATTTCCTGTTAATGAAATCAGAATCAAGCTTGAGAAAGTGGCATTTGAATTCAAGAGGACGCCTTCACCAATATTTAGTATGCTTCCTGTTTTCCTGAAGCAAATTGATTTTTTTTGTTTAATTCCGAATGCCTTCAAAAATTCCATTTAAAAATATTAGTCATACTCGAGCAAATGTGGAAATAGCTAAAACATTTCACTTACCTATATCAGAGTTACAAAATGCTGTTTGTGGGTGAACTGGAAGGCAGGTACATGCATCCACGAGTTCCTGAAGCCTCAGAGTCAGAACTGAGAGTAGCAAGCCAGTCACCAGGGTATTCA
This sequence comes from Rhincodon typus, assembly GCF_021869965.1. Lineage (NCBI taxonomy): Eukaryota > Metazoa > Chordata > Chondrichthyes > Orectolobiformes > Rhincodontidae > Rhincodon > Rhincodon typus. The sequence continues at coordinate 21,853,446 of NC_063347.1, forward strand.
TGTTGTCCGATAGCACAACACAGTACACCAGTCTTTCTGCTCAGCAGTGGTTGTGTGTGCAGACCTAACCTTGTGGAGCAGCGTCTCAGTAAACTTCTTTTTGCCTGCAGCAGGAATGACAGGAAGAAGCTTGTTCAGCAGTAACACAATGCAGCAACCTTGTTTAAGGTTCTCTGACTGAGCTGGCTGATTTCCCACTTTCACCACAGTGGACACTCATATTTATGGTCCGGCCAGTTCTTTTAAGCCCCGCCTTCCCTTGAAGAAAATGGCTTGTCATTGCTTGAGATCATGCATGAAAGTACATTGTTGGGACTCCAACTCTCACGTAGACCAGTTATTTCAGGTGATTTCACCAAACATTTCTAATGATTCAGTATAATTGCTGTGAAAATGATACTTAGAGGAAATAAAAAGCTGCAGGTACAGAATCTATTTAAATTATTTTTATATTTTAAACAAGAAAAATAGTTGTATTAATTTTTATACAATGCATGATTTGAAATATTAAAATAAGGAATTCCTACAGGTTGTTTTGAATGATATTGTTCTGAAATTAGTTTAATTTTTTGTCAATTCCTTCATAAGTCAAAGCTTTGACAATTAAATCCTCTGAAATGATATGAAATTATTTTCACAGCTTCCTGAACAGCTCAATTTAATCCTATTGCTAGAGATCAATTGTTATGTCAGTAATCTGCTTTCTGAATTCACTCATCAGCAGTTCAACACAAAACATTATGTAAGTCATTCCATTGTGCCGCTTTCAGTTGCAATGAAAGACTTTCTAATTTGCTAGCAGCTACTACAGACATTACTTCATAATCCTACATGATGGTCGATCTAGGAAACAAAAAAATAGTCATTAATGAAAAATGGCTCTCCGAATTTGGCAAAATCACATTAAAATCTGTAATTGATTCAAAATAGAGAGCATTTGAGAAATGAATTCACTAACCAGTTTAGGCAGGAGGCATAAATGAAAAAATATTTCCATTTTCAAGTTTAATGTAATGGTTGTAAACCTAGGTATTATCTGACTGTGTGGGGTAAGGTGAGAGAGTTACAGGACTCTTCCCTCTCCACTTCAGGGTGATGTAGCCACAGGGGGGAGTTATCTATCAAGCTAGATTCCAGAAAGACTTTCTCTACAGACTCTGTTTGAACCTCTTTTGAGGAAGGGTCACCGGACCCAAAAAGTTAACTCTGATTTTATTCCTCACAGATGCTGCCAGACCTGCAGAGCTTTTCCAGCAACTTCTGTTTTTGCTCCATTTGAACTTAATCTTGGCTGTCTGAATAATTTTACACTGCAGCAGACTCCATATCCGATGTAATGTGAACTTGTACTTTTATTTAGAATGAAACTTTTTCAATGCTGCACATATCATGGGTGATGCTATTAAATTAACACCTTCTCATAAGCCTTGGTTTCGAAAATGTTTTTGTCAGGATATTTGTGTGCAATAAATTCCATAGACAGAAGGAAGACATCAATAGCATGGTCAAGTGGGCAGAAAAGTGGCAAATAGAGTTCAATGAGAAGGAAATGAGAATAAACAAGGCAACGTTATATCACAATAATTGATAAGATGATGAAACGTGTAGAGTATCTTGGTGCATTTGTCCACAGATCTCTGCAGCAGCAAGTCAGTTGATACTGTAGTTAAAAAGGCATATGAGATATTTTGTTAGCCAAGGCAGAGTGTATAAAACATTGATTAAGCTACGGCTGGAGAACTGCATGCAGTTCTGGTCACTTCACACTTGACATCTACAAGGATGTCGGAGGGCTTGTTGCCAGGAGACCCAGTAAGATTTCTCAGTGTATATTACCAAACTCACCTCTTTAATTAACTACCTCGCCCCTTTGGAGACCCTATTATCTGATTTTAGACCCACCTTATCATATGCCATTTACCAGAACAACTCGCCATTCAGCCTTTATCCGCTGAACAACTGGCAAACCTTGCACCCACGTCATCTTTAAAAGGCCTTTGTGCACCCAGACAAGCACCGGCAATTTGGCGTTGCCCCTCACTAGCAGTGTAATGGCACAGTATTAACGAAGCCTCGCTGCCCACGCCATGTGGTCAGTACGGTTGACATTTCCTCATGTGCAAGCCCATTCTCTGGTCACAGCATGTGCACCAACTTGCGAAAGTTGTCAGGCTGGCTGAATGACCAACATGTTACATCAAAAAGGGAATAATGTTTTCCCTCTATCTCATACCCACCTCAACTATACCACATTGCATTGAATTCAGTAGAGGTTATTTATTTGATATATGATGAATTGCTGATGATTTTCCTCTCATCCAACAGCACACTTGGAAGTTTCATGACTGATGGGATGCTTTTGCCCAGCATGCATCTTCTTTTACATCATAGTGACTAACTTCTACATCACTGAGATGGTAATTTTAGATCTGCAAGCACCAATGGCATTGTGCAATTTGCCTTTGACCAATATTTGAACACTAAAAATGTTCACTCTGCATGCATTGCAAACTGGTAAAGAAATTATTGTGAATGAAATATAGCCAGAGTCTGCAAATGCAAGCTTCATGTATTTGTGCCTTCTGTGTCCTAATGTCCAGCAGATGTGGATCCCACTCTTTCACCCATCATTAACTCTAGGCATTGTCCCAGACATTCTGGTGTTGCATTTCATCTTTAGAGTGATGGCAGGGAATACAGCTCTTGATGAACATGTCAGACCAGGCTCCACCCAGTTGTCGGATCCCACCACCACACCATCCATACCATACAGAGCCACCATGTCCATGCCCAACAGCCCAATTCCACTTATCCCCTGGTTACATTGATCTTTGCTTCAGCTGTCCTCTCTGCCCTCTGAGCTGTGATATTACATATAATGGCCTCTGTGCTCCCCCTATGGAGGTCACAGTGGTGACCATTGTCAATAAATACTATCCCATAGCCTACCATGCCCTCTGATGTTGTTCCACTTACTCCCATACAACCTTGAGTTTACTCCTGTGTCCCTTCCTGTCCCCACATTTACATGTGCCTCTGCTTCCCCTCTCAGCCTTGATTCCCCTACTCCTTTGGCATTGATCCCCCAATTACTCTTACAGACCTTCCTTGTATCTCTCTCAACAATCACTTCCAGAATGCACCTCCAGGACTGTATTCACCCCAAATCTCTGACTAAGTACTTGTTTAATATTGTTGTGGGATGTAGGCAATGCTGACTGGTCAACATTTATTGCCCATTCCTAGTTGGCTTTGAGAAGATGGTAATGAACTGCCTTGAATCGCTGCATGTACTGTCGGTAGATTCAGAATGCCATTAGGGAGGAACTTCCAGGATCTTGATCCAGAGACAGTGCAGGAACTGCAATATGTTTCCAAGTCAGGATGGTGAGTGGCTTGAAGGGGAACTTGCAAATGGTGGTGTTCCCATGTATCTGCTGTCCTTGTCCCTCAAGCTGGAAGTGGTCATGGCTTTAGAAGGTGCTGCCCAAGAATCTTTAGCAAATTTCTGCAGTGCATCTTGTAGAATATACACGCTGCTACAATTGAGCATTGATGATGCAGGGATGCTTGTGGATATGGTGCCAAGCAAGTAGGCTGCTTTGTCCTTGATAGTGTCAAGTTTCTTGAGCATTGTTGGAGCTGCACCCATCCCAGGCAAGTGGGGAATCTTCCATCACTTTTCTGACTTGTGCCTCGTAGATGGTGAACAGACTTTAGGAAGTTGGAAGATGAGTTATTCGCTGCAGTATTCTTAGCCTCTGACATGCTGTTATAGCCACAGTGTTTATATGGCAAGTCCGGTCGAGCGTCTGGTCAATGGTAACCCCCAATATATACGTAGTGTGGGATTCAGTGATGGTAACACAATTGAATGTCAAGAGACGATGGTTAGATTGTCTCTTATTGGACATGGCCATAGCCTGGCATTTGTGTGCCATGAATGTCACTTGCCACTTGTCAGCCTAAGCTTCAACAAACAGCTCCTAGACATGAAAGACCAAACTCTTGTCCCCTGTCATTGCAGCTTCCTAATAGATGGTATGCAACTCGCAGGTGTCTTGTGATAACCCTACAGGACTGACCTTTCCCATTCTCTGTCCTGTAGTTGGACATCTCTTCTGACCATGCCTCTTCAGTGTGTGCAGACTGTGTCTGTGATTGACACTGCCAGGACTCCCTAACCAACAGTTAACACCCTTTGGCTGGACTGAGGACAGAGCCCCACCACTTTCCAACATGGTCATTTGAAATGTGCTGTGTTTACCATGCAGGGAGATTGCATATGCTGTAGGTGTTAGATTGACCTTTCAGTATGCCATACAGAAACATGTTTCCCTCGACCCCTGAACCCAACATCTACCAACAAGCAGCTTGTCTGTGAGTCTACAGAAAAGGCCACATCAATACAGCAGTACTAATAGCAGGCTCAGGCTGAAGTGTTCTAATGACTGTGGTACATCGTGGTAAAGTAAGGCAGGGATGCTGTGTACATGCCAGTAAACATTAAGTGATCAAACTTGAGCAAGCGAACAGCCCTGGAAGGCAGCCTGCTCCAATCTGTGAGCTGGATACCTGAATCTGCACACCAGGTGTCCTTGATCCAGCCTTTCATTGCTAGTTACTGATGTGCCCTACAATGAAATGAAAGTCTGTGCTCCTAAGTATTCTACAAATGGATTGGAGAGGTGCCCTAATAATAAAACAAGGAACTGCGAATACTGGGATTCTGAAACAAAAACAGAAGTTGCTGGAGAAACTCAGCAGGTCTGACAGCATCTGTAGAGAGAAAAGAGAGTTAACATTTCAAATTCAGTGACCCTTGCAAAATGCTGGATACAAATATCCATAGAAACGGGGTATGCATTGTTGTTCCAGACTTGTCTTGGAGTGAAATATATTTCCCTCAACTCTCCTCTCAGCCTTCTACCTCTTAACTTAAATCCATGCTCCTTGTTTGTTGACCCCTTTCCCAATAGAAAAAATGCCTCTGATTCACCCTATCAGTGCTCTTCATAATCTTATACACCTCTGCCTCGTCGCTCTCAACCCTGATTGCTCCAAGGAAAACAACCGCAGCTTATCTAGTCTTTCCTCATAAATCAGACCCGTCAGGCAAGGCAGCATCTTAGTAAATCTCTTCTGCATTATCTCAAGTGCAATCACATCTTTCCTATAATGTTGTGACCAGAACTCCACACAGTACTCAAATTGTGACTTAACCAGCATATTATACAGCTCTAGCATAACCTCTTTGATCTTGTGTTCTATACCTTGGCTAATAAGGCAAGTATTCCATATGCCTTCTTAACCACCTAATGGGGAGGCGATGGCCTAGTGGTATGATCACTGAACTGTTAGAGACCCAAATAACATTCTGGGGAACTGGGTTCAAATCCCACCACAGCAGATGGTGGAACTTGGGTTAAGTAAAGATATCTGGAGTCAAGAATCTAATAATGACCATGAATCCATTATTAATTTTTGGGGGAAAAGCCCATCTGCTTCACGAGTGTCTTTTAGGGAAGGAAACTGCCATCCTTACATGGTCTGGCCTACATGTGACTCCAGACCCCCAGCAATGTGGTTGACTCTGAACTGCCCTCTGGGCAATAAATGCTAGCCACTGACAGCCTCATCCTGTTAATGAATAAAAAATAACCTGCCCTGCTACCTTCAGTGTGCAGTGGATATGTACACCAAAGTCCCTTTGATCTTCAGTACTTTCCAGTACTTAGCGTAACCCCTTGCCATGTTATTACTTTGCACTTTTAGTGTTGAATTCCTTATGTCACCGTGAACAAACCATATATACCAGCCTGTAATGTTTACCATCCTTCTGCACTTCTAGATCAGCCTGCACTCAAAGGTCAGAAACCTAAACATTTGGGTGCTGTTTGTGAGGAGAGATAAGTTGGATTTTGGTAGTATAAGCAAATTGCAAATTTGCAAGTTCAAACCTATTTTGAGTATAATTAAAAAACTGTGGCACAGACATCATGTGCAAATGGGAGTCTGATCATCATACAGAGTATAGTTTCTTAAAGAACAGAGATCAATTCAAAAGACCAAAACAAAACAACAGAGATCAGCAGTCTACGCTAAATTTTATATTAATCAATTTGCTATGTTCTAATCTCATGGGACCATCTCTGAATCAATTAAAATTAAAACCAATACATCAATTACCTCACTAGTTGCTTCTTTTAAGACCATAGGATGTTGTTCCATTAGAACTCAAGCACTTGTTGGCCCTCAGCTCCAACAGTTTACTCTGTACCATTTCTTAGGAGATTGTGATCTTCTAGAGTTCCTCCCTCCCTTCTGTTTCCTGAATTATTGCTGCTTCTGGGAAATTAGTTAGTTGTATCTACTGTAGTGAAGATTGATGCAAAATCCATGTTCAATTCATATGCCATTTTCTCCTTACCAATTATTAGTTACTCATTATCAATTCTGCAGCCTCATTTTCTATAGGACCAGTGGTCCTTTATTTTTTAATTATTCATGGAAACTGTTATCTGTTTTTTTTAAATTTCTGACTCACCAAATCTGATAGCCTATTTTTTTTTTCGCTCTTTATTAATTTGTTGGTCATTCTTTGCTTTCTTTTGTACCATTCAGTCTTTTGACCTGGCAGCTGTATTTGCACAATTGTTTGCATTTTCTTTAGTTCTTTAACGCCTTTATGATTTCTATTTAAAATTTCTAGATGATGGTTCTATCGCTTGGAACTTTTCTTCATTGGAATGTATCTATTGCATATATTCTGTAATATCCTCTTAAATATCTGCCACTGCATCTCTATTGACCCAACCTTTAAATTAATTTGCCAATTCAGTTTAACCAACTTTGCTTTCATGGCCTCATAATTCCCCTTACCTAAATTTTAAAGAAATAGACTCAGACCCAATCCTTTCTCCCTCAAACTGAATTTAAAATTCAATCAAATAATGGTCAGACTTTCCTAGGGCCACTTTCTCTCTGAAATAATTCATTAATCCTATCTCATTGCACAATACCAGGTCTAATATAGCCTGTTCTCTGGACAACTCAAGTACACTCTCTTCTAAGAAACCATCCTGAAAATATTCTATGAGCTGCTCATTAGGGCTAACTTTGCTTATTTGACTTTTCCAATTAATATGTAGATTAAAGTCTCCAATGACTATTGCTTGTCTTTCTGACAAGCTCCCATTATTTTTTCCCTTATACTCCACCGTATGTGTTCCAATGTATGTACTGCCCTTTTCCTTCTAGATGGAAAGTACTGGGGGACTTTTTTTACCTCCAGATTTAAATCTGTGAAGGAAAGGCTTGTGTCTACCATCAGTTGATGCCCTTAAATGGTCAATAAATGCTCAAAATACTCAACAAGGTGCCGAATAAAATGGATTCAAAATTCAATTAGAATGAATAGAATAAGCGACTGGAAAAGGTGGGAAGAATGAAGTTATTTGTTAAACAGGGATTTTAAAAGGACCAAATGAATTGAGAGTTGGACTGACTGAACAAATTGGAATGGCTGTCTAAGGAGTCCTAGCTAATCTCTGCAGTGCATCTTGTAGATGGTACACAATGCTGCTATTGTGCATTGGCAGTGGAGGGAGTGAATGGTCGTGGATGTGGTACCAATCAAGTTGACTGCTTTGTCCTGGGTGTTGTCAAGGTTGTTTGTTCTTATTCCAGATTTTTACTGAATTCAAATTTCACCACTGCCATGGTGGGATTTGGACCCATGTCCCCAGATTATGAATTTCGGCTCTGGATTAACAATCCAATGATATTACCATTACACCACTGCTTCCCACCTTGACGAATAGTTGATGGTTATGCAGAAGCAGGAGAGGGTGATGAGGTATCCCCATTGAATGAGCAGGATGTGCATTAGATATGAAGGGTTTGTATTTGGGAGGATGAGATACATAAGAACCAATGAATGGGCATGATGCATCCGATACTGAGAGTTATAGTCCTTGAGCCTTGATGTGTTTAGCGGCAGATTTAGCATGAGTGGTGGCCCTGTGAGTGTGAAGTAGCCGAGTTCCTGCAGCACTGAGCATTCCTTTTGGCCTGGGAAACAGCACTGACCCGATTGCTGGCTGAGTTTGGTGGCACAACTTCCTTTACTAATAAGCAGGAAAAAGCACTGCCCTCCTTTCCAATACCCAATCCAGCAGCAATTCCAGGCCCCTGTCAGCGAAGCAAGACGCCAGCTCTGAGTAATTTCCTTAGTGATGATGGTCAAGCACCAGAGTGTGAAAAGCAGTTCCTAGCTTGCAGTGTCTGAAGTAGTGCAAAGCTGCAGTTAAAGTATGGTGCCAGTGGTGTAAACATAGCAAACGCTCAGCAGCAATGACCACTTGTACTTCTGCTGCACAATTCCATGGGACAGATGTCAAAGACATACGTTGCATATTTAATGAGGAAAGGAGCAGAAAGTTATGTGCAGGAGGTTGACATGCACCAAGGTGGACTTGCCACCATGAAATGCACTCAGAAAAACACTGCCAAAAAATGAAAACATTTACCCTGTTGTATCTATTACATATAGTTTTTGCTATAGTATTTATATTTTTCTCTTATGTTGGGCCTTGAGTGTATACAATTTAATTCATAAATCTTGAATCTAAGTTGTAATGACTTCAGTGCTAATTAATTTTTCTCAGAGCTGCAGATGTTTGCTAGCAGGTGAATTACTTTCTGACAGAATTCACATCTATGTGAAAAAAAATCATTGCACAAACATTTTACTACAGATTATTTGTTAAATAAATAGCCTCAATAACTTAGCAATTGGATGCATAAATTTTTAAAAATAGCAGTTAGGTCAATAAATTCTTCTCAAAAAATATATGCTGGAAAATGAATTTGGTTCAACAAGCCCTCAACTTCATTTTCATTTACAACTTTTTTCAGTTTCTTGTGAAATTATTGTTGATTCTATAATGGATTCCACAGAACTTCAATGAAATTACTGCCCAACATATTTTTAATTTTCTTCCATTCCAATTTGTTCAATCAGTCCAACTCTCAATTCATTTGGTCCTTTTAAAATCCCTATTTAACAAATGACTTCATTCTTCCCACCTTTTCCAGTCGCTTATACTATTCATTCTAATTGAATTTTGAATCCGTTTTATTCGGCACCTTGTTTAGTATTTTGAGCATTTATTGAACATTTAAGGGCATCAACTGATGGTAGACACAAGCCTTTCCTTCACAGACTTAAATCTGGAGGTTAAAAAGTCCCCAATCACCATCTTCCCACCTGATGAAATACTCATCTGCCACCAAACCCACCACAGGGCAGGGCATTAAATTCCATAACAATGTTCCTACATTACAGCAGTTACTATCTTTCAAATATACTTCCTTGGTTGTAAAGCACCTGGGGGCATCCTGACATCACAAAAAGCAATACATAAATATAAGTCCTTTTGTAACCTTTCTACCATTCTCAAAAAAACCTAATTAGATTCATAGAACATACAGCATAGAACATAGAAGTGTACAGCACAGCAACGGGCCCTTCAGCCCACTATGTTGTGCCGAACATGATGCCGAATGAAACTAATCCTTTCTGTCTGCCATTGGTCCTTATCCTTCCATTACTTGCATATTTATGTACTTATCTAAAAGTCCCTTAAATGCCCCTATTGTACCTGCCTCCATCACCACACCTGGCAGTGCGTACCAGACTGCTACCACTCTGTGTATAAAATACTTGCCCTTCACGTCTCCTTTGAACTTGCCCGCTCTAACCTTAAATGCGTGCCCCCTAGTATTAGACATTTCAACTCCGGGAAAAGGATTCTGACTGTCAACTCTATCTATGCATCTCATAATTTTATAAACTTTGATCAAGTGTTCTCTCAGCCTGCACCGCTCAACGGAAAACAACTCAGGTTTTTTTTAGCTCATACCCTCTAATTCAGGCAGCATCCTGGTAAACCTTTTCTGCTCAAAGTACTTTTTTGAAGTTTGATGGCTGTTGTAGTGTAGCCACCTTACACTCAACAAACTGTAACAAACAGCAATGTCATAAGGGTCAAATAATCTGTTTCTTGTAATGTTGAGAGAGGGATAAATATTGGACCTAAAAATAGGAATCCAAGAGTAGCCTGCACTTGCTAACAATCCTGAGTTCGGAAGCAGTTACATTAACAGCCATTTTAAGATAATCTGTCAAACTTGTAATGTGTCTCATTTATGTCACTGGAAGTCACCTCTATTGCAAACAAAGGACATCTGTTCAAGCCTTAAGTTCTTTTTGAGGTTATAGTTTTCATTGTTTCCCACAGGTCAACATCTCAGCCAGTCAGAGCTGGGAGACTCTGTTAGATAAATGAAGCTGGATTTCTAACTCTCTTGCCTCCGCGCCCACTCCCTTCACAAACAACACCATGGCTTAAAAACAGCAAATAATTCAGCATGAACAGGCAAAACTTGTTTATGGTGTTGCACATGGATTAGATGTGCAGTTTGCAAAAGTGTGCAGATAAGGTTTGTCTGAGCCAAAAGGAAGACTTGGCCCAGCGGTTATTTATTATTCATTAGCTGCTATAAATTAGGTTCAATGTTTTGGCTTGTTCCTGGTGAAAAACAAAATTATGCTGGCATCAGAGCTCAAGATCAGAAAGTGAAAATAGCCCACAGGTCAACCAAACTCAGCAGCATTACTTCTAATGATATGAACATTGTGAACCATGGGAGAAAACGGTATCTTGGAAAACCGCAGCGCAAACATATGAATAGCATGACCCAAAGCAGCAGATAAAGATCAAGATGCATAAATTGTTATTGAAAGAACACAATTGTTTTCTGTGCAGCAGTTTGAATTATTATTACTACAATTCTAAAAGAAAACACGATTAGCATAATGTTAGTGCTCATGAGCTCACAGTTCACTTGATCAGTATGTCAGGCCAAAGAACAGTGCAAGGTCACCTAAACCAATACTTTTTGGACAATAAATTGTACAATGCCCTTTGCAGCAATGGTAGGCTGCCAAAACATGTTGAATGCATCACGAAAGTGTGTGGCTGACCAATAAACAATTAATAAGAAAGAACAGCAAATCAAAAATGGCGGTGCTCAAGCACAATTGGTGTTGTAAGTAACAAATGTAGTCCCAAGCAAAGGAGAAACTGAGGAACCAAGACAGGTAATCAGTGCAATTTCCTTCAAACATTGTGTCACAGCCCAGAAAAGCAATTTTCATAGTGATTGTCACAAGACTGGTAAGCATGGGACAGTGATTCTGAGACATGTGGTAGTAGGAGTGGTATGGAACTCTTGTTATGAGAAGATAGCACTATTATTGGAGTACAGCCAGTTTAGAATTCCTGACATTGTTTGATCAATAACTGATGGATTTTTAAGATACAGGCTAGTACACCTGGGACTAATGCAATATAAAACGAAAGACTTTGTTCTATCTTTAATTTTCTGCTTGGCCCACTTGTTATACAGTTCATAGTCTGATTAAAATAAATGGCTGCATAATTTGGCACTTTGTCAGTTTCATTTCTTCATGCCTCATAATTGAATTAAAGAAGTATTGGTTGATGATATATATCTTATTTTGAAATTATGAAACAGAGAGCTGTACTTCACCAAACAGTAAACAGATTTTACGAGACTGTTTACATGGATATACAGAGTTTATAATCCTTTGGTTACCCTAGAAACGTTAGTATCTCTTACAAGCACCATCCCAAAATATCTATCCCTGGGATGCATTGAGTAAATGGGCAGAAACAGACTCATAATTAAGATGATGTCATTGATTGGGATGTTGGGATCCGTAAGCACTTGGCTTGAGAGGCTTGGGATCAAAATAATCTTGATCCTGCTTTTAAAAGAGTGATGTTTGAGAAACATCAAGTATATGTGTGAGTATTGATGGTCGATTTAGCAATCATTACTCATATGTGCAATGCCTTCCTGGAAGGCTTTGCAACACAGCAGTTCACCATGGAGCATGAGAAATTCCAAGAACATCGACTGTGTTGGTATACGTGAAGAGTGTTTAAACAGGAGTCTGTGTGTCTCTGATTAATATCTAAAGTACTATCTTAGAAACTTGGGATGTCAGATTCGATAGTGCTGTGTCTTCCAGCCTCCACATGACAGAACTCAATAAACCCAGCTCTGCCTGAACATACAGCTGAAAGAACCCAAATTCAGACTGTCAATGCAGTGCTACAAATGATACAGTCAGCATTGTCCTATCTTAGGATTTGTTTCCATTTGAAAATGGCTACTATAAGTCCAGGAAGTTCCAAAAACCAAACAGCATGTAGTTCACTCAAATGTTCCAATGTTCCAACAGGTCCCAGGCTAGAGTTTTAACCACAATATTCACAAATTGGTACCAAGTGAAGGAATGGTTGTGAAAGGAATACATTAAAATTGTAGTTTTACTAGTTGGTGTGGTATGAGCACACTGTTCTTGGTGTATCCACTTTGTTTTGAACACAGAGCAGGTAGCAAAACAAGAAAATTTGCAGAAAACAATAATAAAAAATAGAAGTCGTGGGATTGGCATATACTAAAGAGGCATCTAGAAGAATGAGACAGGATGTAGGTACATGGAATAGGCAGACATTCAGCAGATTCATTTAAATGCACAGAGATTATGTAATAATATATTTGGGGAGGACAAGCAAAAAACGGGAGGGTAAAATGGAGACAAAAGACCTAATAGGGGCATTAATACTACTGGAGCAAGTAAATAATGATAGACCTACGCAAAGCATTGATAAGGCTACTGTTAGAAAATCCTACTCAATTTGAGGCATCATGTTAAGTAAACCTTATGAATAAAGACCCATGTAGGGCACACAGTGTTTTCTTTGATACAAGAGTTGAGAAACTCTGGTTATGAGGAGAAAATGGAAATACCAGGGTTTTTATAAGAGGATATTTGTCGATTTATAAACATTTGCAAAGTGTGAAAAGGGGAAGAACATTACCTCTATCAAGTGAGCACCACTTTTAAATTTTCACTAAGAAGATGAGCAGAGAAGTTAGGAAATATTTGGATTGTTTGGAAAATACTTTGCCACTGGGAGTAGTGGAGATAGAGATCAATACATGTCCATAAGGGAAGTGTAGATGATTTGAAGCAGACAATGATTTTGGGTTATGGAGAAAGCAGGAATAAATTGTTCTGGCAAAGAGCCAACACACAGATAATCGGATCAGTAGTCTCCTTTTGGTCAATCAACAATGCTGTGGAGCTGCTTATTGAAACTTCCGTGCAAAAGGATTACTTGTTTCTGAACTTTCATTGCTATCATTGCAGAACACAAACTTAGACTGATTAACTGCCAAAAAAGGAGCACAGACTGATTCATCTGATATGGTAAATGCAAATGTACCAGACTAGATTGAAAAATGCTGGGGAGATTTACACATTTTTTTTGCAATGGCTATTGAGAATCTTCTGTTTTCTTTCACTATACAGGAAATAAGTTGTAGGAATATAATTTGCTTTATCAGTGAATCTGGTGGATATCTGCCATTAATTACACATGGAATTACATGATTAGATTCTTTAATACTTTGGGCCACAAGTTGCTGAAAGTGCAAGTTGATGTCAGAGTGAGGAGGAAATTGGGCATTTGGGAACTGAGTGAACTGAGCCAACAACTGTTTATAAAAGCAAAATACAAAACAAAGGAAATAATGATTAAAACAGAAATGCTGGTAAAATTCAGCATGTTAGGCAGCGCCTGTGGAAAGAGAAACAAAATTGTTTGGAGTTGATTCTGCTGCAATGAAGCTGATGGCAGGGAACATTTAATTGGGCAGGAGGGAGGTGGGTTCCCAACTCTGAATTGATTAATTCCATTGCCAGACAGCCTGCAAAATGATGCCTACTTATTGGGCCTCAGCTCACCACCATTGAGAGCCATTCCTTGCTGCTGATCTTCCATTCCAATGAAACCCATCGCAAGATCCCCCTCCTGTCATCATTGCAGTGTCCCAACTATCTTCAGCTGCTTCATCAATGACCTTATCTCCATCATAAGGTCAGAAGTAGGGATGTTCACTGTTGATTGCACAATGTTCAGTTCTATTGATGATTCCTCAGATACGGAAGCACCTCATGTCCAAATGCAGCAAGATCTGGCCAATATCCAGGCTTGGGCTGACAAGTGGCGAGTAATATTTGCACGACATAAATGCTACGCTCTGACCATCTCCAATAAGAGACAATCTAACCATCCCTTAATATTCAATAATATTCAATTCCCCACTGTGTGTGTGTGTGTGTGTGTGTGTGTGGGGGGGGGGGGGGGGGGGAGGGTGGGGGGGGGGGGGGGGGGTGGGGGGGGGGGGGGTGAGGAGTGATGTGTGTGTGCTGGTAGTTTACCACTGACCCGAAACTCAGTTGAACTCTCCATATAAATACAGTGGCTACAAGAGCAGATGAGATGTTGGGAATCCTGCAGTGAGTAACTCACCTCCTGACTCCTCAAAGCCTGTCCATCATCTACAAGGCACAAGTCAGGAGTGTGATGGAATACTCCCCACTTGCCTGGAGGTGTGTAATGCCAACAACACTCAAGAGGCTTGACACCATGCAGGATACAGGTACAATGTTTAAAAGATATTTGGATAACATAGAACATAGAACAGCACAGCACAGTACAGGCCCTTCGGCCCAAGATGTTGTGCCAAACTTTTACCCTAAACCTAAGGTCTATCTAACCTCCACCCCTACCTTGTACTACCATCCATATGCCTATCTAATAGCCGCTTAAATGCCCCTAATGAGGCCGACTCCACTACCCTCTCCAGCAAAGCATTCCACGCCCCTACCACTCTCTGAGTAAAGAACCTACCTCTGACGTCTCCCCTGTATCTACCTCCACTCACTTTAAAACAATGCCCCCTGGTAACAGCTACCTCCACCCTAGGAAAAAGTCTCTGGCTGTCCACTCTTTCTATGCATCTGATCATTTTGTACACCTCTCTCATGTCACCTCTCATCCTTCGTCGTTCTAAAGAGAAAAGTCCTAGCTCTCTCAACCTTTCCTCGTAAGACCTTCCCTCCATTCCAGGCAACATCATGGTAAATCTCCTCTACACCTTTTCCAATGCTTCCACATCTTTCCTGTAATGAGGCGACCAGAACTGGACACAATACTCCAGATGTGGCCGAACCAGGCTTTTGTATAGCTGGAGCATAATTTCATGGCTCTTGAACTCAATCCCTCTATTAATGAAAGCTAACACACCATACACCTTCTTAACAACTCTATCCACCTGGGTGGCAGCTTTCAGGGAACTGTGGACATGAACCCCAAGATCCCTCTGCTCCTTCACACTGCCAAGAATCTTTCCGTTAACCCTGTATTCTGCTTTCAAATTTGTCCTTCCAAAATTAATCACCTCACACTTTTCAGGGTTAAACTCCATCTGCCACTTCTCAGCCAAGCTCTGCATCCTATCAATGTCCCTTTGTAACCTAGAACAACCCTCCGCACTATCCACAACTCGACCCACCTTCGTATCGTCCACGAACTTACTAATCCACCCTTCCACTCCTTCATCCAAATCATTTACAAAAATCACAATTAGGAGAGGACCCAGAACAGATCCTTGTGGTACACCACTCATAACTGAGCACCATGTTGAATATTTTCTGTCCACTACCACCCTTTGTCTTCTAGGGGATAAGTATATGAAAAGGACAGGTTTGGAAGAATATGGGCCAAATGCAGGCAAGTGGGATTAATTTAGTTTGGGAGCATGGTCGGCGTGGACTATGTGGACCAAAGTGTCTGCTCCCATGCTGCATGACTATGACTGAATGACAATGGCAGCAGATACATGGAAACACTATCACCTGCAAGTTCCCTTCCAAGCCACTTACTATCCCGAATGAACATATATTGCCATTCCTTGTCTGTCACTCTGTCAAAACCCGGGAATCCCTCCCTAACAACATTGTGAGTCTATCTATTGCACAAGAACTGCAGCGGTTCAAGGAGGCAGATCACAATCACCTTCAAGGGCAAGTAAGCACAGACAATAAAAGCTGGCTGAGCCAATGATGCCCACATCCTGTGAATTAATAATGAACTCTCTCCCATGACCTGCATCCTCTGCAATGGGGGGCCTCATTGGGTTTATTACTGGCAGTAGCCATCATCTCCTTTATGGTGCTGCTGAGTAATAAAAAGTTACAGCCTCTGAATATCCTGCATCTTTCAAAAGATGGATCTTCCACGCCTCTGGCTCTTCGACCCAAGGGAATTCCCATCTTAGCCCAGTTAAGTGTTTGGCAACACTGAGGTTGATCTCCAGACATGGATGAGCCCTCCATCAATGATGTTAAATTCTGCACAACATTATAAGTTAGTGGCTTTTCATATTTAAAGTCATAAAAATTAAATAAAATATATTTTAAAAATGTTTATTACTGTGTCTTTAATCAGAACAATGAATGCATTATGCAGATGAAACATGGCACGTACTAAACATTATCAGGATTCTCCTGCAAGCTGTGGAATTTTAACTGTGGTGCTTTAACTCAAAAGTGAAAAGGTTAAAGGAGAAATGGGGTCAGAATTAAAATTTTAACATTTTAACTCTCCATTTGACTCAAATCTGCCCAATTGGGAGTAAAATCTCCATCGTATTATTCCCAGATAAGCAGACTAGTTAAGCAATAGCCTGACATAGCCATATTCACAGAATCATACCTTACAGACAATGTCCCAGACACCACTGTCACCATCCCTGGATATGTCCTGTCCCACCAGCAGAACAGACCCAGCAGAGGGGGCGGCACAGTGGTCGAGAGGGTGTTGCTCTAGGAGTGCTCAACATTGACTCTGGATCCCATGAAGTCTCATGACTTCAGGTTAAACATGGGCAAGGATACCTCCTGCTGATTATCACGTACCTTCCTCCCTCAGCTGATGAATCAGTACTCCTCCATGTTGAACAACTCTTAGAGGAAGCACTGAGGATGGCAAGGGCACAAAATGTACTCTGGGTGGGGGATTTCAATGTCCAGCACCAAGAGTAGCTCAGCAGCAGTACCAGTGATCGAGCTGGCCGGGTCCTAAAGGATGTAGCTGCTCAACTGGGTCTGCAGCAGGTGGTGAGGGAACCAACAAGAGGGAAAAACATATTTGACCTCATCCTTACTAATCTGCCAGCTGCAGTTGCATCTGCCCATGACAGTATCGGTACGAGTGACCATCGCACAGTCCTTGTGGAGATGAAGTCCCGCCTTCACACTGAGAATAACTTCCATCGTGTTGTTTGGCACTATCACCATGCTAAATGGGACAGACTTTGCACAGATCTAGCAACGCAAGACTGGGCATCAAAGGGGCGCTGTGGGCCATCAACAGCAGCAGAATTGTACTCCACCACAATCTGTAACCTCATGGCCTGGCATATCCCTCACTCAACCATTACCATCAAGCCAGGAAATCAATCCTGGTTCAATGGGGAGTGCAGGACGACATGCCAGGAGCAGCACCAGGCGTACCTGGAGATGAGGTAACAACCTGTTGAAGCCACCAAACAGGACCACTTGCACATCAAACAGTGAAAGCAGAAGTGATAGACAGAGCTAAGCAATCCCACAGCCAACAGATCAGATCTAAGCTCTACAGTCTTGCCATATCCAGTTGTGAATGGTGGTGAACAATTAAACAACTCACTGGAGGAGGAAGCTCCACACATATCCCCATCCTCAATGATGGAAGAGTCCAGCACATCAGTGCAAAAGATAAGGCTGAAGCGTTTGCAGCAATCTTCAGCCAGAAGTTCTGTGTGGATGATCCATCTCAGCCTCCTCCAGTGGTCCTCTGCATTATAGATACCAGTCTTCAGCCAATTTGATTCACTCCATGTGATATCAAGAAACGGTTGGAGACACTGAACACTGCAAAGGCTACAGGCCATGACAACATTCCAACAATAGTGCTGAAGACTTGTGCTCCAGAACTTGCCGCTCCCCTAGCCAAGCTGTTCCAGTACAGTTACAACACTGGTATCTACCCGGCAATATGGAAAATTGCCCAGAATGTCCTGTACACAAAAGGTATGTCAAATCCAACCCGGCCAATTACCGCCCCATCAGTCTACTCTTGATCATCAGTAAAGTGATGGAAGGTGTTATCAACAGTGCTATCAAGCAGCACCTGCTCAGCAATAACCTGCTCAGTGACACCCAGTTTGGGTTCTGCCAGGGCCACTCGGCTCCTGACCTCATTACAATCTTGGTTCAAGCATGGACAAAAGAGCTGAATTCCAGAGGAGGTGAGAGTGACAGCCCTTGATATCAAGGCTGCATTCGACCGGGAATGGCATCAAGGAGCCCTAGCTAAACTGGAATCAATGGGTATCAGAGGGCAAACTCTCTGATGGCTGGCGTCATACCTGACACATAGGAAGATGGTTGTGGTTGTTGGAGGTCAATCATTTCAGCTCCAGGACATTTCTGCAGGAGTTCCTCAGGATAGTGTCCTTGGCCCAACCGTCTTCATCTGCTTCATCAATGACCTTCCCTCTATCATAAGGTCAGAAGTGGGGGATGTTCGCTGATGATTACATAATGCTCAGCAACATTTGTGACTCCTCAGACACTGAAGTAGTCCGTGTTCAAATGCAACAAGATCTGGACAATATCCAGGTTGGGCTGACAAGTGGCAAGTGACATTTGTGCCACACAAATGCCAGGCTATGACCATCTCCAACAAGAGAAAATCTAACCCCTGCCCATTGACATTCAATGGTGTTACCATCACTGAATTCCCCACTATCAACATCCTGCGGGTTATCATTGACCAGAAACCCAACTGGACTTGCCACATAAACACAAGGCTAATCGGGCAGGTCAGAAGCTAGGAATACTGCAGCGAGTAACTCACCTCCTGACTCCTTAAGGTCTGTCCACCATCTACAAGGCACAAGTCAGGAGTGTGATGGAATATTCGCCACTTGACTGGATGAGTGTAGCCCAACATCACTAAAGGGGCTTGACACTATCCTGTTTGATTGACACTACATCCACCAGCATCCATTCCATCCACCACAGATGCTCAGTAGCAGCAGTGTGTACTAACTACAAAATGCACTGCAGAAATTCGCCAAAGATCCTCAGACAGCACCTTCCAAACCCACAACCACTTCCATCTAGAAGGACAAGTGCAGCAGATACATGTGAACACCACCACCTCCAAGTTCCCCTCCAACCCACTCACCATCCTGACTTGGAAATATATCGCCATTCCTTCACTGTCGCTGGGTCAAAATCCTGGAATTCCCTCCCCCAGTGGCATTGTGGGTCAGTCTACAGAAGGTAGACTGCAGTGGTTTAAGAGATAGCTTACCACCACCTTTTGAAGGGCAGCTAGGGATGGGCAAGAAATGCTGGCCAGCCGGTGATGCCCACATCCCACAAATGAATAGGAAAAAAATCTAAATCTACTGGTGAGTTTTTAACAAATTTGAGCAAAGGTTCAACACATTGATTTGACTGTTTTTGACACCCCAAAAAATGATTTCATGTCATACAATTCAGACCAATCCAAGTCATACATTATGTGTTCTGTGAATATAGCCTAAGCCTTTGTTGTTTAGAGTACAACATAAGCATAGTACAGCACAGCTGGGACTTGGTTTTGATCAGACAATGATGAAGTATAATTAACCCAGTCATTTCAACATGTAAGTTAGCAATTCAAGCTCTTAAATTAGTATGTTTTATAAATTCCTACAGCATAGGGAGCATTGAATGATCACGTGCAAGATGGTAGACTGTGTTTGAATCCTTTAGCGCTTGAAAAAGTTATCTAACGTGTAGCCAGTGATCCATGCTTATGACTGATATTTTGCAAGGTGGGTGATAGTTTATAGAACCTATAACGTAAAAGTGCACTCAAAGATTTAAGAAGAGATGAGGGATAATAAGGGAGTACTGCAAATAGATAAGTGCCCCGACCTTACCTGGGTGTCAACTTGATAGTTCCGTTATAAAACTGTTTCTTTGAATACAACATTTTTTAAATTTGGAGATAAAGCTGAAAATGACATTGACATGTTATGCAATGTACTGTCCGTTAGTGGTATGATTCTGCATTACACAAAAATCAGGTGGTTAAAACCACAGCACGAATGTGCTAAACCTGGGGTTGTTTTCAAACAGTTATCCCTCCATACAGGAAACAGGCAGAGTGACGAAGTTTTTTTCAGTGGAAGCAGTTGGTGGTGCAAACCATTTTTGTGGTTGGATCTCATTTGCATTATGAGCAAACTGCTCACTACTCAGAAGAGATGGGGAATCTGGCATTTCCAGTAGGAGCCCTGCAAGTGCAGTTAAGTTGAGGGTAAGGGAGACAACCCCGGTAGAGGATCATAGGAGCTGCGACATCAATTTTTCTCTTTGATTGATGATCTGCTTATAAATGCTCATTTCTGTTGGCTGCTCACCAATTCTATTTAGATGAGACATAATCATAGAAATGATTGGAATTACTGACCACATGCATCAGATAATCTATGACCTTGTTCTACCTGATGGAAGTAATCAGATGAAAATCCAACCCATGATGACTTACTGACCATGGCTGAGGTCTAACACCTAAATGTGGATTTCCTGAGAGATTTTGCTGCATAAAAGTGTTGTTAGGCTGTTGTTGGTACAAGAGTTTTAATATATATCTGAATTGTCATTAAATCCCAAAGTTCCTGTTGAATGAGTAATAATGAACACGACTCAATGTTCTTGCTAATATCTGATACGTTATGAAATATGTTCCATTTAAGCACAGTGTGAATAAAATTGAAATGTATTAAATATAATGGGAACATTTTCTGTATTTTCAGTTAACCATGCCAACATTTCCTGCTGTTGTGAAGATCGGACATGCTCATTCAGGCATGGGAAAGGTAACTAACTCGTTTCAGTTGTCTCAGCCAGAAGTCTGTAGTATGTCAAAAATATTTGAACAGAAACATTTCTCTAAACCTTAAGTTAGAAATTCTTACTGCTTCTCAGTATTGCAGAATGAAAATATGGTAGCACTGTAATTCTTTGACAGTGCAAACCAGCTCACTGTGTCTACCAAGTACTGACCAGGTGTTGCAAGGTCAGAAGATTGTATGCAATGCAAGCCTAAACTTTCAATGTTATTTAACCAAAGATTCTTTCTGTTTGTCACCATTGACATAAATCGATCCAATATTCAAAAGCTTGTATCAAATTTTGACTTGTATAGTGTGTGTAGAACGATATTATATAACGTAGATATTATCAGATACTTTGCAAGATCATTTCAAAATTCTCATGGACGAAAATTGCTTCTGTATTATTTCAGATAAGTGCACATAATCTGATTCTTTTCTCTTTCTCTCTCTTTCTCTCTTGTACCTTTTCCATATGCTGCCTTTATTGGATGGTACCAGGTGAAAGTAGAAAATCACTATGATTTTCAGGACATAGCAAGTGTGGTAGCCCTGACAAACACTTACGCCACAACTGAACCTTTCATAGACTCCAAGTATGATATAAGGATTCAAAAAATAGGCAATAATTACAAGGCTTACATGTGAGCAAATTTTAAATATATTTATTTGAAAACGCACTTTTTTTTATCTTTAGTTGATTAGTTTCAATAGTTGTATTGGTGTTCATTTTCTTTTAGTACAGTTCTCACTGCTTAGGTTGAGTGTTTTCATGCTGTATGGCAAGTGAACACCACCATTAATAAGATACTATTGCCTGAAGGATGTTTAAAGCCACAAACAGGAGGTTGGTGCTGTTCAGAGAAACACAATTATATTTAGTGTATTAGCTCATTGCCACGGCCATGTAGCCTCTACTTCTAGAGGTGCCTTTGAATGCAGTCTGTGGGAGCCACTAAAGCACGTCATTTGTAAAACGCTATCAGAGTGATACAGCTGAAAATGTGTTAATTTTTAGAACTGTAAGAGAGTCAGCTGCTGAAGGAAACAGCAACAAGTACAATTTAAAAAGAACTTGGATTCTAAAGAAGCATCACTGGACACAAAACGTTAACTCTGCTTTCTCTCCAAAGAAGCTGTCCAACTTACTGAGTTTTTCCAGCAACTTCTGATTCTCTTTTAGATTTAATGGGTGAGTCAAAACTGCAGTGCAGTTTCCAATCCTTGTTGCTATGGAAATTAAATGAGATATGAGACAATTGGAATTTTTTCCACTTTCAATGGCTAAACTCTGAAATAGCTACAGAGTTAACTAAAAACCTGACCATATAGGAATACCATCTTGCCCTCGATGCTGGGGAAAGAATGCTGCAAGCTGTGTTGCAGTGCAGATCTCAACTTGGAGAGAAATGTCAGACAGGAGAGATTCTGTAGGACTTGAAAACACACACTTTGATCCTACACTAATATTACTTATGAATGGTATATGTTGAACATCAGACCTCAAGAGGAAAGGGAGACTATTGATCAATATTTGCTGCATCTACCCTACAATGTGGAAAATTGCCCTGGTATATCTTGTACACAAAAAGTAGGACAAATTCAACCCAATCAAATACCAACCATCAGTCTACTCTCAATCATGAACAAAGTGATGGAAGGGATCATCAAACTGCTATCAAGAAGCATTTGCTGAAAAATAAACTGCTCACCAATGCTTAAATTGGGTTCACTTGGGCCACCCTGCTCCTGACCTCAACACAGCTTTGGTTCCAAGAAAAAAAAAATTCCTCATCTCTATCTTAAATGGAAGACCTGAATGAAAGCAACAGTTCCTGATCTACATTCTGGAGGATATTCTGGAGATGTAAATGGTTGCACATGCTATTTGGCACTTGCACTGCTCCAGAAGAACAGCACAAGAAAGTCAGTGAGTTTTCCAGAGTGGAAGTTATTGTGGATGATCTGCTAATCTTTGATGTTAAGACACAATGGAAGAAGACATTGCGGACTACACTCAGAACCTATTGTAACAGCTAGAAATAGATCACCAGATGAACCTGAACCTGAACCTGAACCTGAACAAGAAAAAGATTCAGTTGAGGATGCCTAATTTCGAGAGCAGACAGTGGAAGAACCTTGCCCAGATCATTTTTTTTAATTGTTCATTCAAAGAAAGTGGGCTTCGCTGGCTGGGTCAGCATTTATTGTCCATCTAAAAGCAAAATATGGTGGATGCTGGAAAACTGAATGAAAATGGAAAGTGTTGGAGAAACTCAGTAGGTCTGGCAGAATCTGTGGAGACAGAAATGGAGTTAATGTTTTGAGTCCAGCAGAAGTGGAATTAATTCTGAAGAAGAGTTGGACTTGAAATATTAAAACTGTCTTTCACTCCACAGATGCTGCCAGACCTGTTGAGTTTCTCCAGCATTTTCTGATTTTATTTATTGCCCATCCTTAGTTGCTGTTGAAACTTTGGTGGTGAGCTGCTTTCTCAAACTTCTACAATCTATTTGGTGTAGATGCATCCAAATATCCTGACATGGTGAGAGCTGGTAGCAGACATGCAGTGATCAACAGATGTGAAAGCAAAGCAATGATTTGTTGGATTCTTAAAACCTTTAGTGAAGCTCTTGCTTGACTTTCTCATCAGAGTATGAAACTCTACATAAGCTCACTGCCAAGGATGTGCTGTGGTATGGGAGTACAGAACAAGAAGCAGCTTTCACTGGAATTGAACAACCAGTGACAATAACAACAATACTAAATTACTACAATATCAATCATGATGTCACCATGCAGTGTGATGCCATAAGATAGGATTTGGAGCAACCCTTGTGCAATAACAACTTCAATGTGCTTTCAGACTGTGAACACAAAATGAATGGCTAGGTACAAATAGAGAAAAAAAAATGCCTTGCTGTAGTCTTTAATGCATTCTCACCAATACATGTTTGGGAGACAAAATGACAGTGGATTTCGGCCACTTCAAAGTATGTCTACATGCTCCTAAAGACTCTACAAAGAATGCAGTTTTGTTTATAGAGATATAGAGTCAACTAGTCATAGAGTCATGCAGTATAGAAATAGACCCTTCGGGTCCAACTAATCTGCGCCAACCAAGATATCCCAATCTGACATAGTCCCATTTGCCAGCATTTGGCCCATTTCCCTCTAAACCTTCCTATTCATGTACCCAGCAGGCCAAGCAACATTATAGGAGCAGGAAGGCTGACGTTTCGGGCCTAGACCCTTCATCAGAAATGGGGGAGGGGAAGGGGGTTCTGAAATAAATAGGGAGAGAGGGGGAGGCAGATAGAAGATGGAAAGAGGAGAAGGTAGGTGGAGAGGAGACAGACAGGTCAAAGAGGTGGGGATAGAGCCAGTAAAGGTAACTGTAGGTGGGGAGTTAGGGAGGAGATAGGTCAGTCCAGGGAGGACGGACAGGTCAAGGGAGCGGGATGAGGTTAGTAGGTAAGAGTTGGGGGTGGGGCTTGAGGTGGGAGGAGGGGATAGGTGGGAGGAAGAACAGGTTAGGGAGGCGGGGACGAGCTGGGCTGGTTTTGGGATGCGGTAGGGGGAGGGGAGATTTTGAAGCTTTCAAGCCCACCGACTCCCACAGCTACCTAGAATACACCTCCTACCACCCAACTTCCTGCAAAAATGCCATCCCCTATTCCCAATTCCTTCGCCTCCGCCGCATCTGCTCCCAGGATGAGGCATTCCACTCCCGTACATCTCAGATGTCCTTGTTTTTCAAGGACCGCAACATCCCCCCCTCAGTGGTCGAGAACGCCCTCGACCATATCTCCTGCATTTCCCGCACCTCCTCCCTCACACCCCGTCCCCGCAATAACAACCAAAAAA
>NC_063347.1:21898258-22012131 GCF_021869965.1 Rhincodon typus
GATGAAGGGTCTAGGCCCGAAACGTCAGCCTTCCTGCTCCTATGATGCTGCTTGGCCTGCTGTGTTCATCCAGCTCTAGACCTTGTTATCTCAGATTCTCCAGCATCTGCAGTTCCTACTATCTCTGAGAATAATTTGCAATTTGACTGTATAATATGCTTCCAATAATATCAATTGCCACATTTTCTAATAAGGTTCTGCATTTTTCAGGGAGTTGCATTTATCAAACAACACTTTGTGCCAATCTGCACTAATCCTGGAACTCAAGTTAGACAGCTTTATTGTCACTTCCTGATTCTCATATTCTTCCTTCCAGTTCTTTATTCCTGAAGCTAGTATGATATTAAGTAATAGAAAATTAAAAGGGATGACGAACTCCAGTTCCCTCCACAGACAGAACTCCCATATAATTTCCATGATGCCACATTGTTGCACATATCTATACTTAAAGAATATAATTATCCTAATATGATTGGAATTTCATTTTAGCAACTATTTGCAAACAGAGGTGTTCAATGATGTGCTGAGCCTATAGCCTCATTAATTATGTTTGCAGATTTAGAGTATAAAGTCACCTTCAATCATCCTACAGGAATAGTGTCACTGAAATTCACAAGTGAGTGTGGAACTAAAATTTACAGAGCAGACTGTTCCTGTTTGTTTCAGGAACAGTCTGACCAAAAGTTCCCTGTGAATGGCAAAATGCCGCTCGTATTAAGAGCTGGAGCAACTAGAAATTGAAGACTTCTTTTGAGCGTGAATTTTATTGATCTGAAATTCTACTCCATGTCACTGGCTGTATTGATAGCATAATAAAATTAATGAACAAGTACTAATTCTTGTCAGTGTCCTATTTAGGTTAACAAGTTCAAGAACAGCCGCATGTACCTTTTTAATGGAGGCTGTTGTAAAAATGACTGTGAATGGAAAATTCAGGGTTCTGTAATTCAAGTACGCAATACCACTTCATCCTTAATTATTTTTCCATCTCCTTGTCAAAAGATTTTCAGGGCCAGTCATAATCCTGTCAACTGTGATAATAAAACCAGCAATAGCCGGAGTGATTTACCCACACTGTTACCACTACTTTCCATATATAGTGATCGTAACTTGCTCTTTAGAACAGGCGAAAGCAATACACTCTGTAAGGCAGTTTGATCTTCATTTAAATATGCAGATCAGGCTCACGTTAGGTAATCAGAATCCAATTGCAATTTCAATTAGTGACTCTCATCGGGGCTACATTCTAGCTTCTCAAGCAGGTCTACCTGGTGGCAAAAGGGACATGCACCAGGACTAGCCCAGAAAGATATGCAGTTTTATATGGTTTCATTGTGTGCCCCAGTCTTCCTTCTTCTTCCTTCAGCCAGGACGTCCTCCTGGCAGCCCTTACTTGCACTTACTTATCCAAATGGCAGGAACCATTCTTTCATATAAGTGGCAGTGAGCTCCTGAACCTGAAATCCCACTCCAAGACACCAAATAGCTGCAACTTCCCACTTGATCTAAGCACCAGGCTAACAAAGCCTTTTGCAAATGAGACATAGGTGTTAAGATTTTCCAGGCCCCTCACACCAGAAGGTGACAATGGTTGGTCAGCTGCCTATCTATGTACACAAAGTGGTTAAAATTGGGACTTTTGTCTCTCCATATACAGACACAAAGTTTAGTACCAGGACTTCAAATCATTTTGTTTTGCGCAGCAGAAAGAGTTCTTGAAAGTAGTGGAAGAAGTTCTTTTCTCATTGTTACAACAATGTTCGTGATCGTTTTGAAAAGGTAGCAGAGTTGAAAAAAAGTCTTTGGACGCCATCTAAAATCTATGTTTTCTTTTCTCTACGACAGGTACAGGTTTTGGGTTGATAAATGCTGTGAAATGTTTGGTGGGTTGGATATCTGTGCTGTGAAAGCTGTCCATGGAAAGGATGGAAAGGATTATATAATTGAGGTAAGAAGGGGAGGGGGAAGGGGAACAGCGAGTCCCTGGTGGATCACCGCATTACACAACCCATGTAGCAATGGTCAGTAGAAATAATTAGTAATGTGTTCTGCTTGATGCAAATCCCATTACTATAAGTTAGTTCCAATGCCACAAACCACAAACATTTACTTCCATGGGAAGTATCATGCAAATTTATTTTGGATAATTACCATGGCGTAGACATGCAATGAATACTGGTACCCATTTTAAAGCAAACCTGTGAAAAATGGATAATGTTCTATGATCTCAGTAGTGACCAATGATGTTTAAAATGAAATGTGAACTCCAAGTTATCAACTAAAAGAATTATACCACAAAATTCATATTTAAAACTAAAATCTTTACTGTAGTTAAACAAAGCAAGTACTAGTAACTTATTATGTACACAATTATTTTTTAAGCTTGCAAGTTTCAAGATGGTCTCCATTCTACTTTTATTTCCACTCAATATTTTGCCTATTCTTTGAAGGACCTTGAGGTCTCTTCATTTCTCCTGGGACTAAACCAAGGGATGTCACAGTTTTTAGGAATGCACTTCGATTCATTTCAGTGTTCTTGTTATACTCCGAGATTTGATGTTACTTGGGGTGCCTATACCATCACAGAAATAAAGAGTAATTCTGCAGCAGTGTGATATATTTGGCATGTTCCAAATAAAAATTTAAACCAATTATTTCCATCTTTAAATGGATCCTTCCACTTGAAAAGTGTATGGATAGTTTATAACATTCCCTTTTTCACTCATTGTTTTCAAATCTCTCATTCATCTGGGAAATGTATTATATAAGTCTGTAATGGAGATAACATTTTATATAATTTTTAATATTCTTTTGTGGGACATGGACGTTGATGATTGGGCTGTGTTTATTACCCATCCCTAGTTATCTTTGAGATGGTGGAGATGAGCTCCCTTCTTCAACCACTGCAGCAATGGCCTGGAGTTGAAATAACTGACCTCCAAAAGCCCCAACCATTTTGCTTTGTGTCAGTGGAAAGTTTGCCTCCTGATTGGGTGGGAAATCACTAGATGCTAATGCTCCTTGAAGTCACACTCTGTCATTTGTGGCCTTGATGTCAAGGGCAGTCACTCTCACCACATATCTGGAACTCATCACATTTGTCCATATTTCAACCAAGTCTACAATAAGGTCAGGAGTTGAGTGTCCTAGCTAGAGTTGAGTGTTGTAGCTGCACTGGAACAACTTGGCTCAGAGCACAGCAAATTCTGGAACATATGAATTTGGCACTATTGCCAGAATATTGATTCAGTACATGCTATTGTAATATTCAGTGCCTTAGCCATTTTGATATCACATGGTGTGAGTTGAATGGACTGAAGATTGACACCTTTAATTCTGGGAAGCTCCAATGGAGGCTGAGATGGATCATCCACTCACCAGTTTTGGCTGAACATTGTTGCACAGATATGTTGTGTCCCCATCATTGAGGTTTGAGATATTGTGGATCCTTCTCTTCCTGTCACCACCATTCTCAACTGAATTTGGCAGGATTGCAGTGCTTAGATCTGATCAATTGATTGTGGAATCATTTGCTGCTTATTCTGTTTGGCAAGCAAGTAGTCCTGTGTTATAGCTTCACCAGTTGACACAGTTTCTTTTTAGGTATGCCTGGTGCTTGTTCAATATTTTTAGCTGTCTGAAAGTACTGCTGTAAACCTCTTGTCCTAAAATACCAATCTGATCTGTTCTATATTGAGTTTTCCTTTTCTGTCCAAAAATCCTAAGCTGATATGCCTCCCAATATGTACTCACCTTCTGTGCAATTCCAAGTTTGAATTTCTGGTTTCTGCATGTCATTGTGAAATACCTCTAAAGAAATGCACAAATGAGAACCTTCTCACACTGTAACCATATTCCTCCTTATCCTCCTTAAACTCTTTGAAGCCTTTGACATGGTCAACCATGCTATTTCCTGCAATGCCTGGTGTGCCCTCCTGTGCTCTCCATTGAACCAGGGTTCCCTGGATTGATGACAATGATAGCATTCGGAATGTGCCAGGCCATGAGGCTGCAGACTGTGTTTTAGTACAATTCAATACAACTTCAATCTCACCAAACACGTCAGCTCCATTATGAAACTAGGAGAGGTCTTCCTGTTGTACATTGTTTTCACACCTCTAACTCTAACTTCTCTAAGTGAACATGGACCAATCTTTGAATTGTAATTATCTTCAGTCTGTTTACTAGTACTTCAAACCAGATGCTTATTTATTCTACATCCACTAAAGGCTCAAGCCCAAACTAAATGTTCGAGGTACAATGTACATATATCACAAAGACACTAGCATTTCACTCACTGCTAGTTTGTGACCTCAATGCTCTGTCTTGTGCTGCCCTTATTTTTGGATCTTTCATGTTTAAATCATTCCAATAACATGCCATTGTTGCTGCTGTTTGCCATATATTATTTTATACGTGAAATGTACTGAAGACAGATTCATTAGTTTGTTTTTTTTTTGTTTTGTTCAATATTTTTAGCTGTCTGAAAGTACTGCTGTAAACCCCTTGTCCTAAAATACCAATCTGATCTGTTCTATATTGAGTTTTCCTTTTCTGTCCAAAAATCCTAAGCTGATATGCCTCCCAATATGTACTCACCTTTTATGCAATTCCAAGTTTGAATTTCTGGTTTCTGCATGTCATTGTGAAATACCTCTAAAGAAATGTACAAATGAGAACCTTCTCACACTGTAACCATATTCCTCCTTATCCTCCTTAAACTCTTTGAAGCCTTTGACATGGTCAACCATGCTATTTCCTGCAGTGCTTTTTCTAGGTTGTCTAGCTCAGTTTCACTGCCATCAATGTAATTAAACCGACAGTATCTCATTGCAATATTTCTTCTTTCACTTTTACAACTTTATCTCTAAAGTGCACCAACAATCCAATCATGGCTTCTTTTCCTCACATACAAGCTGTTCCTTGGCAACTGGAAATGTGCTTTCCATCTATCATCTATTCAGAAGTGGAGACTTTTCACTGATATTTCCATGGTTTTCAGCTCCATTTACAATTTCTCAGATGAAAAAGTGGCTCATATGTTGACCTCAACATTGTCTCGTTTTCGTACATGAAAAAAGTCGGTACTTCAGAGACAACATTAAAGTACTACTTTTACTGTAATTTGAGAACAGAACTGAGATTTGTAGAATTTATTTATCCTACTAATGCTAAATGTTAATATTTGAACATTGCAAAAATCAAGAAATAGCAATCCCAGCAGTTTGTTCACATTATATACATTTTTGAACTCTAGATTTGGATTCCTTCTCAAGTGGAAAATATTTCTCTATGTTTACCAAATCAGATCTATTTTCATTAAAGCATAAAGTCTATGGAAGGATAGACCAAATTATTTTTTCTTATATTCCACTTATTCCACTACTCTGCTTTGAATTAAATAAAGTATAAAATCCTACGAGAATCAGCAAAGAAACAGTTATTTTTCATAGTGCCAAATCAATGAA
The DNA here is from genome assembly GCF_021869965.1 of Rhincodon typus. Classification (NCBI taxonomy): domain Eukaryota; kingdom Metazoa; phylum Chordata; class Chondrichthyes; order Orectolobiformes; family Rhincodontidae; genus Rhincodon; species Rhincodon typus. The sequence continues at coordinate 21,903,727 of NC_063347.1, forward strand.
AGACTGTAGAGGTGGAAAGAATTAGAGGAAGATTAATAGGTGTATTAAATTGCAGTCAATTGACGCATTGCAGTATTTAAAATGAGAAGGTGTATTTGTACATTTATGCCTCTCCGTAGTAAATTAAAGTCCTTCATCATTCTGCCACCCATATTTAGTGACTGCACAATGCTGAAGACAACCAAGGATAGCCCAGTTGGAAACCTGGCCACCCACTGATGCTGGGGTGCACCCACTCCTCTGATTTCAGACTGCTTACAGGTGGAAGTTGGAACACTGGAATGTCCACTGACAATCAAACTTAATTTTTCATCCAAAATTCTCATAATCACTTGCATATTGATATGACATATCTTCTAAAAGTGTATTTCAAAACACTTATTCTGTAATATTTGTCATTGTGCATTCATTAAATTGTGAATACATCTGACCAAATATTTTTATCACTTTTGCATTAGTCTTGCAAACCCAGTTACTTTCAACATTTCAGAAGCACTGGTAAACATACTGACATTCTGCACATCATATATTACACTTAGGGGTAATTCACCTTGGACAGGGAAGATTTATTCTATTTTGTGTAAATTGCCTTTTTCTATATGCTATGCAAATATGCTGGTAGAAAGCTTAACTTCAATATATATTTAAAAAGTAAATTTTTTTCAGAACTATGTAGTTTCAGGGTGAAATGTGTCATATTATGGTCACTATCCCCTAGGGGTTCCTCCATTGTATTGTGTGGCACTATCTCTGTGCTAGAAGGAAAGACTTCAAACAGATTTAGCAACTCAAGACTGGACATCCTTGACGCACTGTGAGCCATCAGCAACAGAATTGTACTTCTGTACAATCTGCAACCTCATGGCCCAGTATATCCCCCACTCAACCATTACTTTCAAGCCAGGGGATCAAGCCTGATTTAATGGAGAGTGCAGGAAGCAGGAGGGCGTAACAGAAGCAGCACCAGGCATCCCTAAAAATGAGGTGTCAACGTGTTGAAGCTACCAAACTGGACTACTTACCTACCAAGCAGCAAGTGATACACAGAGCTAAGCAATCCCACAACCAACGGATCAGATCTAAGCTCTGCAGTCCTGCCACATCCAGTCATGAATGGTGATGGACATAGGGTCTGCAATGCTTCAAGAAGACAGTTCACCACCAGCTTCTCATTGGCAACCATGGATGGGGAAGAATTGCTGGCCTAGCCAGCAACATCCATGAGGGAATAAAAACCTTCAGCTCTCCAATCAAATCTGCCTCATTACACATCACCAAATTGAGAAAAGGCCAATATGTTCAAAAAGGTTGATACTGAAACCATTGTAAAGCTTTTTGGAGCTAGGTAGTAGCAAATAAATTATGCAGTGCTTATTATAGGGAAATTGGTTGTGAAGAAAGTGTACATTATATGGATTGTAGTGGAAGATAATCACAGTTGTTAAATCAGTACTCGAGTTACAAAAACCATAACTTGCATAATTTAATGAATAATTTTCCTTCTGGTGAAGTAGGTAATGTGGAATGGAAGTAAGTCTGTGTCAATCACTGAGTACAAAAACATTAGTCCATAGGAATTTTCCACAAATGATTTGTAAAGATTGTTAATTTAAACTTCAACACATTCATGAAATTCTCATCGTTGCTTCAAAGATCTTTGATAACATACTGTATTGTAGTTTAATAACGAAGATCAGAGTCAAGGGGAAGCAGAATCAAACCATGCTAGCGCAAAAGCAGAAAACAATAAGTAAAGGTCAAGGGCAGCTACTCAGACTGGTAATAATAGGGATCGATTCTGGTATTGTTCAGTTTTTCTGGCAGAATGGGTATGTGATTGGCAACTGAATTTCAATAAAGATGTGTGAGGTGGAAAACTTGTTGTGAAGAATAAAAAAGCCACATTCTGCTTGCATTATAAGAGTCTAAAAGGCATAGGGTAGCAAAAGAGATTGCAGGTTGCAGACTCAAAAATCAATAGAAGTGTGCTGTAAATTAATCAGGTTGTTTAAAAAATATCAAGCAGCAGGGGTCATTTGCAGAGGAATGTAATTGGCTTATATACAATATGTGGCACAGAAGCACAACAATTAGCTAACTAGGCCATGCCTGTATTTATACTCCATTTGAGCCTTCTACCACCATTCCTCATCCAAATTTATCATTATCTCTCTCCATTTCCTTCTCCTTCATTTGCTTGTCTGGCCTTCTCTTAAATGCATCTATTTTTGGTGGCACGATGGCTCAGTGGTTAGCATTGCTGCCCCACAGCACCTGGCACTCGGTTCCACCCTCAGGCAACTGTCTGTGTGGAGTTTGCACATTCTCCCCGAGTATGTATGTGTTTTCTCTAGGTGCTCTGGTTTCCTCGCACTGTTCAAAGATGTGCAGGTTAGGTGGATTGGCCATGCTAGATTGCCCATTGTATTCAGAGATGTGTACGTTAGATGGATTAGCTGTGGGGAATGCAGGGTTACAGGGATAGGGTGGATCTTGGTAGGATGCTCTTCAAAGGGTAGGTGTGGATTCAAAGGGCCGAATGGCCCGCTTCCACACAGTAGGGATTTGATGATTTATTTCAATTAACCAATCCTCATGGAAGCATATTGCAAATTTTCACAGCTCTTTGGACAAAACAAGTTTCTTCTGAGTCATTTGCTCATTTTCTTAGTGAGTATCTTATATTGATTGACTCGGTATGATATTTCCCCTCAAGAGTCTGTATCCACTCTTTCAAAGTCTTTCATAATTTTGATTACCTCTATTAGGTCCCATTTCAGCCTTCTTTCTTTCAAGGAGAAGGAAATACAGCTTCTCAATCATTTTCAGGTATGTAAATAGGATTGTTCATCCCTCTAAATTGTCTCTGCATCCTCTCCAGTGCCACTATGTTCCTTTTATGACCAGAACTGCATGCAGTACACCAAGTGTGGCCTCAACAATGTTCAATATAGATTGAACATAATTTCCCTACTTTTCATTTCTATTCCATGATCTTATTGAATGACAGAGCAGCCTCAAGAGGCTGAGTGGTCTACACTTGCTTCTGATTCATCTGTTCATTCATTTTAGAAGCAAATTTTAGTGTTTGGTTTGCTCATTTTATAACCTTGCACGTGAAAAGTTGAGAAGTTATGTTAAATTTGTAATGGACCTTGATGACGTCACCTTTGGAATATTGTACACAGTTTTTGGGGTGTCTACATTATAAAAGATGATTCAGAGACATTGGAAAAGGTTCAAAAAAGATTCACATGCTGTCACCAGAACCCAGAAGAAACATGTACTGGAAAATGATAAACAGGCTGAGAATCTCTTTTATCCCTGTAGAGAGAAGTCTGAGGAGTGGTCTGATCAAAGGCGTTACGCTACTGAAAAATTTTTCATGAGGTTGACATATTGAAATCTTTTGCATTTGAGGAGGGGCCTCATAGGTGTAAGCTAGTTCCTAATAATTCGAGAGAAGCATCTTTATCCGAAGACTGAAGAATATGAAACATACAAGCAATAGTTGAGGTCAATTGCAAAGACTCATCAAAGGGAAAGATAATTAAACACATGAGGGATCAAGGCATAGAGGATACACTAATAATAATGAAGAATGAAAGGAAAATGGTGTCATACATAAACATGATATAGACCTACTAGGCTGAATGGCCTACTCATGTACTGTAGTATTGTTGTAAACTTCTCATTAGGAATTTCATTTTCTTATGTTTCTAAATCAAAATATTATTCTATGTTTACACAGCAATCTTCAATTGTTTAAGCCCCTGGGTCTGTCAATAAGCATGAAATTGTTCAAATTATCACACACTGCTCAGATTCAGACACAGTAAATTTAGCATCATTCAGTTGTGTACTCTGGATGCAGAAATGATTGTCATTTGCAGCAAGGTACACAATGAATAATCAGCTGCCACAGCAATGATCAAGGTAACTAAAAACACAAATAAAATGAAGGCCATTACAAATGAATTTACTATACCATGAAATGTCCTTGCAACAGGAATGTCACTCTGCATGTTTCATTTTTTCCCCTCTACATCATATCCTGGCAATCTCTTTAACCTTTTAGATAATTTGTTTTTCCATTCAGGGTTGTCATTATTTTCCTAAATGTGACATCTCCTTAGTGGTTTGATTTTCCTTGCTGTCACCAGATAGTCATTACATATTTGCATAAATTAGAAACCCCTTCATTATCACCGACATTGACTGGAGATATGATAGATGCTAGGAAATGTTTAATAAAACTGGAGCATATGTGAATGCTAATTTCTTTTTAATGTTCTTGCAATTTCCACTCAATTTTTAAATTATACGAGTCAATTGGTTATATCTGATGGTCAAAGTCTGCCAGTTTAGTTACTATAAAAGGCATTAGGTCCGTTGTTCACTCTGGTTCATTGGGTTTGTTGTGTATATGCTAAGAAGGTAATGGCAAACAAAATTGTTTCAAAACATTACTGCTTCTCTGAAGAAGATTCCGAACTTTGTTAGATTATAATTAATAATGTGACACCAGACCTATGCCCAAAGAAATGCCTGTCAACCTCCTCACTGAGATTAAGAACTAATTATTCTGTGTAGTGTTCTCTGCTACTCATGTCAATTTATTACTGTAACTTACTTTAAATATTGCATCCATTATCTTATTTTACAATAAATAGAATCTGAGATGTTTTCTCATTCTTTCATGGAATGGGTGCATCATTGACAGGGTCAGCATTGTTGCCTATCCCTGATTGTCCTTGAACAGAGTGGCTTCCTAAACAATTGCAAATGGCATTTAGAATCAACTACATTGTGGTGGGTTTGGAGTCACATGTAGATCAGGAAAGGATGGTAGATTTCCTTCCCTAAAGGATATCAGTGAACCAGATGGATTTTTTAATGATAATTGGCAAAGATTTCATGGTCATCATTACTGACCCTCATTTTCAATTCTAGATTTTATGAATTGAATTCAGACTCCACCAGCTGTCATAATAGGTTTTGAACCCCACAGCATTACTGGTATTACAAGGCAAGTGATATTATCTCTACATCAGAGTCTGAGGAGCAATATCATATCAAAGTAAAACAACTTGCTTTGAAAAGTTTCAACTTATTCTGATGTAATTTAAAATGTCAACCTTCTGCCAGAGAATCATCTAGAGCAACAAATGCAGCCTGTTTTAAGGAACAGTTTATATTCTGTAGTGATGTGTTCTAATGAAAGTATTATTTTGTCATGTGGTATATTGAGGAAAGGTAGAGTCAGAACAGGAGAACACCAGTGATAATGACAAAATAATGGATATAATAATTAAACTTCTGAGCTGCCAAGACAGTTTGAAGGAGGTGTAGGGTTATGGACTCATATCCTATTATGGCAGCTGGTGGAGTCTGAATTCAATTCATAAAACCTGGAATTGAAAATGAGGCTCATTAATGATGAACCTGACGTCGGTGGTGGGCAAGTTGTTGGAGGGTATCCTGAGGGATAGGATTTATATGTATTTGGAAAGGCAAGGACTGATTAGGGATAGTCAACATCACTTTGTGCGTAGGAAATTGTGCCTCACTAACTTGATTGAGTTTTTTGAAGAAGTAACGAAGAAGATTGATGAGTGCAGAATGGAGGACATGATCTATATGGACTTCACTAAGGCATTCGACAAGGTATCTTGTGGTAGACTGGTTAGCAAGGTAAGGTCACATGGGATACTGGGAGAACTAGCTATCTGGATACAGAACTGGCTCAAAGATAGAAGACAGAGGGTGATGGTGGAGGGTTGCTTTTCAGTTTGAAGGCCTGTGACCTTGTGTGCCACAAGGATCGGTGCTGGGTCCACTGCTTTTCATCATTTAAGTAAATGATTTGGATGTGAACATAGGAGGTATAGTTAGTAAGTTTACAGATGACACCAAAATTGGAGGTACATTGGACAGTGAAGAAAGTTACCTCACAGTACAACAGGATCTTGATCAGATAGGCCAATGGGCTGAGGAGTGGCATTTGGAGTTTAATTTAAATAAATGTGAGGTGCTGCATTTTGGAAAGACAAATCAGGGCAGGAGTTACACCCTCAATGGAGAATGTTGCTGAATGAAGAGACCTTGGAGTGCAGGTTCATAGTTCCTTGAAAGTGGAGTCAGAGATAGATACGATAGTGACGAAGGCATTTGGTATGCTTGTCTTTATTGGTCAGTGCATTGAGTATAGGAGTTGGGATGTCGTGTTGAGGCTGTACAGCACATTGATTAGGTTACTATTGGAATACTGCGTGCAATTATGGTCTCCCTGATATAGGAAGGATGTTGTCAAGCTTGAAAGGGTTCAGAAAAGATTTACAAGGATATTGCCAGGGTTGGAGGGTTTGAACTATAGGGAGAGGCTGAATAGACTGGGGCTATTTTTTTTGGAGGGTCAGAGGCTGAGGGATGACCTTGTAGAGGTTTATACAATCATGAGGAGCATGGATGGGATAAATAGACAAGGTCTTTTCCCTGTGTTGGGGGGATTCCAAAACTAGAGGACATAGGCTTAAGATAAGAGGGGAAAGATTTAAAAGGATGTAAGGGGCAATATTTTCATGCAGAGGGTGGTGTGTGTATGGAATGGTTGCCAGAGGAAGTGGTGGAGGTGCGTACAGTTACAACATTTAAAAAGCATCTGGATGGGTATATGAATAGGAAGGGTTTAGAGGCAAATGGGCCAAACGATGGCAAAGGGACTAGATTTATTTAGGATATCTGGTCGGCATGGATGAGTTGGACTGAAGGGTCTGTTTCCATGCTGTACATCTCAATGACTCTATGAGAACTGAGGATGTGGCAGGAGGCCTTTCTTAAAGGTAATGCCAAATTTTCACAATAGAATGCTGAATTTTGGAGCCAGCTAATTATTTCCTTCTGTTTTGATTGAAAAGGCCTGGGCTCATGCTTTGACGGATATACTTTGCTCTGGAGGTAGTTCAGAGAAGGCTCACTAAACTGATGCTTGAGATGATAAAATAAAACAAAGAACTACTGATGCTGGAAATCTGAAACAAAAACAGAAATTGCTGGAGAAATGCAGGAGTTCTGGCAGCATCTGTGGAGAGAAAGCAGAATTAATGCTTTGGATCCAGTAACACTTCTTCAGACTAGTTGGGCCTATTTTCATTGGAGTTTAAAAGAATGAGAGGTGATCTTATTGAAGCATAAGATTTTGAGGGGGCATGACAGAGTAAATGCAAAGGAAATGTTGCTTCTCATTGAGGATTCTCAAACCATGAGTTAAGAGGTCTCTCATTTAAGATGCAGATGAGGACATTGCTTCTGTCAAGAGCTGATAGTCTTCTGAACTCTGTTCCACATTTCCAGTGGAGGATGGGTTGTTGGTATATTCAAGGCTAGCTAGATGTTAGGCCAGCCAAGCACAGAGAATAAGATGATATTAAGGCTGCAATCACATCAACCGTAGTTTTACTGAATGGAGAAACAGTTTTGATAGATTAAATAGCTTACTGCTACTCCTAAGTCTTCTAATCTTATATTCTTACAAGTCAAACTTCAGGGAAAAACAGGCAGACAGAGAGAGAAAGCAATCAATTTCTTTCCTCTTTCTAATTTTGACTTAATGTATAAAGTAATGTTTTATTTAAATGAACAAGGCCTCTTTTTTAGAGAAATAGATCGGGAAAGTGTATAAAAGAAGACAAATGGAGGGTTAGAGAGAAAAAGCATTTAGAGAGGGACTTCAGGGAAAAGGGTCTGACACTGCATAGACAAGCTTTACCAGACACCTCTGTTATAGAATGTATAACGTACATTATACACGTTTTAATTAACATTGTAATGTTCTATGTTAAGACAGAGGGTTTTAACTGATGTAAGATGGAATCATTGTGTACAAGGAGTAGCCGTATGTAAAGCATTCTCTTTTGCATTTTAGTATGTTAAGACTAGTCCCCGTGCAGAGTTCGCCAATTTTTTACTGTTCCAGGCAAGATACCCAAAATTGTCAAGTCTCAAGGTAGGGAGGGATGAGCTTCTTTATTCAACCACCACCTCCAGTTGGTGGCAGTAACTTGAGTTTAAAAAGGTTCCTTTCCCTTGTAGATGCCTGTCTTCCCGTCAGCTCCTCATTTTCTCTGTAACCATCGGAAATCAGAGAACAGTTTCCACCCCAACCTTAAGTACACCTGGACCATCTCCGATACCTCTCTTTCCTTCCTGGACCTCTCTGTTTTCATCTCTGGCAACCACCTGGAAACCGATATCCATTTCAAGCCTACCGACTCCCACAGCTACCGAGAATACACCTCCTCTCACCCACCTTCCTGCAAAAAGGTCATCCCCTATTCCCAATTCCTTCGCCTCCGCCGCATCTGCTCCCAAGATGAGGCATTCCACTCCCAGACATCTCAGATGTCCTTGCTTTTCAAGGACCGCAACATCCCCCCCTCAGTGGTCGAGAACGCCCTTGACCATGTCTCCCGCATTTCCCGCAACTCATCCCTCATACCCCCTCCCCGCAATAACAACCAAAACAGAATCCCCCTCATGTTCACGTACCACCCCACCAACCTCCGGATCCAACGCATCATCCTCCGACACTTCCGCCATCTGTAATCCGACCCCACCACCAAAGACATCTTTCCCTCCCCACCCTTATCTGCTTTCCGGAGGGACCACTCTCTCCGTGACTCCCTTGTCCGCTCCACACTCCCCTCCAGCCCCACCACACCCGGCACTTTCCCCTGCAACCGCAGGAAGTGCTACACCTGCCCCCATACCTCCTCCCTCACCCCCATCCCAGGCCCCAAGAAGACTTTCCACACCAAGCAGATGTTCACCTGCACATCTGCCAATGTGGTATACTGCATTCGCTGTACCCGTTGTGGCCTCCTCTACATCTGGGAAACTAAGTGGAGGCTCAGGGATCGCTTTGCAGAACACCTACGCTCGGTTCGCACTAAACAACTGCACCTCCCAGTCGCGAACCATTTCAACTCCCCCTCCCATTCCTCAGACGACATGTCCATTCTGGGCCTCCTGCAGTGCCACAACGATGCCACCCGAAGGTTGCAGGAACAGCAACTCATATTCCACTTGGGAACCCTGCAGCCCAATGGTATCAATGTGGATTTCACAAGCTTCAAAATCTCCCCTCCCCCTACCACATCCCAAAACCAGTCTAGCTCGTCCCCGCCTCCCTAACCTGTTCTTCCTCCCACCTATCCCCTCCTCCCACCTCAAGCCGCACCCCCATCTCCTACCTACTAACCTCATCCCGCCCCCTTGATCTGTCCATCCTCCCTGGACTGACCTATCCCCTCCCTAACTCCCCACCTACACTCACCTTTACTGGCTCCATCCCCGCCTCTTCGACCTGTCTGTTTCCTCTCCACCTATCCTCTCCTCTATCCATCTTCTATCCGCCTCCCCCTCTCTCCCTATTTATTTCAGAACCCCCTTCCCCTCCCCCATTTCCGATGAAGGGTCTAGGCCCGAAATGTCAGCCTTTCTGCTCCTATGATGCTGCTTGGCCTGCTGTATTCATCCAGCTCTGCACCTTGTTATCTCAGATTCTCCAGTATCTGCAGTTCCTACTATCTCTGACGTAATTAAAAGTTCATTGTGCATATAAGTACTTCAAGATTCTCACATTATCAGAGTGAGTATTTGTGACACAGCTTGAGCAGTAACTGAAGGAATATTTAACTGTAGCCAAGAACACTTGGAACAGCAAATATCGGCCAGTATAGGTCATTGAAATGATGTACAGTGCCATGATTGATCTGCAAGAGAAGATGGCAGCTGGGGAAGGAATTTAGATCCACCAATACCATGAGGACATCAACCATTTGGTTACAAAGCCTTTTCCAGATATTGCTCATCGACTCTCCTTTATAAGGAAGCATAACTCCCTCCATATGTAAGTGGGTAGGGGAGAGTTGGTTAGGGGTTTCCAGGATTGTTTTGAAGTGCATTCAGAGTTGATTTTAAGTCAATAAATTCTTATGAACCTAACCAGTCACAGTCATTTATCTTGACATAAGGTAAGCCAACTTTCATGACCAATGCTGTAGCTATTTTAATCAACTTGTTCATACATGCTATGGCAGATGGAACTTGAAGATAGATTATCTGGCTCAGAAGTAGGAACAGTACCACATATCCACAAGACACCCTGATATCTATTCATGTATACTTGTAGTAAATGAATAACTATGTTGTAATTGAGAGTTATCAGGCAACAGAAGAGTGCAGATGTACATTAAAATGAGGGATTTCCCATGTTGGAACAGTATAAAACCCAAGTGGAATTTGCAGACAACCATAATTGTGCTGTTTAAGGGAATCTATAGACAAATGTTGGAAGTAAATAACCCACCCATCACTTTGACTAAGGAATGGTGGTTAACAAGTGAAAGCCTGACAAAGGACCACAAAATTCACCTGAAGGATGCAGACCACACAAGATTGTTACATTGATCAGCATGTGGTGCTGATTTGATGCTAGCATTACTATTTCAGCTAACATCCTTTATTAAACATGCATGTGTTCAGCAGTAGGAAGGACCACCAATTCATCTACTCCACCATCCTCCTAGAACAATTTAAAGTGATTATCAAGCACATAGAAATTAGTTGCTGATTTGTTACAGTTGGCTGTGCTGCAATTCTAGAAATGTCTGGTGGTTCCTGGCATTCATTAAGGTCCAGAGAATGGTGTCATATGCCAAAGGACTTTATCCTGACTTTAATGGTTTTGCACAAACCTCTTTACATGAGTACAATGGAATGAATTTCCCTTGGGATACAGCATGACTGGGAGAATGAGCAGAGATGACATTGCGCAGGAGAAGCTGGGTTTGATGGAGGGGAGAAGGGCTTTCAGTAGGAGGTCCTATTTTCCCCATGGTATTGAGGCAGTATTCCTCCCAGCAAACATTAGGAAGTATATTTTCATTGCAGTAATGTCATCCTCATTGAAATCAGATACTTGCTGCAGCCAGAACTGCAATCTCATGGCAGAGTGAGGATAGCCTTGTGAGTGAATGCATAGTTTAGAGTGGCTATTCTCTGTTATACACCAGGCTGCAGCTTAACATGTTTGCAATGCCAAAGGTCACTAGGTATTCAAAACATCTGAATATATTTCATTCTCAGTTCTCAAAGGGGAGTCAAATGGTGTACAGCATTTCATGCAGGACAATGTCCAATATCCTGGCAGCAGTCAAGCTACCTTCATTCTGCAGTTGACAACTGTGCCAATGCATTTGAGTCACTACAACAAACCAAAGGGTGATGAGGGCTATGCTTTGAGAGCATGGCTCATGGCTCCGGTCCACAACTCAGAGGGCAGCATGCCCACAACCAAAGCCATGCTGCTACAAGAAATGTCAGAGAGCAGGTTCATGGCTGTGCTGAAACATTGCTTCCACTGCCAGGACCACACTAAATAAACATTGCAGCACCTGAAAGAGTGCATATTAAGATTTGCAATGGTGTACTGCATGCCACACAATCTTGACATTATGAGGACACAGCTTTTGCCAACAGATTTACAGTAGCCAGCTGACGAATAGCAGGGCAATAAAAAGCAGGAAGAGTAAGTGGAAGAGGAAGGAAGGAGACACTCAATACACCCAGGTTGTCCATGAACAACTCATTCAACTGCAATATCAGTGAATGAAACTCTCATTCGCTATTCACCGATAGTCCCCACACCTCGCCTTCCTTCTGTTACTGACCATCACAATCCCCTGGCCACAATCAAAAGTAAAAGCCAACACAGAATAAACATTCCAACCCAAATCTAGCATTCAAATCTTGCATAATGCACACAAACATCAACTGAAATCATTATTTGGTGTGCCTTTGCTTGTCAATATCAAGTTGGTGGCAACCATTGTGAGTGAGTAACAGTGTTTCTTCTTTATCATGGTTTTTTTGTATCATTTCTTGCTCTTCCAACATTTCCTGACCAGATCTCACTTACTGGGTGTCTGAAAGGAGAAAAGCACAAAGGTGGGATTTGACAGCGTTGAGGGGAAGGGAACGTGGCGGTTATAGAGTAAAAGTTGCATGCTTACACAATCAAGTGCTATTAAATCAGAATGGATTGAAGCATGAAGTGAAGTATTTATTTAGCCTTAAGGAGTTTTGTATTACAGTGCCTGGGTAGAATTGTACTCGTTGCATTTGGTGGGTTAGCCCCACCTGTGTTCAGTTCACCATTATTCTTTGTGTCCATAGTGTGAAACTAAGCAGTTTAAATACCATTATATGCGTTATCTCAGGAATTGGTTGTTCAATCCACTGTCAGAGACATTGTAAAAAATATACTAAAGGCATAAATACCTTGTTTGCATTGCAAAAGAGTTACTGGTTTCATTCCCCAAGACTTATACAAATAAATACTGGGTAATGTGAACCAAGACCTACAGAAGTAAGACCATTTAAAAGAGTGACTAATGAGAGGAGAAATTTAGAGCAGACCTGAACTCTGAAATTTATAGCAGATCTACCTGCTATATTGTTTGAAATACAATATATACAAAAAAAGAAAGTTTATAATGGACAGTTGAAGTTAGAAGGAAAAGAAATTGTAATCATTATTGTCGAGCTTATTTTCAGATTTTACCATGACCTTTTAAGCAATAGACTTAATAAGTGTCGAAGGAACTAAAACCATGACGCCTGCAAAAGAAATTGAAATTGGTTTTACATTGTGAAATTGCAAGACTGAAGAAATGCCATTCTTTTTATAAGACTAAATAGCATATAATTCCACCTAACAAAATAGGGAGCAGCATTATCCAGTGCTGCCATAAGTTTATACAATTCTTTTAGCCACTAGTTGGAGAATGTAGTCATAGATCGTAAAATGCGTGCTTTTTTAAATGTAATCTTTATCCTCCTCCAATTTAGCATATTGTCGTTCCTAAAACTGAAGATGGGAATCAACTGAAATCATTCCCTGGTCTTATGTGAATATTATTATGATTAATACATTATTTCAATACATTTCTTCATTTATTTCATTTGAGAATTGCTAAAGAAAGCTAAAATGATGATTGATTCATTTATTTAATGTATGCCATTTGTTTTCTTCAGCTTTCTGAATCAATTTATCTGAAGAATCATGATATGAATTCAGAGTTTTAGGAATTATAAATTGGATAAGGTCCACATGCATAGGAATTCCCTGCTCACCTATATAATTGTAGTGTAATATTGTTGTATGGCTGCATACCATTGTAGGAAGCAGAGAATCAAGAGAGGCTAGAACAAGTTTAAACTAGCCCTGAACCATTTAACATTTAAAAAGGATGCTATAATTCCTTACACTGAGCCTTTGAAGTAGGAAAGTCAAAGGAATGTCATCATAGGGTACAATGTGTGCTCCAAAATTCTCTAACACATCACTGAAGGTCTTGCTATAAGAGATTCTCAATCTATTGCTGAGCAGAAAGCACTCCAGCCAAATTCTGAAAAGACAATGAGAGCAGATAGTAGGTCAAGGACCTGAAGAAGTTCAATAATCTCACACATGGTCAAGATGAATGAATGCTTCTATAAATATCAAATTCCACCAATTGTATTACTAAACTCATACACTGCTCAATAAACCACACCCACTCCACCAGTAATCTTCATCAATCATGACTCATAACACTCATAACTTCACCTCACCCTTACGTACTAAACTTAGCTGCTAGCCTTATAGATAGACTCTCAGAGCTTGTACACACTGCTCACTGTTCAGGCATGTCGGTCACATCAGATAAACACATTGCACCACAGTCACTGATACTACACCTTCCCCTTTCTTGTAGGACCAAGTAAAACACAGATGAAGGCAGCAGCAGCTCGCTGGTGGCATATGCCTGTGACAATCTCCATGCACCCTCTCCAGTGCAGTTATGTCCCTCCAATACTGTGGCGACCAGAACTGCACACAGTATTCCATCTGTGGCTGAATCAATGTTGTATAAAGTTGGAACAAGACTTCCTTACTTCAATATCCTACACCCCAGCTATTGAAGGCAAGCATCCTGTATGCTGCCTTACCACCCTGTCTACATGTGGTGACACCTTTAGGGATATATCAACATGTGCACCAAAGTCTCTTTATCCCTTAGTACTCCCTAAGACCTACCATTCATTGTGTACATCCTTCCCTTATTAGACCTCTCAGAATGCATCACCTCGTACTTATCAGATTAATTTCCATCTGCCATTGCTGTGCCCAATTTACCAGCTAATCAATATCAGACTGTAGCCTGAGACCATCGTCCTCACTATCAACAACACCACTAATTTTTGTGTCATCTGCAAAATTAGTAATTATACCTTCTACATTCACATATAAGATGTTAATGTACATAACAAACAGCAAGAGTTTCAGCACCGATGCCTGTGATACACTGTTGGTCACAGGCTTCCAATTACAAAAACATCCCTCCACCATCGCCTTTGCCTCCTATTTGTAAACTAACTTTGTTTGTCAACTTGCCTTGGATCCCATGGGCTCTTACCTTCTGGATCTGTCTTCCATCTGGGTCTTGTCAAAGACCTTACTGAAATCTATGTAAATCACATCAAATGCACTACCTTAATCAATATATTCAGTCACCTTTTCGAGAAACTTGATTAAATTTATCAGATAGAATCTCCCTCCAACGAACCCATGCTGACTATCCCTGATCAGTCCCTGCCTTCGCAAATGTTGATTAATCCTGTCCCTCAGAATCTTTTCCAATAATTTTCCTACCAATAACGTCAGCCTAATTGGCCTATCCCTGCTGTCCTGCTTCAACCACAGAACCACATTAGCTATACTCCAAACATTTGGCACTTCTGAAGGACTAAAAATCTCTGCCAAGGTCCCAGCAATCTCCTCCTTTGCCTCCTATAGCAGCAGGGGATATATCTCATCAAGCCCTGGGGATTTATGCACCTTCCTTCCAGCTAAAACATTGAATATCTCCGCCTTATTAATCTTAACATGTTTAGAACCTCACCATCCTAACTGAAATCCCCAACTACAATGTCTTTCGTCTCTGTGAATACATCACCCATGTCCTCTGGCTCCACGCACAGGCTATCCCTTTTGTCTCTAGTAGGTCCCACTCTTTCCCTGGTAATCCTTTTAATAAATTTATAGAATGCCCTTGGATCTTTCCTTGATCCTGTCTGCCAAAGATATCACACCATCCCTCTTTCCCTCCTGATTTATTTTTCAAGCAAACCTCTACACACTCTATACTTTTAAAGGGCTTCGCCTGTTTTTAAAGCAGTGTACCTGACTTATGCTTCCTTTCCTTACCAAACTCTCAGTATTCTTTGACATCCAGGGTTCCCTGGACTTGTTGCCCTTGCCCTTCACTCTTAGAGGAACACGCTGGCCCTGAATTTTCATTGTATTAGCTTTAAAAGACTCTCACTTTCCAAATATAGACTTAGCAGCAAGTAGCTGTTCCCAATCTGTGTTGATGGATCTTAAAAATGGAACATCTTTCCTTAAGAGCTCTCTTAATGGTGCTGCTTTGAAAAAAAAAAATTGACTGTGAAATGTGCATAAAAAACCAGGTTATCTCTGCAGGTTTTCTTTGTCTTGGAGGGTAGGGATATGTTGTGCATATTTGCCTTCGCATTGTCCCGGATAAATCGCAAACGTGGAACTGAATATATTGTTCTGATCTCCATTCACCTGGCACTTCTTGTAGTTGAAGTCACGTCCTTCAAGATGCGCAGTCATCATCAGTGACTGCAGATATCAGTCATGCTCTCCTTTGGTTTTGCCCATCACCTCAATATCACAAGAAATACACACACACCCAGGAATATTTTCTGCGATTCTGTCCAATGTGCTGCTGGAACAGGTCCTGACCGATAGATAAATCAAAAGGTAGTTTCTGGAAGTGATAGTTTCCAAATGATGATCTGAAGATAGTGAAAATGCTTGAGATTCAGTTGCTGAGAGAACTGACCAATATCTGTGCTTGATGTCCAGCTGTAAGTTTAGGACTCAATTGCTCTAACGATGTAACTTTGTTTCACCTTCTCTTTCAAAAATGATTTCAACATGTAGGGGCCAATCATACTCAGAATGGCCCATTTTTCTTTAGTGTACACACAATAGAAATGCACTAGTCTGTGCAATGATGTACGCAACAGATAATGCCATTATTTCCCATATTATTTGCTATGTTCTTAATCTTCTCTTGTAAAGTGTGTATTATACTTCCTGGGAGGGCCAATAGATGGAGTTACTCCTTCTCTGAAGTACAATACAACATCGTCTTTAAAGTCTCCAAATGCATCAAATCTGTCAGTGTATTTTTGTTTTTAAGTCCTGGATCAACTCAATGCAAGTATTCTTATCTTTTGTTCTGCATTCAGTATTTTGCTGATTTTGTGAATGCTGTCAATGTTAAGTTCTGTACAGAAAAGCTATTGCTTGTCCATTTGTGTGAACCAGGTACATTAATAGTGGTTTCCACGTAGAATTGCCATGGCTGCATTTCATTGTCAAAATATCAAAGAAAGGGATGGGTGACGCATTGTATGCAGTCCATTTTGTTGTTGCATGTTGTATCATTGACTTCCACTGATCATGCCTTTCAGAATTCTGATTGGTAGGATACTAGCTACATTGTCAAACTTGCCTTTGAGATAGTATTCATTGATTTTCTTCAGGCTTTAGAGTAACAGAAGCTTCTGTTTCACTTCATCCACACAATGTGTCACATTCATAATGTGGGAAGCATATTTGCCTTTGAGTTGAAGGTTTTTCATTCTGAATCTTCATCTTGGTCTGTTTTGTTGCAAACCTCATGTATGTGTGCTATTGCAGGTTTCTGGCATATTTCCTCTGCTGTGTATGCTCTTTTAATTTCCATGTTAAAATTCTTTGGTTGTTTCCCTGGTTTCTAGTTCATGCTTAAACCTAACAGCTGCCCTTCCGCCAGCCCATTCTTCCTCTCTGCTTTCTGTATTCTGGATCTTTAATTGAATTTCCCTTCCACATTTTGTGTGTTTGTACACACATTCTTCTGCTGTCTCAACATCTGAGATCAAGTAGTCTCCAGCCTGGCTAGTATTTTTGTGCTGTGACAGTTTCATCCCTCTCCAACTTGGACACTTTGAGGGAGCTGATGAATTAACCACTAAGGGGCCAGACAGGTTGGGATGATTCATGAGTAGCTTCACATGTGACTGGGATCGTCCTGAACATCCAACACAGTTTGACAACGAAAATACAGTCTGCCTGTAACAATCATATATTTGCCACACAGACACCAAGCTACATTCTCTCCCCAAACATTAACACAGACACAAAGATGCAATAAGAAGTTGCTCAGCATCACTCAGTCTAGAATGTTCCATTATCGCTTTGTAGATGCGTAAAGTTAATTGAGCACTTAGCCGCCATCTGGAGCTAACGTTGACCATCCATTATCATTGGGCCTACTGCTTCAGATCTGACTCCAGCAGCATGGAGAGGAAGCTATTGGCTCATGAATACAGCCCTGCCTGAGATGACCCAATGGGAACAGGAATTGTAGCAACAAACCAGCTGGTCTCAGAATCCTTCTTGAATGGATCTGGTGAGGCAGACATAGGATTCATTGTCTCATTAATCACTGACTCGATTCTGCAGTCCTTCTGGAGACTGGACAGAGAGGTGGGGGCAGGAGCATCAAGAAATTGTGTAATCTTTAATGGATTTATATAATTTAAACTGAAATCCCAATATTAATTGTTCACTTGAGTCTTTAACTAACAAGGCAACAGATGACTGTTGAATGCAGTAACCCAGCAAGCTTTGTTTAGGTCATAAATGTCATAAATAATAACTACTAAAATTAAATCCATCATAAAAGGAACAATAACAAGAGGACATAGATTTGAAGTGTGTGCAAACAAAGGTGATGTGAGAAAAAAACATTTTCACACAGTGAGTAGTCAGGGTATGGAATGCACTACCTGTAATATGGTGAGGCATTGGATGGTTATTTAGATAGAAATCATATACAAGCAAAAAACAGGAGATTGGAACTAGGTAATGAAGCTTATCTGAAGAGCACAATGAGCTGAATGGCCTGCAGCTAAACCGTAATAATTCTGTGATTCTGTGCTACAAGCAGTGCTGTGTTTGTAGATCATTATGACTCTTGCTTTCTGGTTGGGCTTTGGGCACAGGTCAACACTTGGTTTCTCTGTCTCTTTCCAATGTCTTGAGAACCATCCATTCCCAAGTGGAAACAGGAGAACTTCAAGCTTTCTCATGTATGCCTTGATCATTGAAAACTGCTGCTTATTAACTCTCTCCAAGTGGTAATCCACAGCGTGATCAAATATATCATTACATTTTGATTAGCTTAGGCCAGTGGGGGCTTAATTGGTTTAAGGGACACATGATCAATCTTTAAGTGGCTCTTGAGTGTGATGGGCATTGACTGATGTCACCTCCTACTATTTCCTGACTGGTTCATATTTTTTATCAATCCATTCAGAGGTGTTATGATACATGTCTGGAACGGGGGGGAATTGAACGCAGATCTCCTGGCTGAAGGGTAGGGATGCTACTACTGCACCATAACAGCCTTCCTGACTGGTTCATTAAGTTGTTAATGATCCATGAGTTCATCCTCTTCATTTTTTTTTGTTATTGTTTCTTTACTGAGATGAGAGAATGGTTTGAAATGCTCTTTGCCTGTTTACTAAAAGAAGAAGGCAAGCATTTGCAGACAGGACTCAAAGATTTCGATATCCTTGAACTCAAGTCTCAACATTGCTTAATTGACAAAGTTCCCGTTACTGGTTTTAACACTGTTTTTATCGCCCTGAGTGGCATTTGTTCTAACTGGTTTTGTTTGTTTTGCTGTGTTTGAATACTTACAAACAATCTGTTACCCTTTGCACCTATTTAAGCAAAATGGGACTAGTTCAGTTTAGGAAACCTAGTTCCTATGGACAAGTTGGGTCGAAGTGCTGTAAGACTCTATGAGTCTAAGTCTTTGGCCACAGAAATAGGATCATGCAAATTTTTGCAAGGTACCCAGGTATCTAGTGCAACATAGTTCTCCCACAACACTCAATCATGGCCACAATAAGAGACCCCTTCATCAAAATAACAAAGGTTTCTGGGAGACAGGATATTTCCCTATCCAAACCTTTTCACAACCCCTTCCAGCTTGAACACCACAGGTAAAATCAATACCATAGGTTTGCCTAGGTGCCTATTGAGAGTCTTGTCTGACTGGTTGGAGTTTTCAAGTACTGAGCAAGTCTGAGAATAACCCTGAGACATTTCCTACAAAAAGACGCTATCATCATAACCCTCACCAGATGAGAAAAACCGTGAGGAAAGCAAAAATGCAGGATTGGAGGTTTTGAGCTACAGGGAGAGGCTGTAAACTTGGAGACTGAATAAGCTGGGTCGTTTTTTTTCCCTGGAGCATCAGAGGCTGAGGGATGACTTTATTGAGTTTTATAAAATCATGAGGGACATGGAGAGGGTGAATAGCCAAGGTCTTTTTCCCAGGCTAGGGGAGTCCAAAACTAGAGGACATAGGTTTAGGGTGAAAGGGGAAAGATTTAAAAGGGACCTGAGGAGTAATTTTTTCCACACAGAGGGTGGTTCGTGCCTGAAACGAGTTGCCAGAGGAAGTGATGGAGGCATCTAGATGGGTACATGAATAGGAAGGGTTTAAACAAATATGGACAAATGCTGACAAATGGAACTAGATCAATTTAGGATATCTGGTTGGCATGGACAAGCTTGACCGAAGGGTCTGTTTTGCTGCTGTACAATTCCATGATTCCTCAAACCCTGCAATGAGAGAGTCCTGACCCTGACTCGCCATATAGAATCCCTAGACTGATATAGGAGGCAGCTCTTGACTTGACCTCCTGACTAAAGTTGATACAATGTGGAGCTGGAGGAATACAGCAGGTCAGCTAGCATCAGAGGAACAGGAAAGTTGACGTTTCTGGTTGGAACCCTTTATCAGGACTGGTCATTCTGATTAAAAGGTGTCTTCCTTAATTTGACTGGACTACTGCCCTTCCACTCTGCGACATGGCCTTTTGGTTTAAACACATACAATGTGTTTGCCATGTAAGTTACTGGCACATAGTGCAGATACAAGATTGTCATAGCAAGTTGCTGTATGGCAATAAGTCCATCCCCTTGGCTGATCATTGCTTATAACCATGACAAGCAGCCTGGCTTTGTGTTTGCTCTACAGGGCAAAGCAAGACAGAAGTATTGTATGTCCAATAGATCTAGCTGAGGGGACAAAGCACAAAAAGCAAGGCAAGGTAAGGCATGATAGGGATGCTGTGAGCCTGCAGGTAGGCTCAAAGTAAGTGTACACCAAGCGAGCAAATAAAAAGCCCCAAATAGCATCCCGGTCCAATTTGTGAGCAGGTGCCCCTCCCTGCACCTAAGGTATCCCAACAGCAGCATTGCAATAGGAGGTGCTGGTGTGCTCCAAAGTGCGACATTAAGTATAAGATTATCCTGTAAATGAATTGGAAGTGTGGGTGGAGAGAGGCAGGTAGCTGGTGGATGCCAGTGTCTGTGATTGTGGGTTACGTGTGGTCAGTGCTCATGGAGAATGCCCTGAGATGTTGGTGCTGGGTGTCCGTGGTGAAAGCCTGGAGGACTAAGTAACAAGCTAAACTTACCAGTTACCCAGTCTGACTTTCGTTTTGGGAATTCTCTGTGTCTAATTTCTATGTGGCTGATGGTAGAAGAAGAGAGTGAATATTAATAATGCAAAATAAGGTAATAATGAGAGTGATAATAACAGATCATCTCCATGAATAGGCCTCACACTGCTCACTAGTGAGAATTTTGTCTCAGCATCCAGTTCTGAGTTTAAAAATGCAAATTGTCAGTTATGACATCAAGAAAGGCCACGCTCGACGTCTTGTGATTCTCCCAAATTTCTCACCATTACCCATCATTTAGATCCTAGAAAGACTTCACTGTCAGTGATAATACACATCCTTAAAACTTACTGAAAAACGACAAACAACATTGGAATTCAAAGTTTATGTATCAGGCAGTATTACATCAGTTTCCATAAAATGTTATACTCCTTACATGTTTGCTGCTTGCATCTCAATTTTTGAAATCACTGGAAAAAAATCTAGTACTGAAGTTAATTGCAGGCAAAATGGAATACTGCAGTCTTTCCCTAAATTGTTAGTTCTTTGATCATCTGAAAAGAGTGATTTTGTACAAGGAAAATGATTTGATATTTTTACAGCATGTTTTCGAAAATGTTGAAGGGTTCTCATGGAAACAACAGTAAATTGTGGGTTGCATCAACCATGTTGAGTGACACCATTATTTGTGATATGATATAATCCTGGTTTCAAAAAATTAAAAGAAAATTGAAGAGATCATGGTGGTCTTGTTGAAGTCATCATCCCTGTTTGTAAATGTTTATATATGGTGTTTTTGAATATGGTCACAAAATCTCAAATTATTGCTGTCGGTGATTATTATTGTTAGTTCACCAAAATGATATTATGTAGAAAAGCAAATATCAGGACGCTGAAATTGAACAGCTTCTAGGGTAGTGTAGGAGGACTACATTTCATCAATTTCTCCACACAGTGACACAAGAGCAAAGGCAACATCTAGGACATGCAAGCATTTCAAGTGTCTGTTTCATTATTGCTCACAAACTGTAATTACATTACCGTAAATCATCAATTTGCTAATCACATATGCCACACGATTAATTCTTTGTATGATTTTCCCTAATTCAGTATTGATCATGTACAAATTCATGGGAGGAGTTAACTTCTGATGTAAATTAGGTTAGCTTAGATTTTTACATTTGCTGCCTGCAACAAAGCATTCTCCAGATGAGCAAGGAAGAACACATACCCATCACAGTCTTATCATCCTTCCCAGCTAATTAAACTTCTTGTGCTCATAATAGATTAAAATGCATGCCACTACCTTTGCAAAGTATATCACTGCAGATTTTGTAATGCAGTTTCAACTAAAGAGCTTAATGTTTCATTTTATGAAGTTGATTTTCATGTCTGGAATAGTTTGGTTGGTATGTATCTATTCCACCCAGGCAATACAGTCAGCTGAGGATCTGTGCCACTGCTATGGCCAGACTGAATTTGAAAGGACTTGAAAAGCTGCAGCTGCTTACTTACACTTCCTATAGAAAATTTATGCATTGAGAGGGCAAGAAATCTGGTTTTGCAGCCACCTTGAAAGACAGCCTACAGCTCCTTAAGGGAAATTGTACCTTTTCATGGAGGATTATGAAAAGCCATTTTTGAAAACAACTTGCAAGGTGTTGTGGTTGTAACGTGCTCAGCTAGGTGGACCTCATAAAATATTAGTTCCACGATTGCAGCTGTTAATCTGGTCCAATCAGGGAGCCCTGGCTGACAGATAAGAACAGAAGTGTCAGACATCCTGTTCACTCTGAGAGCTGGCTCTGAGGGAGCTGGATCAATGTCAAGGACACTCCAGATGTAAATGAAGGGTGACTTGGTGATGGGATACTGGCCTCTGTGGAGTTATTTCACAAAGCCTTCAAATTTTCTGTTCGGTAGTGGTTTTTAAGTGCAGGTTAGCAGCACAAGAGAGGCCCTGTCTCCCATCCATGAGCAATGCATGCCGATTCAAAGATCAGCTGTAGTAATATACAAAAGCAAGTCAGTGCCAACAGCTTTGTTTCCATCACCAACTGAAGTGCAGGAGAAAAATACATAATCACCAGGACTGTGTTATACAGAGCCTTGGTGACACCACTTCTGGAGTATTTTGTGCAGTTTTGGATTTATGTACAAAAAGATCTCCTTCCTATAGAGGGAGGGCAACAAAATGTTCACTGAATTAATTCCTAGGATGGAGGAATTGTCCTATGAGGAAAGATTAATAAACTGGGACCATATTCTCTGGGGTTTAAAGAATGAGAGGTAATCTCATTCAAGCATACAAAATTCTGTCAGAGCTTGCCAAGGAGATGCAGTGTGGATTTTTCTCCTGTATTTTTCCATGAAGTTTGAGGGGTTTTGGGGGTACCGGGGAGTGGGGAAAGCAGTCTCTAATCAGGGAGCTCGGTTTAGGAATAAGAGACAGACCATTTTGTATTGCGATGAGGGTGGAATTCTTCATTCATAAGATAGTGAATCTTTGGAATTCTCTGCCCAAAGGCCTGTGGAAGCTTGGTTGTTGAGTACATTCAAGAAATTTCTACTTTTTGAAAAGATAGAGCGAGACAATGCAGGTAAATGGTCAAACTCTTAACATCTGTTACTGCCCTCACCCTGAGTTCATCCTCTTGGATGAAATTGTAGTTACATTGCTTCATCATACACACAATGCTAATCTGCCTCAAACATGTTGAGAACCCTTCAACAGAACACATCCACCTTTAAGGAAGTTCACCTTTAAGCTCTCCATGCGCTGTGCACATAAAATGTAATTACTCTGCTATGGGTTTGCAAATAGCAAAGACAGAGATCATTTCATTACTGTAATTTCTACCTCATAACTTTGAATCTGTTTTAATGTTTTAAACAAATTAATGGACTTAATCAATCCTTGATAAGTAATCAATTATCAGACCATTAATAACTACATGAAATGGTGGAAAGCAGTGAAAACATTGTGCTAATGAGGCCTATCGTGCTTGAACGGTCAAAACATAAGTTAATCTACAGATGAAATAGATGGCAGACAGTCCTAAATCATACCAAAGCATTTGAGACAAGCCTTATTGTGTTTATTTGTTACAGTGACAGCATACTGGCAAGTAGACATATCCCTATTGAGAGGCTAGTTAAACGCAATTGAGAAAGCAAAAGTAGTCAAGGTATGATCCTGATCAATCGCAAGCAAAGGAAGATGCATTTTGTCAGAATGTCCACAGAATTCCCTACTTTAAACTGGAACACATAACAGAATTTAAAATCTTTACATAACAGCTAGAGGTATGGTTTCTAGATTCAGATATGTCTTATTATGAATCGGTTGAAAGTACTAGATACTGCAAAGGCTATAGGCGCTGACACAATGCCAGCAATAGTACTGAACACTTCTGCTTCAGAAATTGCCACTCCCCTAGTCAAACTCTTCTTCATTAATAGTGCTTCCAGCAGCACCTGCTCAGCAATAATCTGCTCAGTGATGCTCAATTTGGGTTCTGCCAGGTCCACCCAGCTTCTGACCTCATTACAGCCTTGGTTCAAACATGGACAAAAGAGATGAGGTGAGAATGACAGCCCTTGACATCAATGCCACATTCACATTTGTATCTTATGCGAAAAGAACAAGTATTTAAGATTTGATTTGGATTTGAACATAGGAGGTATGGTTAATAAATTTGCAGGTGACACTAAAATTGAAGGTGTAGTGGACAGCGAAGAAGGTTACCTCAGGGTACAACGAGATCTTGATCAGATGGGCCAATGGCCCAAGGAGTGGCAGATGGAGTTTAATTTCGATAAATGTGAGGTGTTGCATTTTGGAAAGGCAAATCAGGGCAGGTCTTATACACTTAATGGTAAGGTCATGTTGCTGAATGAAGAGACCTTGGAGTGCAGGTTCATAGTTCCTTGAAAGTGCAGTCACAGGTAGATACAATAGTGAAGAAGGCGTTTGGTATGTTTGCCTTTATTGGTCAGTGCATTGAGTAAAGGAGTTGGGACGTCATGTTGCAGCTGTACAGCACATTGGTTCGGCCACTTTTGGAGTATTTGTGCAATTCTGGTCTCCCTCCTATACGAAGGATGTTGTGAAACTAGAAAGGGGTTCAGAAAAATTTATGACGATGTTGCCAGGGTTGGACGTTTTGAACCATAGGGAGAGGCAGAGTAGGCTGGGGTTATTTTCCTTGGAACATTGGAGGCTAAGGGGTGACCTTATAGAGTTTTATAAAATCATGAGGAGCATGGATAGGATAAAACAGGCAAGGTTTTTTTCCTGGGGTGGAGGGAGTCCAAAACTAGAGGGCATAAGTTTAAATTGAGAGGGAAAGATATAAAAGGGACTTAAGGGGCAACTTTTTCAGAGGATAGTGTGTATATGGAATCAGCTGCAACAGGAAGTGGTGGAGGCTGGTACAATTACAACATCTAACATACATCTGGATGAGTATATGAATAGGAAGGGTTTCAAGGGATATGGGCAAAATGCTGCCAAATGGGACTAGATTTATTTAGGATATCTGGACGGCATAGACGAATTGAACTGAAGGATCGGTTTCTGTGCTGTATAGCTTTGTGACTTTGCTTGGCAACTGGGAACAAAGATCTACACTAACTTAATACATCAGAATTAATAGCCAAAGTGCTACAAAATCCCCAGAACATACAGAACATATTAGAAGTCTGATTCAGAATGATTATATCCACCGCTGTGGAAGCTTTACAGAAAGATACACTGATGAGCTGAAATATTACAGTGTTGAAGTGTTACTGAAGGATGGGCTTAACTATGAAACAATCCTCACAGCTTAGAAGTTCAGTTGTGATGCTGGACACAATCACTACAACACCCAGTCATAGCAAGTCATGTAAAAGGTGTCTGGCCTTTTGTACACACCAATTAAATGCCTCACTTTCAATCAATTTTGCTGGGCATGTGGCATAAAGGTCACTGGTACAGGTAGTGCATTAGAACAAAGGCAAATGCAGCTAGAAAGATCCGTTTACCAACCCAAATGTACCATACACAAGGAGTACCTTTAACTTACAACAAAGACCATTTGGCATCCCAGCAGAGGTGTATACATCAAGTGATCAACAAACCAGAATCTGATAGTGTATATGATGAAACAAAGAATGGTGAACACATGTTTCACACTGTCAATCTCATAAAAATATCGTCATCAAATCATACAAAGTGGGTAAAAAATTCAGATTATCTTTCTTCAGAGAACTGGTGACTGTTTATTATGAGGGCTAAGATTGGTACAAGGTCAAGTGTCAAAATACTTCCCCTGAGAATCCTAAACATCATATACTCACAAACATGCGAAAGCCATGATGAAAGCTATAAATGTAAAATGTTCAGCATACTATGGTTCACCAATTCCACGTGCAGGATCAATAATGATGAAGTGTAAATACAATCGGTCCATCTGGATGTCGCAGATGTTTAACATTGTGAACACTACCTTACCAGAAAATGCAAATATACCAGTACGCTGTGACATCTCGCTAGTCACAATCTATGGAATCAGTCAAATATTTGAGCATAGCAGAAACTGTAGCAGAGTATTCAAAAGAAATAGTCCTTAAAATGCCTGGAAACTTAACAGTGCTGGGTGAGAATGAGGTAATATATTTGACCAGCTGAAGACTAAAACATTTTTAAGATTCAAAGAATCCATGGTTTAAAACCAGAAGCTTCAAAATGAGCTGCAAGCTCTTAAGGAACAAATGGTAGATGCCAAGAAATTTTAAACCACTTGAAATAGTTGATGAATGAAATCAGTTAGTGGCTTGACAACACAAGCAGGAATGATGGGCAATATCGCCAATGTCTATAAAACTCAACAACACTTCCAGACAAAGTCGTCATCACAAGATCTGGATATTTCCACAAATTACCTACAGGAATTATCCAGACACCCATAGGTTCACTTGTTCTTGTAAATAGTTAACTATCATTTTGGAAAGGAGAGAAATGTTTTTTGTTTAGTTTGCCTTGAAGAGAGTTCAACTTTAAGGACTCCATGTGCTGTACGCAAACAATGATATAAGTCTGCCAGCTAGATAGTCTGCTATGAGTTTGGAAGCTATATACACAGAACCTAGTTGCTTTGCTGTAATATCTACTTTATACTTATGATGAGTTTTACTACATTTTAATAAACTAACCCATTATTAATTAATCCCTGATGAATAATTGATTATTAGATAATTTCATAAACATGACAGAAGATAGGCGCAGAAGGGACAAAAACAAAAGGAGGACCTGTTTCAGTCCATAGCCCAATGCCATGACTACTAGTATAATTGACTGAGAGAGAGAGAGCATGGACCATTGAAGATAAGTCGGTCTGATGCCACTTACTGTAGTTCGTTGGGTATCTTACCTTTTCTATTTCTTCTCAACTTCTTTCGCTCACACACTCATGTGCCGTCACAAAACTGGAGTTAATGGGAATCTGGAGAAAACTCTCTGTTCATTGAAGTCATAACTGGCACAATGAAAGATGATTGTGTTTGATGAAGGTTAATCATCTCAGCTCCATAACATCGCAACGGGAGTTCCCCAGAGGAGAATCCTTAGACCAACCATCTTCAACTACTTCATCCATTACATCAATGATACTCATTACCATATAAGTGCTAGACAATGAACTTCTTGAACAAGAGAGAATCTACCCATCACCCCTTGACATTCAATGGCATTACTATCACTTCTATCAACAACTTTTAAGTTCCCACTGGCCAGAAGCACCAGCCATATAAATACAGTGGTCATAAAAGCAGGTGAGAGGCTAGGAACTCTGAGGTGAGTAACTCACACCCTGCCTCTTTGAAGACTGTTTACTATCTACAAGGCACAAGCCAAGAGTGCAAGAGAATACTGTCCACTTTCCTGGATGATGTAGCTCCAACAAAACTCAAGAAGTTCAACACCCTCCAAGATGAAAAGCAACCCACTTGATTGGTAACCCGTCCATGATCTTCAACATGCATCCCCTTCTGCACCAAGTACAGCAGCTGCAGTATGCACAATCTATAAGATGCAATACAGCAACTCACAAGCCTCATTTAACAGCGCCATCCAAACTATGACCTTTACCCCAAGAAAGGAACAAGTGCAGCAGGTTCCTGGAGGCAACACCATTAAGCTCCCCACCATGCTGCACACTATCCTAACTTGGAACAACATAATTGTTTATGCTCTGTTTCTGTATTAAAATGCTCCCTAACAGCAATATGGGTATCCCTACACACCCATGGACTGCAGCGATACAAGAAGGCATCTCAACCATCTTCTCAAGGGCAACTGTTGATGAATAATGAATGCTGGCCCAGCTAAACACGCACACATCCCATGAACAAATTTGTTTTAAAATTAATTATTGTACAGTGGGGAGGCGATGGCCTAGTGGTATTATAGCTAGACTGTTAATTGACAATGTTCTGGGGACCTGGGTTTGAATCCTGCCATAGCAGATGGTGGAATTTCAATTCAATAAATATCTGGAATTAAGAATCTAATGATGACCATGAATCCATTGTCGATTGCCAGGAAAAACCCATCTGGTTCACTAATGTCCTATAGGGAAGGAAACTGCCATCCTTACCTGGTCTAGCCTACATCTGACTCCAGACCCACACCAAAGTGGTTGACTCTTATGGGCAATAAATGCTGGCCTAGCCAGCAATGCCCACGTCCCGCGAATGAATAAAGAAGAAAAAAGAAACAAAAGACACAACTAACTTACAATCCTTGAAGCTGAAAGACAATTTTTATTGAATATTTTAAGGCCTGTTAATGAAAGAATTCCAGGAGCAGAGTGACTTTTTATTGGCTTACCACTTGGGACTGAGGCTCCTCCACTGTTCCTATCTCCCTTAATAGTCTATCAGTCAAGTCCACTAACAAAGGGACCCATCTCCACTGCAGTTGCAGGATGGAATCAGGTTTAAAATGCTCTCCCCACATTAGAACTGGGAAGTATGGAAGCATTTTGAGCAGCTCTCTGCAGCCATCTCCCATGCCAGTGAAAATTGCCAAAAATGGGAACTGGGTAATCTTGGAGTGATGTCTACCCTACATTTTTTAAAGGGCTCCCACCTCATCTCATCTCAGTGAACATCTGAGTCTTCATTTCTACATTAAGGAATGCTGTTGTAGTAGTGGGAATGGCACTACCAAATGATTCTATGGATGGTATTTTGTAGAGGCGACAGGAATTTCAGCCATAGGCTGGAAAGCGGGGTGACCCCTGCACCACCTCTTTTCAAGATGGCCAGCTACATTTTTGTGCCACTCAGGCATTTAGCAGGCCATTTGCAAGCTTTCCCTGGGATCAAGGACCTCATAGGTGGAAGTTCAGCCAATCAGAGACTAAAACTCTTCAGTACTCAGTAATACCACTGGAGAGTCAGTGACTGCTGCCGCTACTACATACGGCCAGGTTCCAAGATAAGGGAAAAACCCAAACACAAATGTGAGACAGGGTGGGAGCTGCCAGGGAGGGGCGTGGTCGGCAGGAAGAGCATGGAATGGGTTTCAATTCCCTCCTACCGTCCCAATGCCGGATCTCTCAGTCAGGAACTTAGAATGATGGACACAGCTCCAGGAGCCAGCAAACAAATACTCCAGGGTTTCCTTGTTGTGCTCCTCACATGGTGACCTGCAGCCTTTCACTGGGTTAGTATCAGCAGTGGCAGAATTAGGCCAAGTGGTGGCAGGGCAGGAAGGCTGTCTATGGGCTCTTCCTCCAAATACTTAATCATATGGAGATGAGAAGGTGACATGGCCACAGTTGTGACCCTCTCGCCCTAATAAAACAATACATAACCACCTGGATTGCATACGAAAAGAGTAACACACTAAGAGGGAATGTAAACGGAAGGAGCAGTACTACAGATTCACGCTGACCTGGTGCTGCATGTAGCAAAAGTAAGCTCTCAATTAAATAATCCAACATTTGAAATAATTATATTGTTTCACTGAGGATTTGTGATAGAATGAAACAATTTATCACCAGCAAAACAGATTCACATTTATGCTCTTTTACAGGTCATGGACTGCACAATGCCATTGATTGGGGAGCACCAGGCTGAAGACAGAGAGCTTCTAACTGAATTAGTTTTAGCCAAAATGAACAAACTGATACCAAGGACACCAATTCCCTCACCTCAGAGACCTGCTGCCACACAACAACCACAGGCAAGCCAAGCAAAGAAAATATATTAATGTATCTAATGTGCTTATCTTTTATATTTAAAGTGCTAAATGTGGTGACCTATATCATTCAGGTAACATGTCAATGTTACATTGTAAGACTTCAGTAATTTTTGCATCACAGTGTGATCTAACTCCAAATTACCGCCATTATAAAGTCATCAGGTACAATATTACCTTAGTGAGACAATGGTTTAATCCTCATGGGCCCTTTGATCATTTGCTTAAAAGGTCTGGAATCTAGAAGTTGAATTTCTCATAACATTATTACAGTACGCACAGCAACAGTTAAATTTCCTGTTAGTGCCCTGGTTATGTAAAGGCTCCAGTCTTATTAGGAATGGCAATCATTGGATTGGTGGTCTACTCGAAAATTCCCCTGATTCAACACGGCTCTGCATTTCTTTTGGGGCCTTCCATCTGGCTTCCAGAAATGCGCAGCACCGTGTTCCTTCAGGAAAGCACTGAAGTGGAATAAAGCTGCCTCATGGTAAGTTTAAATGTGCAATTTCCAAATAGTAATGAATGGATGAATGACTGAATGAGTAGGATGGGTGCATGCATGCAGTCAGTGATTATGTGGGTGAGGTAATTAGTGAGTAAGTAGGTGGGTGTTGGGTGAGCTGGATAGTTATGGAAGAGGGTGAACTGAATAGGGTGGATGAGGTAACTGGGTAAGTGTATGGTGGGTGCTGAGTCAGATTGGTCAATGAGGTGGGAAGGGTTTAAGTGGATGAGGTGAGTGGGTTAGTGGAATGGTTCGGTGAGTATGTGGGTAGGTTGGTGTGATAAGTGGGTGAGTGGATAGTTGTGGGTAGTGGATGGGGTGGGTGAGTGGGATAAATTGGTTGGGAAAATGGATGGATGGATTGTGGATTGGTCAGGTCTGGTTGACTGGTCAGGTCTAGTCTGATGTATTCAGATTAGGGTGAAATAGTCAGGTCTGATTGGGTTGGGTGACTGGGCCTGGTTAACGGGGTAGAGGTGGTTGGGACTAGTCATGGGCTCTGGGGGAGGGCAGGGGCATGGAGTTGGTTATTCAAAGGGAGCACTTGAGGGTTTGGAAGGTAGCCAGAGATTCAGTGTGATTAGGACATCAGCTGTGCAGTTACCCAGGTGCCGGAATAGGTTTTACTTTGTGAATTCCTGGGTAACTGCAGGTAAGTATATCGAAACCGGCTGAAGTCTCAAACTCCAGCTCAGAGTTGGAGTTTATCATAGAAAGTCCCAGGAGTAGGGGAGTTGCCCATCTGAAGTTCAGACTTGCTGGACAATACCTGCTTGCAAAGGTTGATGCATCAGGACCTCCATAGCGTTCTGACCTGCAGTCGTACATCTGAAGAAGAGGGTGGTAAAGGCTCGAGAAATTGGAAGATTTGGCCCAAATTATCTTTCACAATGACATTCTGACCTAGGTCAGCAACATTACTCATTTCAACGAAACTATAGCATTAACATTTTAAATACTGCCAACAATTGCATCTCCTATTAATGGTCATCAGCAGCAGTATATGTCACATAAACTGTGCTGGCAACAGCATTGTAGCATTTAACTATAAGAGGCTTACCTAGGACCTACCCTGGTATAATTACGCCACCTAATATGCCATTATTGTTTCTTTGTTACAATCACCTGATAAGTCATGTGGCCCAAGATAGCCCCACTTGTTCTAATGTATGATTTAGCAGGCTTTTATGGTGATAGGGATGAGTAAGTGCATGAAAACCATGATATTCAAACCAAAATAAACTTTATACATGAGAACTACATCTGCCAAGGTGAATTGTTTACTTTTTTTTCAAATCCATGTTTTGAATAGTCATTTTGAACCTGCCACTTAATTAATTCAATGCTGTAATCACAAACAAGCCTTTCTTGTATGAAGTATTTCATTCATAATCAATAGGTGGATCGTGATCATTTTCACCAGTTCCTTTGAGAAGCCACTGGTGCCATTTAAGAACTTTTTGGAACAACACTACTGATGCAAATAGATTCCATCTAAGTACCAGACTTAATTTGGACTCCATGTTTTCTTTTATAGGGTGGAAGTTTGAAGGAGGTACAGGCACAGACAGGCTCATTTCCTCAGCAGCGACCACCACCACAAGGTTGTTTACAGTATATTCTCGACTGTAATGGCGTTGCAGTAGGACCAAAACAAGTCCAGGCTTCCTAAAAAAAGATAAAAGGATGGAAATTTTTAGCTAAAACAGAAAAGTTTTCTGGGCAATTTTTGGCAGTGTTTCAGTGCTGACCTGGACTGTGTTTTTCTATGCAGTGTCAATTGTACTGTCTTATGTTTATTTGTCAATGTTTGTGCTCGTAATTGATGGCCATGTTTTACTGTACACTTTGTGACCTTGGGACTGCAGTTTAAGCCACAGTGTTGTAAACATTACACACAACTGTGCCTACGAGAGTCCAGTGCTGCTGTACTTCATTCAATAGCTAGATATGGTGTTTCAAAGTATTTTTTGTTGTGAGGTGAATGGTTCCAGGAGTTAATCCTTTGCTTTAACCTCGTGCTACTAGTTGTTCTGCATGGGAATTAATGGAACAGGTAAAGATCATTAGAGGTTCAAATTTATTATATTCATTTATGAATAATTTCCTGGCATTTTTATTTTTCTGCTGATGAGCAGTGATTTTGTGTGTTTTAACAATTTTTAGTGTTTTAATGCTTTTTTCCGTAGTTCGTGTAATAAATACGGCAACTCAATTTGTCATCACTCTCACAATTTTGGCATTTTAGTTTAGTGAATCATTTCACTTTGGAATGGCTTACAGAAACTCTAGTCTGGAGAGTAATTTGAGCAAAGGATGACACCAGCAGCTCAAAAGAGGCATTACAAGGCAATATTAACCCTGTGAATGTTATATATTCTTGTACTTGTTTGATTAGAGACTTTATTTCTTGTGACCTCCCATTCTCTCCTACAAATTATAACAGTTTGTTGAGATATTAGTTTCTCAGATCTCGGCATCCTTCAAAATCTTGCTGAAGTGGCCAATATTCACATTTGAACCTTGTTGTTATTTATGCATGCAGCTATTTGACCACATGAAATTACCCTGTTCAAACCTACTTTTATTCTAGAGCTACATATACTCAAAATAATTTTTCCCTCACTAGCCTCAGAGCATTGATGACGATTAAAGCATCTCTACACATTGGATGCAGTCAACTAACTAAGCAAAAAGTGTGACTGATCCCTGGACATTCCTGGGATTAACACCTCCACATATTTACTGCTTTTTTCATGTTACTTCAGTGGATATTAGCAAAAGCAGCCAGAATTTAGTTTTCTGAATTTATCTAGAAAGAATTGGCAGGCTGAATCTCTTTCCCCATGCAAAAAAAAGTTTGCTGAGGGGACACCTTACATAATTTTAAATTATGTAAGGTTTTGATGGAGTTGTCAGACAGAATATTTTCTGATGTGATGAAGAGTATAGCTAGAGGTTATTATTATAAAAATATAAGAACAAGATACAGGAGGAAGTTGCATGGCTCCTCAAAGCTGCTTTGCTGTATAAGAATGTGACTGATCTGATTATGGCCTTCCACTTTCTTGCTTACTCTTCCACCTTGATAATTCTTGACTCTCTTGTAAATCTAAAACCTGACAAAGCATTAAAAACATTCAATGATATAGTCAAATGTTCAAAAATATCCAATACTCTATTACTCTATGACTCAAAAATATTCTCTTGAGTAGAGGATTAGGTTAATGACACACTCAGAAAACAAGTTCTTCCCCAACTCTGTCTTAAATTCCCCTTGTTTTAAAACTGTGCCCACCAGTCTTTATTCCCTAATGAGAGAAAACACCTCTCAGTATTTAAGCTGTGAAGGCTCTTTGGAATCTTATGTCTTTCAATAAGATCACATTCTTCTAAATCCAATGAAAGTAGTCCAAGCCTGGCTGACCTTCATAGGACAACACCTTTGTGTCAAGAATCAACTGAGTGAACCTTTTCTGAACAATCTCCAATGCAAGTATATCTCATTAACTAAAGAAACCAAAACTAATACTCAGTACTACAGGTGTGACCTCACTAATATCCTGTACATTTGCAGCAAGACTTATTGACTTTTATTCTCAATTCCCATTCCAATTAAGGCCAACAATACTTTACCTTCCTAATTACTTCTTGTTAACTATAGCTCGATTTTGTGATTTACACATAATCACTCTGTACCATAACATTCTGCAATCTCATTCTATTTAAATAATATTTGCTTGAGATTGTCAAAAGGAGATCCAAATGGGAATTTTGGAGGCACCTATTTATTAGTGAGAATGTGGAACTTGCTACTGCAGGAAGTAGTTAAACGATAGCATAGATGCATTTAAAGGGAAGTTACACAATCTATTTAAGGAGGATTACTTTGATAGATTTAGGTGTGGAAAGATAGGAAGAGATTCAAGTGGAACATAAACATTGGCACAGTCTATTTGGGCTGAATGGATTGTTTTCTATGTTGTCTATACTATATTATCCTTTACAATTCTCCATCAATGAGTCAATAAACTTAATGACTGTCAGGCTTTTAGGTTCAGATATAACTTACTAAGAAACTACATTATGTATTATCAATTACATTATCAATTGGCCTGTACTTAGAACAGTTGAATGTGGAACGTTAACACATAATTGGGCAGATGAAGTGTGCAATTTGTGAAAAAAATTAGGAGAAGTCACTAAGTCAAAATATGCTCGAATCTTGTACAGAGTCAACAATACTATGGAGCATTCTAGCTTCTGTCTGTACCACTGGTTACAGAATAGATTTCTCAACTAATATTGTATCTATTAACAGAACTTGACACGTAAAATTAGAGTCATTGAAGCTTTAGTCATTTGATGTTCTGATCCCAACTAAATGTTGAGTTAAAACTTCTATTTTAATTAGGTATAATTAATGTTGGCAGGTGTGCCCTAGTATTTTAGTAACAGGACTTACTGTGACACATTAAAAAAAAATTATGGGCCACAATGTCTTATATTCCCCACAGAATTTTGAAACCCAAAAGCATCTTGATCTGAAACTAAATAAATCCTGAAGAAATCAGAGTGGTTTGTTCACAAATAATTTTTTTAAGGTCAAATAAAGTTTTGTTCCTCATCGGTCAAGTTAAAGTGAATACATTAACATGACAAACTTGAATATCTTTGGCTTTCAAACATCAACAAGATACGCAGAATGGCAATTCCCAGAAGTTGGCACTTGTGAAAACACAACTGATTTCATGTGCATTCATTCCCTAGAGCAGCACTTTCAGATCACTTGACTGGATCCACAATGCACAAGGACTGAGCAAACTTCATACAATCCAAACACATTGGAGCCAGACAAGTGCCGCAAATTAGCTTGTTTTTGTACCAAAAAATTTGCAGATTCCTCAAGAAATATCTGCAAATTCCAAACATTTATATTTTAAAAAATCAGCATCCAACCTAACATGCTGAAAATCAAAACTTGTTGAACACAGACAATCCAAGTCTCCTCACAGACAGCAAAAATCAAATTATTCTATTACCCTCAAACAACCCAAGCACTCATGTGATATGCTATAATTCCTACCCTTTCAAAAATCTAAACCCCTGTACAATAAAAGTCCAATCTCAATAAATCAAAAATCCATCCTACATACATGAAAACTGCAATCCCCTCCACAAAAATCCACCCTTCAAACAGTAAAATATTAGCATAATATGGCATTAAACATCCAAATCTCACATTAAAATTTTAACATGAACACTGCATGTTTTTCACTTTGTTTCCTTCATTGTCTTCTACTCCTTAACCAACTCCATCCCATTACTGCCTTTTACCACCTTTGGTGAACTGTCTAATACCACCAATACTGCCTTCGCAGATGGAAAATCAAGGTTTAAAACACAGTGATACTGGTTCTACAAGTCCTACATTTTGAAGTTTACAAGACTGGTTGGATCAGTTTGTTTCATTCACCAGTTTTACTGTTTATCATTCTAGGTTGCCACTCCCACTGCAATCACTGCCCTCCATACTTAAATGCACCAATCACCAATGTATCATCAATGTCCACTGCTACCTGGGAAACTTCTGTAAATTGCACAATTGAACATCTCAGTGTCTAAACTACTTGGGTCCAAAAACAGATAATGTTATGTTCATCACAATGTAGAGCATCACATACTGAGGGCTCCTACTGGAGTTGTGAGATGGGAGGAAAATACACATTTAAATTGGTGGAACATGACATTGGCATAATCAGTAAGTGATATTCAAATCCAGCATGTAGCCTGTGCTACACTATAAGTGTATTATAAATTTTCCTACACTTGCTTTGACAAATGCACAACAGTCCACAGGTTTCAGACCACGTAAGTAAAAAATCTACTGGCATTTCTCCTATCCTGTAGGACTATGTAGCATGTCTGCAAGAAGTGAGAGTTTCCAAATTTATAACTGCAAAGCTCATCTACTAAAGAAATATCCTGGAAAACAGGGTTAAAATGTGCTTCCAATTTTACAGGCTTGAATAGACAGATATGTTCCATTTGTTTTCAAACTCAATTTCAGTGTTTTGTAGAAATTAAATAGGGAAAATTAACCAAAAGGTCAGTCTTCTTTATATTCAAACCACCCCCGCCAAAGAAAACAAAATCAGTTGATCCATTATTTTCTTAATCAATATTGTATTTACATTCTTGTTTACAAGGACAAATGAAGGGATTACTGAACATCATAGAGAAAAATAAAACATGACTTTTCAATCTTGTATTGGCTTATACCATAGCTGTTTCAATATTTTCTGAGAAGAATGGCCATCATTCCCGCAATAAAGTATTTTACTTTATTTTAATATAGCAGGTGCTACAAACAAATCTGATTTAAAGGAATACATTTTCAGCCCCCACTGAACCAAGAGTGGCGGTGGGCTGCCGGGCCTCCCAAGCCCATCCTAACTCTGGGCCATTTTCCTGGAGGTGGGCTAGAGGAATTCAGGGCTTGCCCTCTGCATGCAATGGGAAGCTAACTGTTCCAATTAAAGGAATGTAAGGGAGGCATCATGGACTTAAAAAGGCTCTTCCTGACAGTGGGGTCTTGCTGCAAAGGCCATTTTTAATTTAAATTTTAAGAAGTTGGAGAGTGGGCCCTTACATTTTGAAGCTTCCTCTTCCTCACTTGTGATTGACTGTTCATCTTTGACAGCCTACTTGCCATCCTTAATTGGACGGTGAGCCCATTTTCCGATCATCAATTGATCACTTTATGGAAGATCAGATGACTGTTTTCCATACCGTTTGGGCTTTCAACCCCCATTTAAGACTGACTGTGGATTCAGAAGCAGGGAAAATATTGCCCAAACTGTCATTTTTGTTCTCTACAAGTATCCACAGTGCCTCTGCTATTAAATTATAATCAATAATTTCATGCATTTCTATAAAAGAGCCAAACAATCCAATAGGACTGGAGAAATGATAACAGTTTGTTATCCTTTCTTGTTTGTACCTGTGTATGGGTTATAATCTCCATAGGCCAAGAACCTAATAACCTCGAAGACTAAAGCAGATGAAATATTTGTGTTTTTCAAATGTTCACTTTTGTAAAATTTGTTTGTTCTACACCATGTTGATATAAGAATTATTGTGCTGTTTTCGAAAAGCTGTGATAATTCTTTGAAACCTTCGTGTTCATTAGCTAATCTGGATTTCCTTGCTCACTTAGTTTGTCCATTCATGCACCCAGATATTTATGAAAAGTTTCTTAAGGCTCTTTTAATAAGGCCTTACAAGTAGAAAGTTGAATGGAGGGAAGAGTAGTTTTCAAAAGCTACATGAGCCTCTTATAGGCTATTTTATTATTGAGTGTAAGAGTACAAACAGTCCATTAATATTTCCTGCCAGTTATGCCCCATTTATGCATGTCTGTATTTTCATAACAGTTTATATACAGAGGAAATTACCTGTCTTGTGACTTCAAATGGCCCAAAATTTGCTGTCAGAATAATGGCAATGTTAATAGTACTCAGTATCATGTATACAGAAATGTCACAGCAATGTGAGTTGAGGACAGATGCAGGATTAAACAAGAAAATGAAAACGTTGCTGTTAAACATTCAATTAAATTTCTGATGTAAGCTTTGCGAAAATGGCACCTTTTTGTTTGGCTCCACCCTCAAATGCAGTGACCACACGAAGCTGCAGTTTTTGCATGGTAGATACAAGGTAAGTTTACCACAGGAAGTTAAGTCAAGTTATTTCAAGTCTTAAGTACATATTTTACTGATAAATACAGTCTACTTCTCTGGCAATGAAATTAACTTATTATATGTGTAGAGCTTAATTTCCTTAGGTTTTTGTTGTTGTTGGAAATACTTCAAAAATTAACATTTTTATTTTGTCTTTTTTTCTTTCTCTTCAATTGTTTTTTGTTCCCTTCGTATTTCTTTTTGCACCTAATTTGACATTGAATTCACTATTCTAAATTATACTTATTTCTTAATCCTTACATTGTTCATTTTAAACCGCTTATTGCTTATTGCGAATCTGCTTATTGGTTAAGCAGATTCACAGTTGCTTGTCTTGCCCAATTAATTCCCATCTTATTGTTCGTATTTCATATTTACAGCAACGTAAGGGACAAAATATCATCAAAACTAAATAACAAGGCCAAGTCTAAAACAATGGGTGCTATTCATTGTCATGTCACAGCAGATTTTGAGCCATTATTGTTAAAATTAAAAAATGCAGGGGTATGCATGCAATTTGCTAATATGTGCTCCAAACGTGTAGGGCTACTTGCCAGGAGCATATATTCCCAAAATGCCTTGAAATGAGTAGACAAAAATTGTCATATTGTGCTGGTGTGTGGCTGAGGAATACCCTGATATTGTTGAAAGTTTGGAAAAAGGTATCTTGCCCACTGCTAAAACCTAAATAGGTGTGCTTCTGAAGTCATGTTGTAATCATTTGCATGTAATTCTGCAGTTGTCCTAATCATATGAAGTAGATATGGTTGACCTTGTGCATTGCTTTAGGAGAGACATTTGTTGAGATAAAGTACAGTGTTATGGCTGAAAGAAACAAAAATGGCTTAATATTTTAATTCCTGGAGGACACTGAATTGCACAGCCAGAAATAAACATTCCTAAAAGTGCATTTGGATTTGCATGCAAGCATGCTATATGCAAAGTTTAATGTTACAGTTGAGGTCATAACAAAATGTGTTCAGTTGTTTGTAAAAGTCTCTTACTTTTTATTATAATTGTATTTGGTTTAAAAAATGCTCAGGTTTTACTGCAGTATTTTACATAATGTGGCTACACACTTGTACAGCTTTATGTGCAATAAAAACACAAAAGGTAGACGGGTCTTTATGATATAATTTTTACACACATACCTATAAAACACAAAAATATATACTGAAGTACATTTACATACAATGTTTTCTACACCATCAGTTCTCACAAGAAATGCATTAAAGGAAACAGTTATGTACAAATTGAAACGATAAGTAGCACAGGAAAGTGAGTTTAATTATGTATTAAAATGTAAAAGTATCAGCAGCATTCATGACATTTTAAACATTAACTATTATCTAATGTGGCATTCCTTGTCCTTACTAATACAGTAATCAATGACAGTTAGTTATAAACTATAAATACTGAATGAACACCCCTGTATGAGTTTGATTCAAATATTACAACCACTGCTTATCCCTAAATAGGCAGTTCCTTCTCTGAGTAAGTTTGTAAAACAAAGCAATTTTAAGATGTACACATGTTTACTGAGATCAGTATTCAAGAGTTGTCTCTTTTTATTATTAATAAAATAAGTATTAACTGAGCAACAAAAATCTTTGGACTTGTTAAATTAGAATTAATTTATTTTAAGCATACAGGCCTGGTAGTGACCCTGCCTGGGTTCAAGTTTCAGCTATTCCATAGGTGTGCAATAACATCTCTGAGCAGTTAGATTAGAAAGCATTACCCATGTATCCGTTATTGTATTTTAATGTATCTTGATATATTGGAGAATGATGCAAGGCTTTTGGCACTGTTAATTTTTGCTGTCAACATCATTGTGATGCTGTGTTCAATTGTCAGTAAATCAAATTCCCTGTTGAAACACTCAATCAAAATTGTTTGATTCAAAACTAATTGACATTTGAATGTAATGAAAAATGTACTGTTTAAAAGTCAATCAGGATTCCTTTTTGAAGCAATCTATTTTACAAAACTTGTACTGTACTTTATAACAATGGGATATTGTGAAATTATCTAAATCCAGCACTTGCTTATGCATTGTAAATGTAATCTGAGATTTTTGTATAGCTGCATTGGCCATTTTAAAAATTATTACTGGAATTTTAAGAAACAAATTTAGGATACACGTTGATGCAATAATGATTACCAATGTGGCAAGTAATCAATTTCAACCACTATTAGTGAGAGTAATCAAAGTGAGGTCAATCACATCTCACAGGGAGAGGTGGTACATTAGAGGGTGAGTTGCATTGAATCCCTCCCAGAGATCTTCACAATTTTTTAAAGAATTACAAAGGCCTTACAACTAGAAAGTTGTCAATCCTCTGAATAGTCCATGTAATAAAAAAAAATCAGGAGAGAGCAAAATTACTTAACAAATGGAGAATTGTAAATAAATGCTTATTAGTAGTATTTAGAAAGATGACCAAGATTTCTCCCTCTATCCAAAATCAAACAGAACTATATCATAGACCAAATATATCCACCTTCAAGTATGCTGTTCTAGCATTACGAGTTGGCTGTTTACAACCAAGCTGGGTGGCTCAAATCAGGAAATGTCAGACCCTGAATACCTGGTTTGGTTGAAGGATCCTGTTAGATACAGTGTTCATACCAGGGAGGTGGACTTGGGATAGAATTAAGCTCTGTTACTGTGAAAGCAGACCGTATGTGGCCCACCAAGCCTGGCAAGTGCTGAGTTGGGCTGGTATTGAGCCAAGTATTCTTGACCCTCATCTCAGTTGACTTAAAAGCTGTAACTCCTTCTAGCCCTCGCTTCTAACTCATAATTCGTCATCCACCCTCTTGGCCTCCTTCATTAGACTCATGCCCTGTCTCTGCTACCTGACACCCACACACCATCTTTACACACACGAGCCCAGTAGCCACTATGGGCAGACAACAATAGCTATGTGGTATTGAAAAACAACATCTATCATTCTAATAGAGCTCTCCCTCATACATACTCAAAACTGACAAACAAACTTCTATTTATTCAACACATTTGACTATTTTTAGTCCCCTCAAGAATGCAATCTGTTATAAAAACAAAGTTCTATTCAGTAACCACATTAAAGACAGCTAATCCTTTGATAATATCTTTAAACTTTCGATCAAAATGTAAACTCAGCTCCATGCTACGATTAAAAAAAAAATCTAGCTTTTAAAATTCATCTAAACTTTCAGAATGACCTCAGCTGTAATAGCAGTCATTGGTAAATGTCAAAAAAGAATGCTATTGAAGCCTCAGGAACTGACAGCAATGGTGTTTTCTAACCGACACACCCAATGGCCTGACAATCAAAGCAATCCAGCAGAGGATCTTCTAACTTTAATTGAAAGCTTCAGGTTGTGTTTTTTTCTTGTATTTAAAGAGCTGGGGGTTTAAAGGACTTCAGGTTGTTACAAACTTGAATTTAGCTAATTCCAGACAGTGGAGAAGAATTCTAATTCTTATCAGCTGAAGAATTCTGGCACAAGCTATGCATGTTTCCTTTGAGTTTCTGTTTTAACTGAATGCCAGCTGATGGCTGGCATTTAAAGTTAACAGATCACCCTTGTGATCATGTAGAGTGAGAAACAAAGACCACAGGACACAGTACAGTGCAATAAAGAGAGAGAGACCTGTGACACAAAAGGTGACAGAACCCTGGAGGAGAAAACTACTGGAAGAAGAGCAGAAGAGGAGGTCCTATATGAAAAAAAGTACTGTATCAGCAGTTTCTGTGCAGCTAGGGCTCATAGAAATCTTTAAAGCCCATCAGGTGGAGCTAAGATTTGAAATGAGGGCTCCAAGGAAGCCTGGCTAACCATCCACTCTAGTTGAGACTGAGAAGATGTCATCAAGTGGTGCAAATGTTTCAGGAGATCACTGACTGTTGCTGACCACAGGGGCAAAAGTCACACTTTTAAACAGTAGGGTGCTTTTCTAGTGGGTAAAACACAGGGATTGTGGCTATAAGTCAGTACTGGAGCAAAACCTTGAGAATCCATGAGTATACGCTCTAAGGACAAGAGATTTCAACCACTGGGTGGTCACACTCATTGTATTCTTGTGGCTTGTGAGGGCAATTCAGTGGCAGGACCTTTTGAAGGAAACGGTTGAAATCCTTCATAAGGAAGACAAGGTATTTGCAATATTTTGTGACTCACGTTGAATACTGATGTCTGGATGGGTTGCTGAAAAACCATCTAACCTTTCTTGGTTGCATCTGCCATTGGATGTACAGTGTGGTGTTTTACCATATCTTGCTTATTAATCCATATTTATATCATGTTAAATCCACATTTTAGATTACTAACTACATATTGACCTGTATCGTTCCACAACATGGATAATGAGGAGTTAAAACAAAAACTGAAAGAACTGCTGATGCTGTAAATCAGAAACAAAAACAGAAATTACTGGAAAAGCTCAGCAGGTCTGGTAGCATCTGTGGTGAGAAATCAGAGTTTTACTTTTTGGGTTGAGTGACCCTTCCTGAGAACTGGAACGAGTCTGTCAGGAAATTATTGTAAGATTCTCAAAGTCCATAACCGTAAGATGAGAATCTCACTAGTGAGCAATGAGGGACCCATTTGCATTCATTAGCATCACATTATTATCTATTCTCACCTAATTTATATGCAATTTGCTAGTTTGCACGTGGCAGAGAGAACTAGACAGCAACAGTTCCCAAAATGAAAGTCAAAGTGGGTTTCCAGTGTCTTCAGCTCACTACCTGTTCCTGCAGGCTTCCATCTCAGACAGAAGACCCTAACATCTCAGGACACATTTCATGGGGAGTGACCATCTGTACCTCCATTCCCATCCATGAGGATTAACATCAGACATGCACAGGCCTCACATTGTCATCATGGCACATCTCCAACTCACTTATCATTTTAATGCTGCACCTTTAGAGAGCATCAACACCTTTCATTGTAGCACTGCTGCCAAGTCACTTTGCACAAAGGGTCAGGCATCCTTTTCATGCATCTGATCAGGGTGCAGCTTTAGAGCAGCTTACCTGCTATCTTCATGCTTACTCAGTCTCCTCCAGAGGTCACAACATCACAGATGCGGGTCTTCAGCAAATTTGATTCACTGCATGTGATACAAAAAAATGCTTGGAGGTACTGGATGCTGAAAAGGCTGACAATCTTCTGGAGATAGTACTGAAGACTTGTGCTCTAGAACTTGTTGTACACATTCAAAGGTGCTCCTGTATGGCTACAACACTAGCATCTACCCAACAACGTGGAAAATTTGCCAGGTATGTTCTGTACACGAAAAGTAGGACAAATCCAACCTGACCAACTATTAACCCATCAATCTTACTCTCAGTCATCAATAAGTTGATGTAAGGTATTATCATCAGTACTGTCAAGCAGCATTTACTCAGCACTAGCCTGATCATTGATGCCCAGTTTGGGTTCCACCAGGGGGTGACCTCATTAAAGCTGTAGTTCACACGTGGTTAAAACAGCTGAATTCCAGAGGTGAGGTGAAAGTGACTGCCCCTCTACATCGCAGCTGAATTTGACCGGGTATGGCATCAAGGAGCCCCAGCAAAACTGGCGTCAACAGGAATTGGGGGAAAACTTCTGGCTGAAGTCATACCTGGCACAAAGGAAGATGGTTGTGGTTGTTGGGACTCATGACACCTCTGCAACTGTCCCTCAGGTTAGTGTCCCAGGCCCAAACATTTTCAGCTACTTCGTCAACAACTTTCCCTCCATTATAAGGTCAGCAATATTCACCAATAATTACACAATGTTCAGCTCCATTCACAACTTCTCAGATCCTGAAGCAGTCCATGTTCAGATGCAACGAGATCTGGATAATACCCAGGCTTGGAATGAAATGCAGCAAGTAACAGAAGCCACACAAATGACAGGAATTTACCATCTCCAGTAAGAGACGATCTAACCACCATTCCTTGACATTCAATGGTATTACAATTACTTAATCCCCCACTATTAACATCCTAGGGATTACCATTGACCAGAAACTGAATTGGCCTAGCCATATAAATATAGTGGTTACAAAAGCACATCAGAGGTAGGAATACTGCAGCAAGTAATTCACCTCCTGACTCCCCAAAGTCTTTTGACTACCTACTAGCCTCAAGGCAGGAATGCGATGGCACACTCCCCACTTGCCTGGATGGGTGCAGCTCCAATGATACTGAAGAAGCTTAACATTATCCAGGAAAAAGCAGCCCACTTGATTGGCACCACATCTACAGACTTCCACTCCCTCCACCATCGACATTCAACAGCGGCAGTGTGTACTATTTACAAGATGCACTGTGGAAATTCACCAACGCTGCTTAGCCAACACCTGCCAAACCCACAACCACTTCCATCTAGAAGGACAAGGGCAGCAGACATGTGGGAATGTCACGAACTGTAAGATCCTATCCAAACCACCCAACTTTCTGACATGGAAATATATCACCATTCCTGCGGTATTGTTGGGTCAAAATCATGGATTTCCCTTCCTAACAGCATTACGGATCTACCTCGAGCATGAGATTGCAGCCGTTAAAAAAGGCAGCTTACCACCACCTTCTCGAGGACAACTAAGGATGGGCAACAAATGTTGGCTCAGCTAGTGACACACACATTCCATGAATTTTTTTTAAACTCATTTTACACCTACTTGCATGCCCACAGCATCTCTGCATTTGTTTTTCTTCCTGCTTTTCCACTTATTCAAAACTTATAGGCTTACAGGCATTCTGTC
Organism: Rhincodon typus; assembly: GCF_021869965.1. NCBI lineage: Eukaryota > Metazoa > Chordata > Chondrichthyes > Orectolobiformes > Rhincodontidae > Rhincodon > Rhincodon typus. Next base: position 21,948,645 of record NC_063347.1, read on the forward strand.
TTCTAGCACAGACACAAAGCTCAGCAGCTCGCCATGACTGTTTGCAGTGATCAGTCAAGAAAGTGGAAATGTTGCGGCATTGCACCATGCTATATCAATGTCACACACAAAGCATCAGCCAGCAGCTTACATGGCAAACTCACTACATGTGCTTAGCCAAAAGGCTATGTCTCAAAGTCTAAGGGAAGTAATCCTCAATCAAGCGAAGGTGGACTCTCGTCAATCAGGGTGTGTCTCAACAATCAGTCAAGGGCAGCACCAATCTCAGTCCAGGAGCTTGGACACAGCCAGTCAGCCAATGGGGTGACTTGGTTCAGGGAGTCAGCCAGGATCAATCTCACAGGTTCAGTGCAACCTGTCAGGGGATTGCAGTAAGTCAATTGAAGAGTTGATGAGAGATTGGTCAGGTCTGATCACTCATCAGTCAGGGGTGCCCTTCCAGTGGGTCAGGAGGATTGACCATAGTCAGCTTTGGGGTCTGTTCACTGAAAGTCAAGGTGAATTATTAAGTTACTGATATATATTCTGTGGTAGGGAAGGTGGGGAAATCAATTGTGGGATTGGAGGGAACATGCTAGGATACACAGGGGACAATAATTGTGACAGAGGGCAGCTCAATATTTAAATTGGGAGACAATCATACATTGGAAGACATAGGTTACTGCAGGAAGGATTAATTGATGGCCTCCATACCCCTGCCTTCAATGGGGTGACAATACATCATGATGGTTGCCATGACCAGGCTCTAGATCCAGGGCTCAGAGGGTAACATTGGGAAATGAAAACATAAGCATGAGTTGAGTGAGAACATGTGCAAGCTCAGAATTGGTGAAGTTGACAGGGAGTGCAAAGAACAAAGAAAGAAATATGGAGGTTAGGGTTCCCCAGATTACTAGGCTGAGCCTATGACGGACTCTGTAAAGTGCAACCTGTGTTGTCTTCCACCCTCAACCTAATTAGAAACACACAATAGAAATGAAAAGTTGCTGTGAACACCTGGAATTGATGGAGTAAGTGTCTTTTTCTGTTTGAACTTGCAGGCTCTACTTGTGAGCAACATGAAATGCATCAAGGGTATTCATCTGGGCACTTACACAGTACTGGCTTAAGATATTTCTAATCATACGGTTCGATTTGCAAAATGTATGCAGTAACCAAATATGTGGGATACAAATCCTGGCCATAAGCAATCTTGGCCATATCACTGGTCATTACACGTGATCATAGTCATTTCTGTGAAGCAAAAACAAACACTTTGCTTATTTCTTCTCTGCTTTTCTTGTTGTTGAATAGAAGTCAATTTTTTCAACAGTTTGAAGGCTCCCACATTGAACAATAAGATATTATGCTATGCTGGGCATTGGCAAAAGATTAGCAGTCTCTCCATCAGGGTTCCAACATGATATGGCACCAAGGATGGGTAGCCTGTGGAGGTTAATTCTCATAGCTGGAGTTATAATGGCACTTTATCAGACAGCTGGTGATATAAAGTAGCAATACACTTACAAATATGATCTTCTATGGCCGTTGAGAAGTCACCTGTGTGCCCTCAGAAATTGTTCTTTTTCATTTCCCTCCCATTACATATACTGTGAAGAGCCATTTGTGGCTGCCTGAAATTGACCTAGTGTACAGCTGGGCTTTAAATATGGCACTGGTGTCAAAATGCCTGGAAGCTTCAAACCGTGGCAAGCACGCACAGCACCATAGAGCCATGGCCCATATAAGATGAGCAATGGAGAATGTGTGAGGCACCTCACCAGAACCAACTGAGAGAAACCCACCATGAAACTCCCCGAAATTTATACTTAGCTGAATTTTGCTAAATGTTTTGCTAAAATTCAGCCCACTGTACATTGTTTTACGTTCTTGACTTTGAATAGTAAAGTTAACTTTGTTTGTTTAAAAACCATAGAACCTTGTGGCTTTCTTCTCTTTGTAAGAATCCGGGATTTCAAATTTTGTCTACTTTCATACAAAAGTTATGAGCTTGTAACCAGATCATACCCAAACTTGGAGGGCTTTTGGATTGTAACAAAGTCATGAAGCTCAAACAGATCTTTCCACCTATCAAAAACCTTTGCATCTACTTCATAAATATGGGATTCCCACACTATGGGTTTAGAGCCTTGAATTTAGCACTAATTTCAAATGACCTGAGTTCATGATTCCTACACCTGTGACTCACACCTTCCCCCTTCCTCCATTGACAAAACTGAGATCCTGCAGAAATAGGGTGGGACTTCAGGATTGGACCCATCCACCATTTTCCAAGGCCTCTAAAGTCAGCCTGACAACACAGTGATCAGCCCTAAACTTCAAATATTCAATGTTTGCACGTCAATTAATTAATCAATTATGCACTATTTTTCAGTGACTCTACATGCATAAATACCCATGACATTTCTCTATCCTAAATTACATGAAATCACAATTTTATGTTGAAGTTTTAACATCTATTCAGCCGATGTTTTCCCCATTTGGAATTATCAAAAGACTACTTGACAGTAATTAGCATATTAACAAATTTCTAACTTCCCACCAAAGTTTAATGCAGGCAAGAATTTTTTTAAATTTATTCATGGGATGAGGCTGTCACTGCTAGGCAGCATTTATTGCCCATCCCTAATTGCCCAGAGGGCAGGTATGAGTCAACCACATTGCTTTGGGTCTGGAGTCACATGTAGGCCAGACCAGGTAGGCATAGCAGTTTCCTTCCCCAAAGGATATTAGTGATGGATTTTTCCCCAACAATTGACGATAGATTCACGGTCATTAATAGACTCTTAATTCCAAATATTTTATTGACTTCAAATACCGCCATCTGCCATGGTGGGATTCAAACCCAGGTCCCCAGAATGTTATCTGGGTCTCTGGATTAACAGTCCAACGATAGTACCACTAGGCCATTGCCTCCCCTGAAAACATGAATGATAAACTTCCAAAAATGTTTTTCCAATTTATGGTATTTTATTAGTTATTAATCTGTGACCTACCAATATTATATGAGTGTAACACAAAATTTCTCTTGATTCCTTAAAATATTTTTAATCTTTGTGGAAAAATATATTGATCTTGACAGTTAAGGAGCGAATGAACCCTATGTTTAATTGACTTGTTACATTAAGGAGATAGAATTTAAATTTTAGAATAAGAAAGTCAGTAAAATAGTCCAACAGCAAACTTGTCACCAACTGGTGACTTTTGTGAATAGAGTCAACATAGCTTTCCTTAAGTTTTGTAACTTTTCTGCTCAGTTTTCTTGTGGCACTTAACAGATTGCTTATTGTAATCTTGTATTTTTTTGCTTTCTTTGGATTTTTTTATTGTTTTTGCTTTCAGCGACCTAGTATGCTATCTCCATGGATTGTTTTCTTTTAACTTAAAGTACTCTCGCTCCTATGTTAAACTACTTGAACACTGATCTTGCCTTCAGAAACAAATTTGTATTTTATTAGTGAGAAATGTCTGAGTCATTGCTTGCAATTATGACTTTAAGCTTAAATGTAACCATTGACCTAAAACATTTAAAGGATTGAACTTCACAAAATGTCACACCTTGGAATATCATTAGGCACATGTAAATAACGCCCTTTAGTTTTATAGTAAGTAAGTGCTGGATTTCAAAGTTTTTGAGGAATTTCTATAAATATAACATTATATAGTATTTCTTGTGCTGAACATAGGGGGCCCAACACAACCCCAAGGACCACATCCACAAAGCCAAGGCCTACTGCCACAACATCATGCTTCTCCTGAGGGGCCACGTCCACAAGGAGGTCCGCGTCCTACTGGCCCCCCAACTCAACAACAAAGGCTACCAAGCCAAGCAATGCAACAACCACGGACTACTTTGCAATCCCAGCGACCACAAGGCCAACCACTGAAGGGGCAACCTGAGCAGAAGATGCAAGCACAGCCTGCACTCAAATCCCAGCCAACAACCCCTCAACAACAGCCACAGCCTCATCCTCAGTTAAAGTAAGATATTGTTAATTTTAGCTTTTATTTTTGAAACTTTCAAATGTTAGACAACAAACATTGGTAATCCAACAAAAAAAAAGTAGGATTTGGCTACTAGTTCAAATTCAGAGCTTCAAATTATTAAATTGGATACAAAATAAGCAAGCAAGGAGTGTTGCTTCCCTTCCTTAAGATCTGAAATGATTGAAAGTGCAATATGAAACTCAAGGTGTTCCATTCAACAGGATGTGAGACTGTTCATCCCACTTCTTCCCTCTTCTCCATCCTATCTCTTCCTTTTATGCCTTACGTCAAACCATATCTTTACCAGCTGGTAAGTTTCCACCAACTATTTTCACTTCATTTTTATTTCTGATATTCTCGGTTCCCCACTTTCTCTCCCATTCCCTTTAGCGTTTCCCCCTTTCTCATCCCCTTTACCACTTATATTTGCACACATCTCTTCCCTATCTTCATACACCCCCTCTCCTCCTCCTGTTCAGTTCTCCCTTTTGGTTTAGTCATGATTTTATTGTTTTCATTCTTTGTTCTGAATTGTATGTTATCTCCTACACAGCAAGCCAGTTAAAAGGTTGTGCACTACAAGTAAAAGGCAGTTTAAAAGAAATGAACTGAAAGTACCTGGGTATCTGGGTTCCTAAATCAAGGCACCAGTTGTACCAGATTTAATCAACAGTATGCACAAAATTACTATGAAAACATGAAGTTCTGGAAATACCTAGCAAGTGAGACAATATCAAAGGTGAAAGGAACTGAGTTGCAAATTTAAAAAGCTTTCTAGTTCTTTTGATTGGATCCGAATTCAATTTCATCAACTGTTCATAATGATACCACCTCCAAGAAAATTCTGCCAGGCCATGAATTATAAAATCATAATTCAAGATAACTCATGTGGTTGCTCAGATACTGCAGATGCAGGGTCACTTACTCTTTCAAACCAACTTACTATTTTCCCCATTGCCCACACTGATTTGGTACAGTGCCCAGTGTCACCATTACTTGCACTGAGTGCACAAGAGACAAGTTTGTTCAGGCAGGACTCCTGATAAATTTTATAATTTTTTTCCTGATGCAACCAACGATGGGCACAACTTAATTCACAGTCCTTTTGGCTGGTAATTTTAGAAATTAACATCCCTTCTCTTAAATCATTGTTTTGGCAAAATCCAGTGTGTCATAAAACTACGTTGATCTCCATATTTTGTTTATGATATGTCAATTTGGCTTCATGTAAATTAGATCTTGTGAGCTATAAGCAGCTATATAGACAGATATTAGAAATATATTCCATTTTTTAAAAATCTCAAACTGTAAATTTCTTGAATTAAGCTTATTTTCCTTAAAATCAGCATCAACAGAAAAGTTACCATTTTTCAGACTGTTCAGAAAATGTATCAATATTAATTTATTGTTATTCAACAAGTGTCATAGATTGATTAGGGCATATTTTATAGTGCTTATAGAACAAAGATAAGACATAAATTGAGATGTTATCACTTTCAAGATGGAGATGACTTTCTAAGAATAAAATTAGATGGTTTATTGAAAATCTAATATCTTCCATTTATGTAAAAAAAAATGTTTCTTTTTGGTTTTCAGCAAATCACAGTCTTTGACCAATGCATTCAACATTACGGAATCATCATTATTTCGATCAAATTTGAATGAGGATGAAGCTAAAGCTGAAACAATTCGTAATTTGAGGAAGTCCTTTGCCAGCTTATTTTCCGATTAGAAGAAATTGAATGGCTTGAAGTGTTGGTTTACCCCATGTCAATGTTCCACCAAGCTGTAGAGTGCTACTTTCAGTGATAGTAGACAAATTTGTTTTGTTGCCCTAGAGTTGATGCCTTCTATAATGCATTTGCAGATGCTAGTGTGGTATGCACATAATAAGATGTGGTTTAATGAGTTATTTTAGGTCAGTTAGATGCAACAAGACTCTGGTAAACTTAAAACAGATAATACTCTATTTAAGTCAGAACTAGTGCAATATTTGAGTGGTTTCAACAGGGGAAAGAAATTAATCTTTAGCATATTCACTGTGATGTTGTGGTATGTGCACAGAGATGCCTTATAGTGAATGTATTATTTCTATATTTTATCCATAAGGAATTGTGACAATAGGGTACTCAATTAAACTGTGCTTCTTTCTGTTGACAGAATACAATATTAATTAACAAACTGCTTTTGTGATTAACTAGACTATGCTGTAATAAGTTTGACTCAGTACATGTGTTGTGGCCAATCTACAAATTACTTTTGAATTGATCAAAAGTAACAAAAAAAAACCCATCAGTATTAACTGTGAATTGATTGAAATCACTTTGTAATATTAGGAATGAATAAACATTGCATTCCTTAACATTTGCACTTCTAAAAACTGCTTTCTTCTTAAATGTAACTTATAAAAGTAATTGCAGTTGTAGAATAATTTCCTATAGATATCAATGTAATTTAAAGTCTGTTATCTTAGTGTGTCATAAAATCTAATATGTAGTAAGTTGTTATTGTTAATATATTTTAGTCTTTTGCTTGCTTTTCTATCCCAGTATAGCTTGTATGATCTGATAAAACTAAACAACTTTGTGTCCAGTGAGCATATACTCATCAAATAAATGAGCATTGTGACTTTTTGGGGAGATACCTCCAAAGGAAACCAGATATTACAGCATATTAAAGTCGTCATATTTTGCTCTATATAATAGCCATATAAGCATCATCTGATATAACTGATATATTACCATTTTGGTATTTCATCACTTTATTGTAGAATGTTGGTGAATTAAACCTACAGTATACCACATACCAATCATATACTGATACTTATCAACATTAAGAATAAAGTCACAGAAATTTAACATCTTTAACAGCAATCAGTCTCTCATTATAGGTGCAGATGCAAAGATGAAAAAGCTACTGTAGAATTTAAGCACAGAAGTAAGCTTGTAAATTGTAGATAACTAAAAAAAGTCAGGGAAGTTGAAAACTGAAAGTTGTAAGTAAAGAAAGTGGAAGACAGTTTGGCAAGCCATTCATTGAGAAAGCCTGATTCATTGTTTTTTCAGAGCGAGGTGCAATTTCACACTAGTTCATTTGCTAATCCTTCATCCAAGAACCTGCCAATTGGATCACAGCAGCAATTCCCTACATTTCTAAGTTTGTGTCCTCAACCTGAGGCAAAGTGTAATATTAATATCTTTATCTATGAGTCACACATATGATGGTAATATGAAAGTACAGTTTATCATCCCTGGTTGTAATTTAAGTTGACAAAGGAGTTGCATCAGCTCCCTGAGCATGTTTTGTTTTACAAACTTTTTAAAAGTTTTACAATATATTGCCAACATTATGTTCTCTCTCGTGCCTTCTATCTAAGACACCAATTGGAATAAACTATTCTGCCTGCTTTTCCTGATGGAATTCTACAACAGGTTGATTCTTGTTTACGAATGCCCTAAATTTAGTTTTCAGTTTTTACATTCAAATGAAAGGCTTTGCAAGTAAATGTCTACTGATGCAATGCAGGTAATTCTGTATTAGTAGTCACATTAATCCCCATTTATCATTTTAATTAAATAATACAGTACATTAAATCCAAATTATGTTTATAAACTATAACAATTCATTGTTATATTCAGGTAGCCCAATCATAGCAAAATTCATACCATCCCAAGATTTTATGGCAAGGTGTTCTCGATAAAGATTTATCCAAAATTACAATGTAATTCACAATTACATGTGAGAAAGAGGACAGCAAGGATTTAATTTAATCACATGTTGGTCTTGTCAAACAAGTACATATAAGAAACAGTAGTATTCTAAACTATACCAGAATAATCAAGCTACCATTTGTTATCCTACCACTAACTGGTACATATACAGTACGAAGTTAAGGGAATGTTAGCCATCATAGTTTCAATTGCACAAATAATTTTAATATTGGTTATTAATTTTTCAGATTAATTTTTAGTGGGCTGCAGTGGTTCAAGAAAACAGCTCCCACCACCTTCTCAAGGGCAACTAGGGATGAGCAATAAATGCTGGCCAGCCAGTGACACCCACTTCCCACAAATGAATAAAAACAAAGTTCTTAGTTTAGATATGAATATTTATATATTTAAATATAATTAACAAAACGTTCATTAAGCATGATTTTGTAATTAACAAATATAATGTGGATGGCTGCAATTATAATCAATAGATATTACAGAGATACATTTTAGCCATGAAAATATGGTTCAAAGTAATTTAAAGTTCACCAGAGTTTTCATGTCTTCGATTATCTGAGAAACACGTTTTTGATAGCCATGTCCTTGCAGCATTTGAACTTGGATAAGGTCTTGAGCAATATTGAGAATAAATGTTTATGTAAGACTGTCCATCTATGTTCCATACTAAAGAAAGAAACTTGCACAGCGCCAGAGCATATCACTAATTAAGTATTTTTGTAGTTCCATTTACTTAGTAAAACAAATATACAGTCAATTTGCCCATAGTTAGGCCCCACAAATAGAAATGAGGTGGATAATTGGGCATCTTTTTGTATTATGTTAGTTTAGGGATATGTTTTAGCCAGTGCACTGTGAATGTTCCTCTTGCTTTTCTGCAATGGGATCCATTATGTTAACCTGAGAGGGTTGACAAGAACATTGATATTTTCATAAGAACTTCAGAAAATTCTTGATTCCAGTCCAGTAAGACTTTGCTATTCCCTATTCACAATGATGCCAAATCAAATTATTGTCAAGGCTTTCTTTCATATTAAAGCTATGAATTTTATTTAGTGTAATTATTTTAAATCTCACTTTTCTGGATATTTGGGGAAATAAAATGCCAAAATTCAATAAGAATGCCTTTTCACAGCCTTGGTAATGGAATTAACTGAAAAACAACATGATCTGTGCAATTAAAATTATCACAAGTCAATTCTAATTTAAACTTTAAAAAGCAGCAGTTTCCACAACTATTCCAAGGGCAAATACATAATTAAAATTTCATGTATTGTTTGATGATGATATTCATTAATTAATTTATTTCAAAATATTAGGTTCTCATGAACTAGAAAATAATCTGTGAGTATATGAGAAAATAATCTATGAATATCGATGGATGAATTATTTGTATACTATAAAAACGTCCTTTGGTGAACATAATATAGAGTCAACATAGTGATTCCCATTTCCCAAATATACCTCTTATTTCCTCTGAAAGTTCAAAATAATTCTCTAGATATTGCTGTTTGATAGTCATTCACTGAGAATGTATAGTATTTTAAGCTGAAGAACTCTAAAATAGAAAAAGATCAGGAACCTGGGTGGAATCTGCTTCTAACTTTTTTTTCAGAAAGAGTTTTACAAAGTGGAGCAAAGGTTGCTTCTTCTGCTCACCTGTATCAAACAGAATCCTGCCTGACATTACCAGTTATGCTTCTCATAGGAGAAAGTAAACTTGCATGAAGCAGATGCACTTGTTAGATGCATAGGGTCATATTTTGGCACCACAATGTCACAATCAAGTTACAATCTACCCAATTGAGATAAATTATTGTTTGGATGCCTCATCCATGGTCAGGGAGCATCAAGGATGGCAACTGTAATGAGACTATGTAGTTCTCTTCCTCAGCTCACTCCGACAGAGCTCTCAATTCTGCATGCACTACAGAGCGGGAACCATGGTACCATTATTAAAAAATCACTTTCACATTTAGTTGGGCCTCATCCCCAAGATTCAATGACATCATGGAAAAGTCCTAAAGGTAGAGGGTCTGATCCATGTGCCCCTGCTACAGAAATTGTGTTTTAGGATTTCTAGATTATTAGAGCTTATTTTAATCCCAGTGGGAAATCAGAGAGAATGGCCTGCAACTTGCATACAATTTTTAATTGAAGGCCCCAGAGTAAGCTCACTATTTGGGACAAGTTAAGGCACTCATTGTTCCTTTTTTCATGGGCCCATAGAATAATGTATTCAACCAGAAGAACGGAAAGTGGATCATTCTATTACATAAACTGCAGTACAGATACCACATTAATCTTATGTTCATGTACAAACAGACATTCAGAATCTCATCTATTGGATGTTAGTACTCATGAAGCATGTGACAAATTGAGAGTGATGAGGTCTTAAGCAGAAAGGAACGGCAATAAGTGACAAGGAAAGATTTATAAAAGCAACAGTTAAAAGTGCATGTTTAGGGAAAACCTCCTCTCATTTTCCAAAAACAGTTTAATGTGGTAATGTTGTTTATTTTGACAGCATTTCATGCACAAACTGAAAATAAATAATACAGGTGAGTTCAGAGAAACTGGTTTTCCTGATATTGTTTTCAATGCAAATGTTAATATAAACATTTATAAATGAGAAGCTGTACAATTTATTTGGTTATTCTTGTGATTTTTTTAAATTTACCAGATATCTGTCATTTTGTGGCCTGCTACACATACCTATGAGCTAGTAATAATCAAATTGTCATTTGGTGCTAAGGAACTTGTGCACTGCTGAAAAATGACATATTCTGCTTAAGCTTTTTCATTTTGCACTCATCAGGAAAATTTGCAAAAGATAGAAAAGGGCAAAGGGGACTGTTATTGATAAAGACTTTGCCATGGAGAATGCACCAATTAGATTATGACTAAGACTAAACTGACAAGCATTGTTGAAATTTAAACCTTGCAGATTGACTCTGATTAGTCAAGCCAATGTCCTGAAAAATAAGCAGGAGAATGGCTGTTACCTGTTTGGTTGAGTTGGAACAGCTGCAACACATTTACTTTCTGACTGCAAAGCTCGAGAGACCTGAATATAATGCATGTAGCTTCTAGTATATGCAAGTGCACCACACTAGAAGTCCAACTGACAAACAAAAATTAGTTATCAGTGTAATTCTCAGCACACTCGAGCTTATTGAGCAAATGGTGTCCAATGGCAATATCGGATTTAATGTTCAATACTGTAATTTGGGTTTTGCAAGCATGGGCGAGTTGGTTATGGTCAGTCCCTTGCTTGCTGTGAACAGCTGGAGGGATATGCTACTTGATATCATTTGCCAGTCTTTTAGACATACCTGCATCACACCATCAAGAAAAGTCATACATCATGAACAAAATCTTCTTAGGGGCAAAAACAACCACGGACTATAGTGATAAATGTGTACAGATTCACGTAAGATATCCTGTGGGGCCTATCCCAACATCCAGAACAACTCACTGCATTTTTTTTACTAAGTTGAAGCCATCAAGGTGAGATTTTTGCTAAAAAGTGGCAAATTGCCTGTGAGGGGAGATTACTGCTTGTTAATGACCTTGTTAACTGCAGATCTCACCCTGTTAATATGCAGTTTCCTATCCTACCACCCGCTGCAAGCAAACTAGATGCAGAGAATTCTTGACATAGAAATCAAAGTGGGTACCTGGTGACTTCTGTTCGCCACATGCTCCAAAGCACCTTCATGTTAGACACCAGGCACCAATATCTCAGGATATGCTCCATAGGCATTGGTCACACTCACCCTATGAACACTGGCATATAACATGTGCCAGTCTCTAAGAACTCCCATGGCACATCTCCGATCCACTTACAGGACACTTCTGGACTTCAATGCTGCACCTTGGGGCAAAACAGCAATTATTATTGTAAGGTACAGCAAGGACACTATAGGCTCAAGGACAAGCTATCCAGCTCATGGACTTGACCAGGCAGCATCACCAAGCAGTTTGCTTACTCTCATAGCACTCAACAACTCTGAGCCTACCTGGATGCTCACAGAATCCCTGCCTTGCCTGTTGCTCTTGCTCCTTGCCAACACTTGCCCAGGTGCACATTGACTTTTTAAAGATGGTGCCAGCACCAGGGATGTCAGTCAATCCAGGATATCCCAACAATCAGTACAGTGACTGGTAGAATGAGGCTAAAATCAGGCAAGAGGGATACCAGATGTACAGGATAGGCACTTGGGTTGCAGCAGTGTGAGACAGCTAGCTTCGTCCATTGCTCAAACTTTCCTCGGTAATCTGAGGTAGACTGGGTACTTTTCAAAACCAAACATGATAGCCTTAGGCCTGTTCATAAATGTTCTGTTTAATTCATTCATGGGATGTGGGCATTATTGGTTAGAACAATATCTACCATCACTAATTATCCTAGTCAAGGTGGTGGTGAGCTGCTTCTTGAACCACTGTAGTTCTTGGGATTAAGGGACATCTAAAGAACTAATAAGAAGGGAGTTCCAGGATTTTGATTCAGCAACAGTGAAGGAATATTTATGCCTCCAAGACTAGGTACATTGTTGCCCTAGTCTTTCTAAGCGGTAGAGGATGTACATTTCGAAAGTGCTATCGAAGCAGCCTTGATGTCTAAATGATGCGCATCTTGGAGATGGTACACAATAGTGCGACAGTGCATTGGTGGTGGGGACAGTGTATGTTTGTGAATGTGGTGCAATCAAGCTGGATGATGACAAGTTCCTTGAATATGGTTGGGACTGCATTCATCCAGGCAAGTGGGGAGTATTCCATCACAGACTTGATTTGTACCTTGTAGACAGGTTTTGGGGAGTCAAGAAGTGAGTTACTTGCTGCAAGATTCCTGGCCTCTGATCTGCTGTTGTAGCCACACTATTTATATGGCTTGTTTAGTTGGGTTTCTGGTTAATAGTAACCCCCAGGGTTTTTATATTGGGGTATCCAGTGATGGTATCATTAAATGTCAAGAGGCTGTGGTTAGATTCTCTCATGTTGAGATGGTCATTGCCTGACCTTGCTCTTGTGTGTGTGTTGCTTGCCACTCGTCATACCCAGACTTGGAATACTGCGTGAAATTCTGGTTTTCCTGCTATGGGAAAGATGTTGTGAAACTTGAAAGGGTTCAGAAAAGATTTACAAAAATGTTGCTAGGTTTGGAGTGTTTGAACTATAGGGAGAGGTTGAATAGACTGGAGCTATTTTCTTTGGAGCATCCGAGGCTGAGGGGTGACCTTAAAGAGGTCTATAAGATCATGAGGGGCATGGATAGGGTAAATAGACAAAGTCCAAAACTAGAGGGCATAGGTTTAAGGCAAGGGGGAAAAGATTTAAAAGGGACCTAAGGGGCAATTTTTTCACGCAGAGGTTGGAGCATGTATGGAATGAGCTGCCAGAGAAGTGGTGGAGGTTGGTACAATTACAACATTTAAAAGGCATCTGGCTGGGTATATGAATCGGAAGGGTTTAGAGGGATATGGGCCAAATGCTGGCAAATGAGACTAGATTTATTTAGGATATCCAGTTGACATGGACAAGTTGACTAAAGGGAGGTCTCTTTCTGTGCTGTATATTTTTCTGACTCTATGATTCTATGATCTTGCTACATTTGGTCAAGGAGTCAAAATAGTGTTGAACTCCCTGCATATTTATGTGTCTGTCAAAATGCCTCTTAAACATTACTATCATATCTGCTTCTACCACCCTCTGTGTAAAAAACTTACCTCAAACATCTCCCTTAAACTTTCTCCCTCTCTTCACACACTCTCTGTCTTTCTTTCCCCATCTCACACACAATCACTCTCTCTCTCTCCTCCCCTTACTCACATACACACACACACTCACCCTCTATCCCCACCTCACTTTCACACTAGCGCGCGCACACACACACACACACACACGCGCACACACACACACACACACACATACACACACACACTCTCTCTCTCTCTCACACACACTCACACACGTAAATCTATGGGGTGAATTTGTATTAGCAGATACATTCTATTTTGTTCAGAAAGCGCACAATTTATAGACAGTCAGTCAATGTGGTGTTTTATAAATTCCTACTTCAGAAAAAAAACAGTCTCACTTCAAACCAAAACATAAACAGATTCTAAACAAGGCTTCACACCTAACATACATTGTCTAACCTAAAATGTCACCTCTTTTTTACACTGGTATAACCTTTAGTTCTCTCAGGATAGTGACTTGAAAGGAATTCAGGGATTTACATATATATATTAATCAATTAAAGCCTTCTAACTGATTAAAGATTTAAAAGCACCTTAGGTTTGTTTAATACATCCTCACCAGTGATGTGATGCTTTGATCTTTCAGTTATAAATTCTGTGTCTGATATGACGTCACTAACACCTGAAGAAGGAGTGAGGCTTTGAAAGCTTGAGTTTTCAAATAAACCTGTTGGACTATAGCCTGGTGACGTGTGATTTCTGACATAGTCCAACAGGTTTATTTGAAATCACAAGCTTTCAGACCATAGCCCCTTCATCAGGTGAAGGGGCTACAATCTGAAAGCTTGTGATTTCAAATAAACCAGTTGGACTATAACCTGGTGTCATGTGACTTCTGACTTTGTCCACCCCAGACCAACGCTGGCACCTCCATATCATGGCTACTTTAAACCTATGCCATTAGTATTGGACATTTCCATCCTGGGAAAACAACTCTGACTATCCATCCTCCCATAATTTTATATACTTCTATCAGGTCACCCTCAACCTCTGATGGTCTAGCGAAAACAACTGAAGTTTGTCTAACCTCTCCTTACAGTTAATACGCTCCAATCCAGGTAACATCCCGGTAAACCCCTCTCCAAAGCCTCCAAATTCTTCCCATAGTGTGGTGACCAGAACTGCACACAGTACTCCAAATGTGGTTGACTCTTAACTGCCCTCTGGGCAATTAGGGATGGGCAATAAATGCTGCCTAGCCAGTGATGCCCTCATCCCATGAATGAATAGAGAAAAAAAAAATGTGGCCTAACTAAAATTTTACACAGCTGCAACAGATTTGCCAACTTTTATACTCAATGCCCCGACCGATGAGGCAAGCATGCCGTATACCTTCTTTACCGACATATCCACTTGTGTTGCCACTTTCGGGGACTTGTACCTCAAGATCCCGCTGTATATCAATGCTCCTAAGAATCCTGCTATTTACTCTATACTTTCCTCTTACATTTGACCTCCCAAAATACAACACCTCGCACTTGTCTGGATTAAACTCCAATTGCCCAACTTTCCAACTAATCTATATCCTTTGACAACCTTCCTCACTATCACAACTCCACCAAGTTTCGTGTCATCTGCATAATTTACTAATCAGACCACTTATATTTTAATCCAAATCATATGTACAAAAAAAATAACAGAAGTCCCAGCACTGATCAAATCTAAATTATTAATTATTGAAAAACAATTCAATTCGATGGTAGGGTAGGTTCCTGTACTGTACATATTTGTAATCAACATCTCCTAGTGGGATGTGGTCTTGCATATGAATCTTCTTCAATCCTACGTTGTGGGCACTGCTTTACCCCAATTATGTAACAATTCAAACTTTTTGTCACAAAACCCAATGTTTTAGTAAGTGGTATCTAACTTCCATAAAATAAAAGCAAAATCCTGCTGATGCTTGAAATCTAATACAAACACCAAAAATACTGGAGAAACTCAGCAGGTCAGGCAGCATCTGCAAAGACAGAAATACGTTTTGAGTCTGATATAATGCTTTTGGACTTGAAATGTTAACTCTGTTCCCCTCTCCAAACCTGCTGAGTTTCTCCATCATTTTCTGTGTCTAGCAATGTAGAGAATAGAAGCAAGAGAAGGCCTTTCAGCTGTTTGAGCTGCTGCAACATTCAATACGATCATGGCTGATTATTCAACTCAATACTTTAGTTCCTACTTTCTCCCCAATACCCTATGATCCCTTTAACCAAAAGAACTATATCTTCTTCATTCTTGAAAACATTCAATGTTTTGGCCTCAGCTGCTTTCGGTGGCAAAGAATTCTACAGGCTCACCACTCTCTGGGTGATAAAATTTCTCCCTATTTCAGTCCTAAGTAGCCTGCCTTGTATCCTTAAATGGTGACCCCTGGTTCTAGGCTTTCCAGTCACTGGGAAACTCCTTCCTTCATTTACCCTATCTAGACCTGTTACACTTGTTTCTGATTTTCATCAATTTCATTTCAATTGGATTTTGACCATTGTTCCATAGCATTGAAGACTTAATTCATTTTGAACAAAGAACAAAGATCCTGCACCGACACATGATGCCTTTCTAAACTAAAAACCTTTTGCCTCTCTATGGTTCATATCCTTCTATCCCCTGCCTATTTGTACATCTGTCAAGATGCCTTTTAAACGTTGCTATTGTATCTGCTTCTACCACCTGCTCTGGCAGTTAATTCTGGGGACTTACCACTCTCTGTGTAAAAACATTTCCCTCTCACATCTCCTTTAAGCTGCACCCTTTTTACCTTTAACCTATGTCACGCAATAATTGACATTTCTAAACTGGAAAAAAAACTGCAACTATCCATTCTATCCATACCTCTCATAATTTTGTAAACTTCTATCAGATTGCCCCTCAGCCACCAACATTCAAGTGAAAACAAACCAAGTTTGTCCAATCTCTCCTCTAAGCTAAATCTAGTCTTCTTTCCATGTTTCCAATACTTTCTCCACCATGCCCTCCCATTTCTCGTCTATGTGCTGTCCCTTCCCAAAATCATTTGAAAACATAACATCAAGTTCTATTTATACTGACATCATTGCTAAAAGAATACAGTGACAAGGAGATAGCAAGAACTGCAGATGCTTGAAGTCAGAGTCAATACAGAGTGGAGCTGGAGGAACACAGCAGATCAGGGCGCATCACAGGAGCAGGAAAGTCAACATTTTGGGTCAGGACCCTTCATCAGGACTGCAACCCTCAGGTGATAAAGATCTCAGTGGGTCTCTCTCCCACTGCAGCACCCTGGTGATAAAGATCTCAGTGGGTCTCTCTCCCACTGCAGCACGCTGGTGATAAAAATCTCAGTGGGTCTCTCTCCCACTGCAGCACCCTGGTGATACCAGTACTGATTAAGGTTTCCAACCTGAAATGTTGACTTTCCTGCTCCTCTAATGCTGCCTGACCTGCTGTGTTCCTCTAGTTCCACACTATATCGACTAAAAGAGTACAGTATTGGGTTTTCGAAAAAATTTAATTATGTATTGGTTAAACTACAATATTTCACCAATATTGGAATTGCAACAAATTCCAGACAATTGCATTTTTAATTCTTTTCAGTTTGAAACATTATGTTCTCTCCTCTCTCCATATTGTACTCTGCACTACTTTCTGTAATGAGACTCTGGGTGACATGATAACGCACTTCCATTCCTTTATAGTCAGAGATTATAAAGTGAAACAAATAAATGTTGCTTGATACACCTGCTGATTTTCCTTCCTGGAAGAGAAGTATCTTGATTCTGTTCAGCAGCCCTGTTAAGAGTCAAGCTAAATATCAGATCTTGACTACAAAGAGAATCGCAAGCATAAGAGAATGGTAGCACAGGGATTGTTCTTATTCTTTCATGAGATATGGGCATCATTTATTGTCCATCACTCATTACCTTTGAGAATATTGCAGTGAACCATCTTTTAAATTCCACATCCATCCGATGTGGATACTCCCACTGGCTCTGTTAGGAAGAGAGTTCCAAGATTTTTATTCAGCAGCAATGAAAGAATGGCAACACAATTTCAAGTCAGGATGGAATGTAGGTCAGAGAGAAACTTGCTGGTAGCATTCCCACATACCAGCTGCCCTTGTACTTCTTGGTTGTAGAGGTCACCAGTTTGGAAGGTGTTGGCGATGGAGCCTTGGAAAGTTGCTCCAATTCATCTAGCATATAGTACAGGCAGTTGCCAATGTCCATTGGTGATGGAGGGAGTGAATGTTTAAGTTGGGGCATGGGGGATGAGGTGTCAGGCATGTGGACTGAATTGTCCTGGATGGTTTCAAGCTTCTTGAATGTTGATGAAGCTGCACTCAACCAGGTAAGTGGGATGTATTCCTTCACACTCCTGACTTGAGTCTTGTAGATGGTGAAAAGGCTTTGGGAAGGCAGGAAGTGAGTTACTCACTTCATAATTCACAGCCTCCGACTTGCTCTTGTAGCTACAGTATTTTTATGGCTAAGCAAATTCAGTTTCTAGTTAATGGTTACCATCAGGATGTTAATAGAGGAGGATTCAATGATGATAATATTATTGATTGTCAAGAGGAGATGGTTAGATCATTTCTTGTTGGAATTAGTCATTACCTGGTACTTGTGTGGCATGAATGTTACTTGCCACTTATCAGCCCAAGCCTGAATGTTGTTCAGGTTTTGCTGAATTTGGATACTGACTCCTTCAGTATCTGAGGAGTTGCAGATGGCATTGAACATTGTACAAACAGCAGCGAATATCACCAGTTCAGACCTTATGATATCAGAGAGAAGATCTCTGAATAAAAAAAACAACTCAAGTTAGTTGAGCTGAGGACACTACCAGAGGGACATTTACAGCAATGTCCTGGAATCCAGGATGGATAATCTCCAATACCCACAACCAACTTTTCCATGTTTCTGAACTGAAAATCCAGAAACACAGATTAATGGTCCAGAGGAAATTAAGTCAAACCCCATCACACCAGCCAGGGAATGAATCTAGAATAAAAATGCAATCTCAAAAATGTTATCACCAGATTGTCATGACAACCTATTTTGTTCAATTGAAAGATTCACTGTTCTTACCTGTGCTGAATAATATGTGACTCTGGCAATGGACTGACTCTTAATTTTCCTCTAAAATGGCTTTTCAAGCCACCAAGTTAAATGGGGGATGAGTAATAAATGCTGGCCTTGCTAATAATGTCCACATCCTGTGGACAAATAAAAGGATCACTGAATTTCACACCAAATTAGTAATTTGCTTCTAATACAGCAAATATAAACACTTAAAATTCAACATTAGGAAAAGGGTAATTGCATGTATGGCTTTTAAGACTACCTTACTTTACTAATTATTTCTTCTCACAATGTTAATAGAAAACTTTTCACCCCAGAGTTTCACGCAAAAAGCAAAACAGTAAATTGCATGGTAACACCACTCCAGACTTGCTTTTATCCTGCTAGAACAGTAAACTCATTCATTCTATTTTGCAGCTAATTTCTATTTTTTTTATTTCCTGTATCCCTTGGTTTATTATGTCCTTGATCAGCAAGAAACTATTTACTTTTGAAGTATTAACACTGATGTTACGTGGGCACACTGATGTTACGTGGGCAATTGGGACAGCCAACTTTCATACAAAAAAATTCCACAAATTGTTAATGGTGAGAGTTTGCCTCTGATTTGATCCTCTCATAAGCATTCTTAACCCACACACACCTCTCACAGCCATGGCAGTGATACGGATCACTCCCTGATATACACCAGAGTTAGAATGAAATCCTTGAAGCTATTTAATTCAAAGCAGAAATGCCATCCTCGTACCAACATCCACAACACTGCCTAGCTCTGGATGAAGGGGCTTGGATTCAAGTCCCACCTGCTCCAGCAGTGTGTAATAATACCTCTGAACAGGTTGATTTAAAAAAAAGGAACCAAACATTCCTTGGCTCACTTGAACAGACACTCTCTTAGTCACATACAGAGACTGCAGAAGCGAAATGGACGGTATTGTATTTTGTGACATCATTTATTTTGTTGTACCCTCAATACATAGGAAACAAGCGTGGGAAAATTGCTGACTGGTTTGAACTAACATCTAAGTGATATAACCTGTCTTTAAAGCCAAATTATCCAATCTCATTAAATGCAAGAGAGATCCAAGAAGAAGATTCTGAATGCATGAAAACCGCTGAAAGTGTAATCCAATTCACTGCTAGGCCATGTAGTAATGGCTACTGATTGCAACTGTACCAAAATATGTAGATACCCTACACAACACAGGGAATGTTTTACACATATATGATTGGGTTGAACAGGCAAAAGGTATTTCAGCAAATAAAACAGTTCAGTTGAAAACAAAATCGAGAAGGTCATCACTGACTGCAATAAACCGTTGGAGACATGGTGGAGCATTACTTCCTGTGGTACTCTAAGGTAAACATTGACACTAAGGAAGCTCTGGAGACCATAGGGATCATAATCACTATGGAAGAGCTGTACAATAAGAACAAAATATAGGAACATGGCAAAATTATTAGCTTGCTTGTCATGGGCAAAATTCCATGCGCTAATGCAAAACTCTGAATTATCAAGCACAGGAAATGGGTATTCCTATATCATTTGTACAAACTTCTCTATCTCTAATGGTGGAAGGGGCAATATCCCAGGATATATATTATGCAAAGATTATGACCCAAGTGTGCAAGAACAAGGATGACAACTGTGATTGGCAACCACTATCAAGGCATAGTGCTGCACAGCATCATGGGAAAAGTATTTGCCTGTGTTGCCCTTGCCTGATCCTGGCTGAACATATCAGTCCTTGAATTCTACGGCAGCTTCAGAACCAGAAGTTCCATTTTTGACAAGATCTTCTCAGTTTGGCAGCTGCAAACAGAAATACTGTGAACAAAGGGTACCACCATTGATTGCCTTTATTGATCTCACCAAGATATTCAACCATTTGAACAGAGACTGATTATTTCAGATGCTAGAGAAAATTGGCTGCCCTGAAATGCTATACACAATGTGATCTTTGTTTCAGAACATGATAGGTAAGGTCAGCTGTGATGGAACAACATCAGAACCCTTTGAGATCCATAGTACAAACGCAGTTCGGTTCTGGCACCGAAACTCTTTGACACATTCCTCTCTTTGCTGTTGTCAGTTTCAGTTCATCAAAAATGATTGTCTACTTATAGAGTATAACTGACAGAAAGCTGTTCAGTAGCACATATATTCCCATCCTTGATTATACATTGCATCTGCAGGATAGAAACAGGCCATTCTGCCCCACTGATCAGTGCTTATTTAAATGCTCTACACAAGCCTCCTCCCAGCCTGACTGGTTATACAGTATTATGTAATAATCAAATCTGCAGCTTAATGGAATCAAAATGTTTCTTACAACAGTATAGTCACAATTTCCTAAGTTCAATGACATTTAGTTCTTCAAAAGGTTTCCCGAAGGTGTTGGCACATAACTACAATGAAGTGCATTTGTTGACATTACCCAAACAGATTACATCTATTGGAGTAAGCTACCTCTGAATCCCTGTACTGGACTAAAATTCAATGAGAAAGATCATATTAAACCTACTAGGGAAGTTAAAGATCATAGTAAATTAAAGAAAAGGCTTAAAATGCTATGAGAAATAATAGTAATAATAAATAACAATTATTAACAATGACAATAAAAAGCTTGAGGATTTGTACTATTTTACAAAACCGGAAAAAGGCAACCAAAATCTTGATAAAAAGAAAAAAAATCTGGAATGAGAGTAAAGCAGTCAGAAATATAAAAGCATTTGTAGAAGTTTTCAAAAGTATATAAAAATAAGAGCAGTTAAAATAACGTTGGTTCCTTAACAACAAAAAAATGGGAATGTGGAAATGGCAGAGGTATTGAATTAATATTTTGTGTCTATCTTCACCGTAGAAGACACAAATACCAGAAGTAGAGGAACTTGCAGCAGCATATGGCCAAGGACTCCAAGGAGGTGGAACTCCAGCAGTTGTTCTGAGACCACAAAATTTGAGCTTTGAGGTGGGCTATTTCTCAGAAATTTAGAGACATTCTGATTGGTGCAGAGTTTGAACAGTTTATAGACAATAAACCACTCAGATAATATCAAACGTCTGCCAAACCAAGGTGAGAGAGCGGTGCTACTGGGACGGAATGGCTATTGGTATTAATGACCCAATGGACCACTGAACACTTGCAGTTTTGATTCCAGATTCAGGGCAGGTCAGGCAAAATAATGCAAAAGCTATTGCTCTTAGTTGGAAGACTGACTGCAGGAGGGAATCTATCCCTGCCCTGCTGAAGGAAGCTGCAACTGGCTTCATTCCCGTGCCCCAAGGCAAAGGTAACATTCCGAACTTGATTCCCTATGACATTCGAACTAAGATTCAGCAGATGCAATGAGCAAGATCCAAACCAGATCCAGACAGGTCGAGCCACATGTGATTTCACTTTCACCATCTATCTCAAAAGAGGACTTCAGAGCTTCAGCTGATTGACTTGGACATCAGTAGACAGCACTATGACTGAAAGGCATAACAATCAGCAACCTCGCACCAGCTAATGAGGAAGTCCAAACTGGCACAGAAACTGTTTAGGTGCTGAAAGAGGATCAGGGAGGAAGATGGAGTCCTCTATCAACTAATTCATGACAAGGAGAGAAAGGTAAAGGAACTCATCCTTCTTGTCAGCCTCAGTAATCATAGTTCATGATCAAGCAAAACATCAAGCAATGGAAAAAGATAACGTGTTTAGGTGAGAGAGCGGTGCTACTGGCACGGAATGGCTATTGGTATTAATGACAATTGTAAAAATTGTGAGAAGTGTACTTTGGGGAAAGCAGAGAAGTAACTTCACCCCAGCATGGGATCCCTTGTCACCAAGAGACCTCTAGAGGTCCTTGCACTGGATTTTGCAGTTCTAGACTCCAGTAGAAATGGGGCTGAGCAGATTTTCTTACTTACAAATGTCTTCACCAAGTTTATGAAGACCATTCCTAACCATGACCAAAAGGCCTCAACTTTTGCCAGAGTGTTCACGCATGATTAGTTTTTCTATTTCGGTGTGCTGTTTGAATCACAGCAATCAGTTTGCAACCTACAGAACAAAGTCCTACAGGAGCTTTGCAAGGTCTATGCCATTGTCAAGAGCCACTCCACCCCCATCGTCCAGAGGGTAGCAGACAGTGTGCATCAGTGTCTGCACACTTTGGCTCCTGTGAGTAAACAAAAGCGCATTGAGTACATCCCAGAGCAGGGATGTTCATCATATCATCCCACGTTGACACATGGGCTGTTCTGCACACAATCTCTTCTTTGGACAAGATTCAGTCCTTCCCATGAATCATCACCTTGTGCTCACCATACCTTCTGATAGAGGTGGCCTATTTCCTGGAAATGGTTCAACGAAGACCTGACAGTAGGCAAAAACTGAAGCAACAAGTGCCACAATCACTGACTCCTGGAGACCTGACTGACCTCAAACCCAATGTGGGTGATCCATGACACAGCCTGGATCCCTTAGAAAATATCAAGCAGGTCTCCTGAAGCAAATGCTGGATATCACCCCAACCAGTCGCCCAAATTGTTAATGCAACAGAATGCTGCTACTAATGTGGAATTGAACATTCTAGCCTTTGTGATGCAATTAAATTTGCTAATTGCACAACTGTGTGTTATATCTGCCTGCTGGGATGGAAAGCATACTGCTTAATTGCTGTGATACCCTGCAAGTCCCTTTATACTCTGGTATTCACATAATGATAATTATCATGACAGTAAGTGCAGCTTGCATGGCAGAAAACTGAGCTTGCTTGACTTTGTGCAAACTGAGAAATATGGACATGAGGTTTGCAGCAGATCTAATTTAGTGATGGTGAGGTGAAACAATGAGTGTTAAAAGTAAGTCTTATTTAATAGAGTTTGCTGATGGCTGAATGATAGGGTTGTAGCACTTTGAGCTATTTGGATGGTTGACACATTTGATGGGATATGGCTTAGGCTAGGTTGTCTTTCTGTCTCTATCATTCTCTTGTGCAGTTTTTGAATTTCAGCTTCTCCCTGGATATGTTTTTCAAATGTGAGATCCTCTGAAAGAAAAGAATCAGAAAACACAATGACTATTCTGTCCTGCAAGTGTTCTGGCTACAAGACACCACAATCACAAAAATCTGACAATGTGCAAAGATCATTAGTAACATTATCAACAGATTTTCCAAGAAGCTGCACTCTTCTATTAAAATTTTACTTTTTTCATTATAAACTTGGTACTTGACATAAAGTAATTGTTACATGCTCTTACAATATTATCAAGGCGTATGTTTTTCTCACACATTTTGGTTTTTAAAGCATGAAATAGCAACTGAACCTAAAAAGCAAAAAAATGTATTATTTGTTTTTCTCTGGCTTTCTTGTGCAATCCTGAAGCAATTCTATATTGCGAGATAGCAAGAACTGCAGATGCTGGAGTCAGAGACAACACAGTATGGAGCTGGAGGAACACAGCAGGTCAGGCAACATCAGAGGAGCAGGAAAGTTGACGTTTCAGGTCAGGACCCTTCTTCAGAAAAGATATTACACCTCCAAACAGAATTTAGATCACAAATCCTTCAGACAGGGCATTGCACTGCACTATATCGAAGAGACAATTCATGAACCTTCTTCAGAAAAGGGTCCCGACCCAAAACATCAACTTTCCTGCTCCTCTGATGCTGCCTGAACTGCTGTGTTCCTCCAGCTCCATACTGTGTTGTCTATATTGCATGAATTATCTCTTCAATATAGTGCAGTGCAATGCCATGTCTGAAGGATTTGTGATCTAAATTCTGTTTGGAGTTGTAATATCTTTCTCCATTGTCATTGTATCTAACTGCCACTGTTTCTCCTATTGAAATTATTTACTTGAGAGCTGTTGCAAGAAATTTGTATTTTTTTGTACATATAGTTGGTTTTGTTGTTCATTGTTTTAAATTATATAACCACTTCAATTTCAATAGATGCTGAATCTTCTTCAGCACGTTTTCTAAAGATTGCAACATTTTCTTTAAGCACTAGAAAATGAAGATGAATTGCTAATAAAACTTTATCCTTAAGGTCTTTTGGTGCCTGCAAACATTTTATATTCTATTTTCTTATTTTCCTTTTCAGAAATCTTCTTAATTCATGTCAAAGTTGAAAAATTTCTATATATTTCAGAATTATCCTATTTATGCTGAAAAATTATTTTCAAACATTTAAATAACACCGAAATGTTTTAAAATAAAGAAATACTATATTAATATTCTCTCCTAAGAAAACTGTTAATTTGCACCATTTCCCCATACCTCTTCATGATTTAATTGCCCTTTTTAAGGCTATGGATGATTCACCCATTTGGTTCTTCGCTGAGCTTTCTGCACTATTTTGCTTGAAAGTTAACACTTCATAAAGAAATACTTTCAGTTGATTTTTCCCCTTCAAAACAATTTTCATAAACTTTTCTATGTTCAATTTTTCCATGTTTATCAGTCAATTTATACTGCTGTTTTCCCAATGTTCTTGATGAGTGTCCTTTATATAAAGATTTTTTCGCAGCTTTTCCTGATATTTTAAAACAACTATAACAGTGCTGATCAACTTAAGTAGCATTTTAAATCTTCTTTCAGTGATATAGGCTAGACATCCACCTTAAATATACAAAATTTTGCCCAAATACTAATGGTTTTAATTTACGTTAGGTGTCTGAAATCAACAACTGTAATCTGGTTTTATGATTTGGATATTTTCCCTTGTAAATCTAAGACTTTCCATGGCCTACTCAAGTTTTTTTTTTACTAATTTCTCCATTTATAGCTATTTTAAGCTTTTACTGGCAGCATTGGACTTGCTGTCAGTGCTGGTGCTCATTTAATTGTTGGTTGCTTCATTCACAGAAGCTGACAGAATCTGTGCACTTTTGAGTTGCTGATATTTAAAAATAGACTTAGTTTCCTGAGAGGAGTTTGCCTTCCTTATTCGGAGATAGCAAGGTGTGGAGGTGCTGACAGTCCTGGTGAAGGGTGTAAACCCGGAAAACGTTGATTTTCCTGCTGCCTGACCTGCTGTATTCCTCCAGCTCCACACTGTATTGCCTTTCTTACTTTCTTTGGATGGCTGTGGTGTTTGTAGTTCTGAAGATTTCTTCAGGTTGTGCTCACTGCTGCTACCATATTATGTGAGACAGTGATGTCCACCGCCACCAGTATACTGTAATGGGCAGCTAAATTAATTCTTCAGGTGATCACTATTGACGCATATTATAATGGAAGTTCTCAGTAGTTTCACTGCCACCAACTCTTTTTAGTGGTAGTAGTCCACGCTTCTGAGTTCATGATGGGGAAGATGCCTACACAATCTTTTCAGCAGAAGAAAGAGTAATTCTTGTGAAACAGTAAATACATTTGTTATATATTACTTAATAGTTACATTACATCTGAAATACAAGATGGTCTCTTGTGAACCATCAGGTTCAACTTATGAGTAAGTCCATTTTGCTGCTAGTAAAACATTGTCAAGAAACGCAGAACTAGTTATCTCCTCCCAGGAACGGTCTTATACAATTATTTTAAATCAATCTGTTCAGGCATGTTATGACACACCTCTGGGATAGGTGGGAATGGAACCCAAAGTCTCTGGCTCAGAGGTAGGCACACTTCAAGACCATTACCATCCTATAGATTCTGATTGGCATAATGTCAATTAACCCTTTGGGTGCTAACTACCTGATACAAGAAGTGTCTCTTTTGCAAAAACTCCAAGTTGGTGTAGCGAAATATTGGCAGAAATGGTAGAGACTTCGAGGTACCAGCAGTGGCAATCTCCATAAGGCCGTACTTATATAGAAAATCTATAAGTCTTCCAAGAACAGTACTATCTGTTCCATGCTTTTGTCACCTCAATTTAGGCTGCGATGTCATTAAGTCTTTTTATCTTCCTGCACTACAAATGTTCGAACGCAGAGAAATAGTCAATTTTTTTTTAACAGATGCGGATTGTCCCATGTAAGTTTCTTGAGTGTTCAACATTTTCAATGCTTTCTGACCATTTTACAAGTGGAAAAAGTGCTGAGTGCAGAGCTATCGTTCAAAAAGTGCAAACAAAAACCCTGTAAAGACTTGCTTTCGCGTGCCAAAAGCTAGTTGCGATTTGCGTGGGAAGTTGGGAGCTCCCCCTCAGCTTGAGGAAACTTCAATAATAAAGGGTGGAAAACAAGGATCGTGACAAATGAGAATAAAAGTTGCGCGCGGACCACAGTGCGTATACTTCTGTGTATGTGTGCGCGCGCGCGCAGTAAAGCGGAACCTCCCGGTAACTCACAGGGAAGGTAGGTCCAAGGGGGGAGGGGTGGGGGCGCGCGGACCGTCCCAGGCCGTCAGCTTCGAGCCCGTGGGAGGCCAGGGGGCGCGCCTGGACCGTGCTGACGGGCACGCGCGCTCTCGCACAGTGACGCGCTCCAGCCCACCACCTCCGCCCGCCTCTCGCTGTGACAATCGCCCTTGTTGCCAGTGGGGGAGCGCGTGGCTGCGAACCGTGTGACAGTGGCGCGCCGCTGCCGACGAGCACCTGAGACCGCAGCGGAGCGGCTCGCAAACGTGCCCGCCAAGATCTGGGGTGAGAAGGCATTTGTCGCTGCATCTACCTCCAGCAACCAGGTAAACGTGACGCCTGCTCCTTCCGGGCAAGTGCCGCGGGGGAAGCGACCGACATTCGTGCCGAATGCTTTGAAGAATCAAGGTTAGTGGCGTTTAGAAAAGTGCTGATGTAACTGCCTGTAAATCAATACGTTGGGACGTAGCGAAGGGCAAGTACGAGGGTGTTTAAATGTCGAGTAACCTTCTTCAAGCGAGTGGAAAGAGTTTGGAAAGAGCAATTTGCTCAAAGTACTGTGCACTGAAGAATTCAGCTCCAATTGTACTTAAGTCATCACCTCTGAAAACACATTGCAGAACTTTCACAGTCCTATTGAGCAGGTTGGGATGTTTCATTCACTTTTTTAAATTAAAGATGACCATATATTCCTTGTATGACTCGATCTCTATATTATTTCTTGTCAGCAACTAATTGAGCTCCTTTCAGAAGCACTAAATTGAATAAACATTTCAGAACAGGTCAGCCCACTCTGTTGCACTAAGTCATGTGGCTGTGGTATGTCTGTTTATCGGAGTTACTGTCGCTGATACTTCATCTGTTGCAGATGCTAATCATAGATGGGGAATTAAATTATCTAGGATTATGTTATGTTTGGCTACTTTTGTCTATTGTTCAAAAATCTCCATTGAAGAATACAACGATGTTGCACTGATGTAAAAAGCATTAATTAGTGGTCTAAGCATTTTTCGCGATAAAACAAGAGTTTAAATTGTTTTGTGAAACATTATTGACATTAACCTTCATTAAAAAAACTTGAAGTATTTAGACACGTATGTTTAAGCATTTTGAAATAAATTCAATAATTACATTAAAATACAGTGAAATCATGATGAGTCAAATTCAGATAACTTAACTCTGACTCAGGTTATCAGCCATTCTGTGGGCAGAACAGGAAATCTAATAGAAGGATGCCTGTGATGAATCGAAGTTCTGGACTGATAACTCTGGATTAGCAGAATTTATACACGCTTTATTGTGTAACTGCTCAAATCAATCAGACTGGTGTCAGGACATGCTAGAGCCAAAATCATAGCAAACTTGTAATATTAGCTGCAAAATGGTCTCACCCACATCCGAAATGAATATGCACCAAGGAACATTTTTAATATCCATGAAAATAGACTGATTTACTGTCTTTTGCTAGATTGCTGTTTACTGCTTAAAGATGAAATATTTAATGACAGAAAGTAAAGCAAAGAACCTGCCGTTGCAGGATGGCATTGAAAAGCTGTCACTGATAGGAATGTCCAAGAAGCCATACTGTTTTGCAAACATAATGAGACTACACATGCTCAGAGAGGCACGTGATTGATCGCCAGCATTTCTGAAGCAAGGATCAGGAAAATGGACAAAACGTATCAACGTAAGAAAAGGAAGGTTATCATCCTGATGGCCCTGAAGAATCTGGTGAGTGGCCACCCGTTTCCACAGCTGAAGCCATAAAGGCCACCGAGGTCTTCTAGGATTCCACACTGCAGCACGGAAGCTGGAAAATATGCTTAACTGCATTGACAATGTAGCAGAAGACTGCATGCTAAGCAGATTACAAATTACTGACTTTTCCAGAGCTAAGTTCCAATGCTTTTCAATTATTTTTACTGCACAAGGTCAGGCCATGGTAACGTGTTGACAACTTGAAAAATAAAGACATTTTTCACATTTACTGTGTTACTATATTTTCTTGTTGCAGGCAAAGCAAGTTACATATGGTGTCCTCAGCTCTCTTGAAGCTCCATTTAACATGAATTTGTGGGCAGGCCCCCGGCTATTTGACTAATTACACTTTTTCAATTTATCAAAGAAATTATATTCAAATTGTTAACCAACAGAACACAACCTACATGTACATTGTACATTTTATACTGAAGGATCATAGACCTGAAGCATCGGGCTGAATATTGAGGAGGTTGGGATGCTTCATACAACTTTTAAATTCAAAAGATATGTTTTCATTTGATTTATTAATTTTATTTATATTAGCTCAGTGAAACTAATTTGTAAAATCCAAGATAATATAAACTTTGCAGAGAACAGGCTGAACAAACATGATAGTTTTTGACACAGCAATAAAGGGCATAGAACGCAGGAGCAAGTAGATTATGTTGAATTTGTATGAGACCCTAGTTAGACCTGAGCTAGAGTATTGCACACAGTCCTGGGCGCCACGCTTTCAAAAGGCTGTAAAGGTATTGGAAAGAGTGCAGAAAAGATTGGTAAGAATTATTCAATGAATTCAAGTTATAAAGTAATGTGAACAATTTAGAACTTTTTTTTGGAGATGAATGGTTTGGGAACGAAATGACCGTGATATAAAGTAATTGAAAATGGTAACAAAAATGATAGGAGAAAAAAATTATTAATGCTGTGAGTGGTTAAGGTCTAGAATGTATTGCTAGGGAGTGGAGTGGAGGTAGATTCAATTAAAGCATCCAAAAGGGAATTAAATTGTTGTCCGAAAAGACCAAATGTACGGGATTACAGTGCACAGACAGAAGAATGGCATAAAGCGAAATGAGCATTTGAATAGTCGATATAGACAAAATGGCCTCCTTCTGCATTTCAACAGTTCTTTAATTATGTGATATCATGTAGCTGTGACTACCACTCTTTCAAACCTCCCCTCCCTCACCAGCACTTCCTATACCATCCTCTCACCCCCAATCTCCAAAACCTCCATATTTAGTATACAAAAGATGAAAGTCTGTGTATGAAATAACTGCACAGAGGCCAGTATCCTGTTACCAATGACCCTTTATTTATGTGTGTGCACAGTACACTGGCTGTGGACAGCCAGTTCAGAGTTAATCCCCGAAGTGAGGAGATTCTGAATCTCCTGTTTATATCTGTTGCCCAGGGCTCCCTGATTGGCCCAGGTTAACAATCTCATAGCCAATAAGATCCACCTGATTCCAATCTCTACAATGCACCCCTTCTGGAGATGTAGGCCTGGTCCTTTTCTTGTAGCTTTTCCTGTGATGTTTTCACCCCATGTCCAGTTCCTCTGACTTTGTCCAGTTCCTCTGACTCGGACTCCGACACAGACGGCATTTTTAAGCCCGTAGCTCATCTCTTGTGTCTGGACCACCTCAGGAGAGTTTCCTCCTCTTCTTCAGGCAGTAATGGTATCAAGGTGCAACAGTCTCAAACAGCGAGGTTTCCTTGACACTAGACAGATGGGGAGAAGTCACGGATTCAGACAGGCCTTCTGGCTGTTGTATGTTTGATGCTGCCCCATTTGTGAGGTGGCAGCTTTCAGGTGATGCACATATTTGTTTAGGACTGCCTCATCTACCCTCAAAATTTGCGTGTCACAGAACTTGACCTTGCTTCGATCTCGCCTCACCCATGCAGGGCCATTTCCGTGGTTCCAGCACCAAACTTCGTCCCCTGAAGTAAACTGTCTCACTCGCTTAGCAGAGTCTTGTGTCCAGCATTGGCATTTCTCCTGCTGTTTCATCCTGATCCCCAGGTCTGGGAATATCAGGTTTAACTTGGCGTCTTCTCCCTATCAACAACACTGCTAGAGCTATCCCTGTAGTTGCATGAGGGCTAGTCCTATAATCGAACAGAAACCCGGACAGTTTGGTATCAAGTGAACGATGGATGCTATGGAGCTGCCCGAATCATGCTGAGTGCCATTTGATTTCAGGAAATACTCAAATTCTCTGCCGGTAAATGATGTCCCATTGTCCATGACCAATACTTCTGGGATTCGGTATATCACAAACGATGTTTGCATCTTTTCAATCGTCATCCCCAAGTTTGCCGAATGAACTCTCTGCATGCCCAACCACTTTGGGCCTCCACAATGATCAGGAACATTGAGCCCGTGGCAGGACCAGCATAGGCAACAGGTAATCGAGTCCAGGGTTTACCCAGCCCTTTCCATGAATGTGGTGACACCAGTGGCAGCAATTTTTGTTCTTGTTTGCATTCTGGGCATTGCCCCCACCAATACGGCTCTGTCAGCATCCAACCCTGGCCACCAGAGAGAACTTCTTGCTTACATATTCATCTTGAAAACCCCTGGATGACCCTGGTGGAGCTTAGCCAGTATCTGGCAGCAACCTTTACTTGGGAAAATCACTCTTGCTCCCCGTAGTAATATGCCATCCTCTACAGTGATCTGGTCTGTGGCCAGCCAGCTCGGAGTTAATCCCTGAAGTGAAGAGAATGTGAATCTACTCTTTATATCTGTTACCCAGGGCTCCCTGATTGGTCCCGGTTAACAACCCCAATCAAGGATCTCATAGTCAATAAGATCCACCTGGTTCAAATCACTATACTGTAGTCAGTATGTTTTATTTTGTCAGGATTTCTACAGGTATGCTTTTATTACAATATTGCAACTCTGTCCTTCCTCCCATTTTAAAATATGAGCTTTGCATATTAAATATAGATTAATGGTGGAGCTGTACTCTGTTATTTTCTACTGCTGGATGCTCTACAAATATTGACCTCCTCTCAACCTTTTGTCAACCTTTTAAAAGAGAACATCAGCTTCCAAAAGAAGGACGGTTTTCCTGTTGCAGAAAATACTTATCAGTTTACGATCCAACTAACAATATGTTGTAAATCAGCAAGTTCAAATCTCTATGCTCACGGCATATCTGTATCAGGCTCAAATAGGCTGAAATCTGAAGACTGAGATTTATTGGCTTTTATTAAAGGAAAGGAAAGGAAATTGATTTCAAAACTGATATGTGGTAGTAATACTTTTAGACTTCAGAAATACTAAATTCAGAGTTTTGATGTACGTCATATATCATTTCGCATAACATGGTACAAATACTGCAAATTAATTTTTTAAAAAGTGATAGACTTCAGTTCAAATTTGCAAATATTTCGAGTAATATGTTCACCATAATGTGAATATTGTTATATTTATCCAGGAAGTTTACTTCTTTTTATTATTCTTTTATAATGTATTGTAGAATTTTGATATCCTACTGAGAAAGTAAAGTTTTAATTCTCTGTATCCTCTGTAAATTGGTACTAAAAGTATAGCTTACCAAAAACTATGTGTATTTTAAATTTTAAATCTGTTGTGATTTCAACTTTTACACATTCCAAAACGATGAAATTTGAGGGTGGCCTGTGCTTAACTTGGACCATTTATAGCACTTCTATCAAAACTGTTTCTCAACTGAATGTTGTGAAATCCACATTCTTATTCTGCAAACATTGTATGATAGACATCTACTTACAAGGCGCAAAATTTTGCCACTTCCTTACATAAAGGGCCCACTCCATGTTAGGCTATAGTACCATAAGATTCAGCAACACAACCCATCTCTAAATACTGGAAAATCCCATCAGGTTCACTGATGTTCTTCAGGGAAGGAAATCTGCTATCCTCACCTGGTCTGGCCTACATGTGACTCCAGCCCCGCAGCAATGCAGTTGACTCTCAAATGCTGTCTGAAATAGCCTAGCAATCCAGTTGTAGTTGTATCAATCGCTACAAAGTCTCAACAAAGAAATGAAACTGGACAGACCACCTGGCAACAACAAACTCAGCAAACCAAGCCCTTCGATCTAGCTGAGTCCTCCTCACTAGCATCTGGGGACTAGTGCCAAAATAGGGAGACCTGTCTCCCAGACTAGTCAAGCAACAGTCATACGCATGCCATAGTTGTTCGCATGCAATCATACCTTACAGGCAATTCCCAGATATCACTCTCATCACCAGGACAGACATAGCAGAGATGGTGCACAGTGGTATGTATTTGGAAGGGAATTGCCCTGGGACTCCTCAACATTGACTCATGGCATCAGGTTAAACATGGACAAGGAAACCTCCTGCTGATAATTACATACTATCCTCCCTCAACTGATGAACCTGTTTTCTTCCATATTGAACAGCACTTGGAAGAAGCACTGAGGGTGGCAAGGGCACAAAATGAACTCTGGAACCAACAAGAGGGAAAGATGACAGCAGCAGAACCGGACTCCAACACATTCTGCAACCTAGCATATTCCCCACTCATCCATCAAGCAAAGGGATGAATCCTGGTTCAATAGAGAGTGCAGGAGGGCATGCCAGGAACTGCACCAGACTTATCTAAAAATAACGTGTCAGCTAGGTGAAACAACCAAACAGGACTACTTGCACGCCAAACAGCAAAAGTAACAAGTGGTAGACAGTGCTGAGCAGTCACACAACCAGTGGATCAGATCTAAGCTCTACAGTCCTGCTACAAGCAGTCATGAATGGCGGTGGGCAATTAATCAACTCACTGGAGGATGACTGTCCACAAATATCCCTATCCCAAATGATAGAACAGCCCAGCACATCAGTACAAAAGGTAAGGCATTCACAATGATCTTCAGCCAGAAGTGGTAAGTGGATGATCCAGTGAAAAGAATGTGATGGAAGGAAGGGGATTGTGGGGAAGGTGCAAGCAGGGAGAGAAGAGAAATATAGATGGAGAGAGTGGAGAATGAGAGTAGGTGTAATGGGGAAGAACAAATTTGGGTTTGGGATTTCTGTGGATGTTACTACTCCACAGGGAGTAGTAGATGAGTGCATTATACTGAGTCGGAAAAAAAAATCTATTGAGGAGTTGAGGTCCAGTTCCAATAATTATGTTTCACAGAGAGGAAAGTTCCCTGAGGTTTTGTACTCATTTCCTGAGAATTGTGCTGATAAGGTGGAGAATAAATAAAAACAGAAAATTCTGGAGAAATTCAGCATGTCTCAGAGCATCCATGGAGAAACAGTTAACATTTTGCATCTAA
Organism: Rhincodon typus; assembly: GCF_021869965.1. Taxonomy (NCBI): domain Eukaryota; kingdom Metazoa; phylum Chordata; class Chondrichthyes; order Orectolobiformes; family Rhincodontidae; genus Rhincodon; species Rhincodon typus. The sequence goes on from NC_063347.1 coordinate 21,982,534, forward strand.
AATGACTTGTTTGGAACTGTAAGGAGATGAAAATTGATGTGTTCTATGCTGTTGAAAAATATGGCAAGTAGCAAGTGGAAGAGAAGGGAAAGTCATGGTGGGTAGGAAGGGGGATATCAAACAGGAAGATGGAATCCATGGACTGAAGTTATTGAACATTGGTTGAGTCCAGAAAGCTGTAAATTACTTAAGCAGAAAATGAAGAGCTGTTCCTCCAGCTTTTTTGTGCTTCGCTGGAAGTGCAAGCATGACAGCTTGATGATGAATTGAAATAGCAAGGAACTGGAAGGTTTGGGTCTTGCTTGAATGTTGAGCGATGGTTATGCATTTGGCCTCCCCATTGTGGAGGAGACCACATTGTTAGCAGTGAATATAGTAGGCTGGATTGAAATATGTCCAGGTTAATGCACAGTGGTAAGGGATGAGGAAAAAGGTCATGTGTCACACGTCCTGCAACTGCATGGGAAAGTGCTGTGGGAATGGAAGGGTGAGGTGTTGGGCTAATAGAGGAGTGGGCCAGGATGTTGTGAAGGTTCCTGTCCCTTTGGAATGCTGAGGAGAGAGACAAGGAAGTCCTGTTTGTAGACAGCAGAAATGGCAGAGAATAATCCTTTTGAAAAAGGAAGCTGTTGGGCGGAAAAAGTGAGCCCTATTGTTGGGGAAGAGGTGAGGGCAGAAGTGTAGGAAATGGGTTGGACACTGTACTGTGCACCACATTGGAAGTGGTGGGGGCAGTGCAGGAAGAGAAATCCTTGATTGAGAAAAAAAGGAAGACATGTCAGAATGCCATTGTGGAACATAGCATTTATTTGGAAGATACAACAAAGGCAAAATCGGGAGAATGGAATGGTTTCCTTACAGGAAGCAGGGTGTGACAAAGTGCTGTCAGGGTAGCTGTGTATGTCAGTGAAGTTGAACTGAATAACACTAGACATTATATTCTCTGACAGGGTATACAAGAGGGAAGTTTGGTTCAAACAGTACTTCCATTCTGGATGTGAGATGAATAGCCTTTCAATGCCTTAATTTGTCTAGTATACTCTGTTCAGATGGTAGCGGTTGGGGATGGTGGTTAAGTATAGATTTAGGAGTGCAGTTCGAAGCCAAAATTCCTGCTAGCCAGAGGGGAGTAAGGTTTCTGATCCAATTTAAATATCTCTGTTCTGTGGGGAGTTGGGGTGAAGTGAAGTTTAGGAGGCAATCCAAGCATTTTGGCTCAGTATTGGGACTGAAGGGATGATGTGAGTTTGTTGTTATCTCCAGGACTGATGCTTGCTGATGTTTTGCGGGAAAGGAATCTCCCGTTCCAACTGAGGGTTAGTGTGGACTTGTTGGGCCGAAGGGCCTGTTTCTACACTGTAGGGATTCTATATATATTACCTGGTATAACCTGCATGTGATTCCAGATCCACAATAAAGTAGCTGATTATATTGCAACAGGACCACCAGCAAGGTTCCCCAAGTTATTACAGTTCTAGATAGATATCCAAGCCTTTAAGCTCCTTGCTGATGTGAGATGAACTGGCTGCCTTTCTCTATTCCCAGCCTTCTCAGTTGATTACAAGTTTAAGTTAAAAAGGATCCCTCACTTGCAGAGGCCTTTCTCCCAAACTAAATCAATTCATGTTTTAGAATAAGCTAATTGTAACCAAGCTTTCTTGGATTAATAAATGTGATTTTATTAGTTATTAAACTCAGAAAGAATTAATAGTGCAACAAATGTACACATATATTGGGAATAAAAAGTGAGACCAAAAATGATAAAATGTTAAAAGATGTAGGATCAGTATCTCTGGATTGTTTATGAAGAGTAGCTAGTAGAATATTGATTAGTTGATCGGTCAATTCAGCCAATTCGATTCACTCCACATGACATCAAGAAACATTTGGAGGCACTGGATAGTGCAAAGGCAATGGGCTTTGACAATTCCAGCATTATTACTGAAGACTTCTGCTCCAGAACTTGCTACTCCCTAGCTAAGCTCTTCCAGCACAGTTACAACACTGGCATCTACCCGACAAAGTGGAAAATTACCCAACTGTGTCCTGTACACACAAAGCAGGACAAATCCCACCTGGCCAATTACTACCCCATCAGTCTAGTCTCAAACATCAATAAAGTAATGGTAGGTGTCAACAACAGTGCTGTCAAGCAGCACTTGACCACTGACACCCAGTTTGGGATCCACCAGGGTCACTTGGCTTCTGACATCATTACAGCCTTGGTTCAAACATGGTCAAAAGAGCTGAATTCTAGAGGTGAGGCGAGAGTGAGGCTAGGAATACTGTGGCGCGTAGCTCACCTCCTGATTCCTCAAAGCTTATCCATCATCTATAACGTATAAGTCAGGAGTGTGATGGAATACTCTGCATTTGCCTTGATGGGTGCAGTTCCAACAACACTCAAGAAGTTTGACACCATCCAGGACAAAGCAGTCCACTTGATTGGCACCACATCCACAAACATCCACTCACCCCACCACCAATCCTCATAGCAGCAGTATGTACTATGTACAAGATGTGCTGTAGAAATTCACCAAAGATCTTTAGACAGCACCTTCCAAACTTAACAACCACTTCCATCTAGAAGGACAAGGGCAGCAGATACATGGGAACACCACCATCTGCAAATTCCCCTCCAAACCACTTATCATCCTGACTTGGAAAAACATTGCCGTTCCTTCACTGTCTATAAGGAATATGCACTGACAATAGACACTGTCTATTTTGGGTCAAAATCCTGAAATTCCCTCCTTAACAGCATTATGGGTCAACTTAAGAATGTAGACTACAGCAATTCAAGAAGGCTGCTCACCACCACCTTCTCAGTGGCAACTTGGAATGGGCAGTAAATGCTGGCCAGTGAGTGATGATTTTGGGATTGTTGGCTTTTGCAGATTAGTTTATTGTTTCCTTTGGTGGTTAGCTGGCAGCACTCAGAGTGACTGAATACTTATTGTCTTGTTTCCTTCTGTCTGGCTTCCTGGTTACTTGGCTTCTAGCACACAGAACGAGAGTAACCTGTTATCTGCAACGCAGGGGTGACAAGTGTGTGGTCCTTCAATTTTGACATTCATAATGCACAGCTTGAATCCAAGCCAGTACACCTTCTCCCACTACGCACACATACACGCACTCACACCAATAGTCAGCCCCATTTTTCTGTTACCTCTTCCTCTGACATTCTGCAGGTGTGATATTCCATTGGTCCCACACAGGATTTTATCATACAATATTGAATTTACATCTGCAGTCTTTTATTATGTCCTATATCGGTCCTTTTATTAAAAGACACATGTGCAAATTAAAAATTGAAAATGTCCATAGCAGTGTCCACAGTTCTGTTCCATCGTAATGACAACTATTATCTGCAAACCATTAACTAAAGTGGCCTAGAAAGGCACTTCATTCAAAGCCCACATGCTTTGAGTGAATAAAAACATTGGTAATGTAACGGTATTGTCCAAAAATGAGTTAGTTACTTTGCTCTATGCTACCAAAGTCAGTGCTCACTCAATGAAGGTGTTTGTTCAGTGTTTTCTGTTTGTGGACTTGTGATTTGCTTAGAGTTAGCAACTGTGATTAAATGTAGTCCTGGAGGTTTCATCACATTGGCGTGCTCTGACACTCCATCTCTTAGTGGGCCAGGACATTCACCCTTACGATGCACTGCCCTCCTACATCAATTGGAAAGGAAAAAGGTTCATTACCCAGTTGGATGATGCTTAATTGTAAGCCAAACAGCTTAACCCTCTTCCCCTCCCCGCCGCCCCACTTTAAATTCTTTTATATCTGGTAAAAAGAAATATTCAAAGAAAATGGCGACTTAAAAAATAAATGCCCTTCTGATTTTCTTTTCACCCAGGATCTCACACAGCAGTTTCCTGGCAATCAGTCTTCAGTTCTTGGAGGCTCCAGGTTCATCCTGGATGATTGACAGCCTTGGATTTGCTCCGTTTGACAGGCCAGTGGTAGTATTATCGCCTTGCAGTTTGAATTCAGGCTCTGATGTGAGCAGATTTAGGCAATAAGGACTTGACTTTCTTCTGAGTTCCGTTTCTGAATTAATGCCATGTGATTTTGGGAATGTTGAACTGGCATGATTTCTCCCAATTGGAGAGTCATTTAAGTAATTAATTTACACTGTTTTGACTGAGTTTCCTTACCATTGCCACATCGTGGCAACCAGTTTCTCTAGCTCCAGGTTGTTCTGTAGCCAGGCAACTACCCATTTAGTTTTGGTTTTCTCGTGCACCGTAGTTGTTTCTCTAGTGGACATTAATTCTGTTTTTGCAATGTTTCATTTCTGACACCGCCTTTACAAACCTCACTGAGAAAGGTGCACTTACTTCAACAATAATTCTTCAAGTTAACAAGTGTAAAATTTGGTTGTGCTTGAGTTTTGTGTGCCAGAGTTTGCAGGTTCAATTGTGGCCTTTTCAGAAAGGAGTGCCTGATGATCATTGATGCTTAATATGAATGACAATTGCTCTGCATTTACTGGAGTGGACGTGCACCATTAGTTACACATTTTTTCCCTAGCCTGCCCATTCAATTTTTTGTGTATGTACATGTTACTGGATGTGTGTGTGACAGGCAGACATAATACTTAGGGCTTGATGAAAGACACAACAAGAGTCCATCTACATTTAATATTTAAGGATAACTTAGATTTATCCTGAATAGATTTTGTACTTTCTTTTCACTTCTCATGATTTTAGTAGATTGATGAATTTCAGTTGGTAGTTTTCATGCATATTTACTACTTTTACACATTTGGTAGGGTTGTTTGTCTCATGTTTGTTAATTAGAGATATTTTCTAATCCATCAGTTCAGAGTTGTTATTATACACTTCTGGAGCAGGTGGGATTTGTACTCGCGCCTCCTGGCTCAGAGGTAGGTATCTACCACTGTGCCATAAGAAATCTTGTTTGTTAATTATATTTGAGCCAATCATGTTCAAGTGTAATTAAATATTGACATGTTTACTGGATTCCAAATATGGTCCACTCAAACGTAAGTCACACTGACTTCATTTTAACAGCAATAATAATTTTATATTAATGGAATGGAGCACTAGTCTCCTGTTTCATTCGAATCAAGCAATCACATGTCAAAAACAGAGTTCCTCCATCAACTTTTCAGAAGAACATCTTGAGCAGTTCCATGTAGGACAACCAATGGCCTGGATTTTCTGCTGGCCAGAGAGTCGTTATGCCAACATAGTTAGGATCTGTGCAAGGGAACTCTACTGAATTCCATTGTAGCACACCTGAAGGAATTGCCTGGCAAATGGAACTTTCTGCTGGGCAACTCCACTTCTGAAAAATAACTATTGACCTGATCGCATACTTACCTCACTTCCTTCCTCCCAACTTTCCACCCCACCCCCCAACCAATTAGATACCACCAGACCATCTCTCTAGTCATCATCTCCTACTTTTCGAAACCACTTACAATAACTTAAGTGCTGTGCTTTGTGTCACCTTTCCTCAACATTCTTGGAACAAGCATCCTGCTTAGATTCGCTCTGACAAATTGAATGAGATAAACTTAACTGAGTCTATGTTTTTCCTGTTATGGTGTGTTAAATCTCTTGATTTTCACAATCGCAAAGGTGAATATTGCTTTGTAAATTACCACTCCCCTTATATATTTTTGGCCTCCAGATATTAATAGTATTTCTTACTAGCAATTATCAGTGAATTAAATAAGAATGCTTTACAAAATAAACTTCTAGTCAGCCCACCCAATCACATTTTCTTTATTACTAAAATGTTGCAGAGATTTGTTTCCCTTTAAGTCTCTCAGGCACACAGTTTTTTTTTAAGCTGACAAAAAGATAAAATGACAGAGTTGCTAAAGCTGACACAGTCACCTCTGTAACAACAGTTATTTAATCAGCTGAATAAGGAACTAAGAATAACTGATAAATGTTGGTAAATGAAGTACAAATGTATTAATTCTGTGATGAATTTCCTCCTGTTTTAACAATATGCGTCTTAAAATCAGAAAAATGTGAAGAAGATATCTCCTTATTCCAATCTATGATTACATGATAAAACAAATTCTATATTGGAATTCAAAGGTGAATATTAAAAATTCAAATAATATTTTTAAATGAATGTGTTTTAAAATGTTCTCCTTTAAGCTAGTTCTGTGCTGTCTCTTGTAAATATTAATGAATACATTTTAAATACAATGTTGAGAAATTGGCAGCAGTGGTATCTTGCCTTCTTTGTAGTAAAGAAAAAAATGACTTCACCTGACGAAGGAGCAGCGCTATGAAAGCTTGTGATTTCAAATAAACCTGTCGGGCCATAACCTGGTGTCATGTGACTTCTGACCTTGTCCACTCCGGTCCAACTCTGGCACCTCCATATCAAGTCCAAGTATAGTTATTAAGTAGATTTTCATGGCTGCCCTTTTTTACAACTAATGATTGTTCTTTATTTGCCTTTCCATATTTGTCTCTTCAGAGTTCTTTAGAAAGTAAATGTTTGCCTGTGAAGAATCTACCTGCTTTGGCAATCAGAGTCAAGTAAAACTCTCCATATTGATGCATGTTGCAACACCATTGTAAAATAGCATAGCAAATTCCAAAGTGTCCAGATTCAATATTTATGGAAATCACAAGAGCAATCCAGTAGATCACCATGCATAGTACCCTGAGGTGCTAATTGTTAATTTGGCAGCATCAACATGTATGGCATTAGGCACTAATGCCAAAACATCTTGTCCTTTTGGTCCCAGGGTGGTAAAGGCAGGCTATTTAGAATTTCCAGCAATAAGTGAATGCTGAAAATAATAAGGAGCATTTTTATGAATGATATAGAAGTAAAACATTTATTTTCACATTCATGCAGCCTGAACATGCTTTCAAGATGCATTCATTCTTTCAAAAGTCATAGCTTAAATTAATCCTGCTGAAGGCATCTATTTACATTGATTCGTACAGATTGTTAAATATACAGCTAAATGGATTTTGGTTGTGCCACTCTGGAAAATTGAAATTGGCTCAACATTTTTTAGGGGAGAAGGATGTATGCAAATTATCATTTGCCCATCTGCAAATAGCAGTATTTTAATACAAATTACAAAGTGTGGAGCTGGAGGAACGCAGCAGGCCAGGCAGCATCAGAGGAACAGACATCTGAAGAAGGGTCCCAACCCAAAACGTCAGCTTTCCTGTTCCTCTGATGCTGCCTGGCCTGCTGTGTTCCTCCAGTTCCACACTGTGTTATCTCTGACTCCAGCATCTGCAGTTCTTACTATCCCATTATTTTAATACACTTTTTTAGGTTTTTTTTAAATTTTCTATTTCAAAACAATTTTCTTCTTGAGAATAAAATGTCATAATTATATACATTTTTAGAGAGCTTATGTAAACACGTGTATACAAATAGGAAAACCTAGCAAAAGTAAATTTCTTGGACTTGACTCTAAATAATTAGGGAATCAGACTTCAAGGTCACTTACTTCAACCACTCCTGATGCTGTGAGGAAACGAGAAAGTTTTAAAGGAAGTTATCATTAATGCAGAAGCAACTTTCGTCCCAAAATAGGACCTTGGCAAGTTACTTAGACATCTAGTCTCAGAATATTAGTAATGTTACAGACCAGAATATTTTTGCTGAGTAGTGGTTTATGGCATCAGTTTGTCTTAAGTTGCTGTAATCCTGTAGGAATACAACTGTTTTTAACTTCTCTTCTGTTTTATCAAACAAGTCCCCTGTCCATTCCTCTAGATTTGACTAATGTGTACCTGGCTGGCATCCCAAGTACACTGTCCCAAAACTTGCAGTCATTTAAAACCCTGCCCGTGTCCTTACTTGCACAAAGTTTCATTCACCCATCATCTACGTGCTCACTGACCTACGTTGGCTCCCAGTCAAACAATGCTTCAATTTAAACATTCTTTTCCTTGCTTTCAAGTTCCTCCATGGCCAATATCTGTAATATCCTCCAGTCCTACAGCTTTGAGAACTCTGTGAGTATCTAATTCTTGCTTTTTTGAGCATCCCCAATTTTAACTATTCCACTGTGCACTCAGTTTCCTAGGTCGTAGGTTTGGAATTCTTTCCCTTCTTTAGGCCACTCCATAAAAACTGTTTTTAACTAGTTTTATGTTGTCTGCGCTAAGATTGTCTTATGTTGCTTATTGTCACATTTTGTTTTAGAATGCTTTTGCAAAACCACTTTGAAATGTTTTATTACATTAAATGAAATATTTAAGTACGCATTGTTGGTCTGTCTTCTGTTCATAACTATGGATATTTTGTCTTATGGGCTGAATCTACATAAGAAATAGGAACAGGAGTAGGCCATCTGGCCCTTCGAGCCCGCTCCGTTTTTCAATAAGATCATGGCTGATCTTTGCGTGGCCTCAGAATCAGCTCAGCATCATTTTAGCTGAGTTTTATGGATGATTCCTCTCCATGAACCCTCACCAGTTTTCTCATGGCATCTTTCATGAACTCACCTCATTACCAATGCATCACGCCCTATGGTAACCACTTTTAAAGCCCAGTCTGCGGTGTTCATTCTATATGCTCCAGACATGTCAGACAAAGGGTAATTGGTAGCTTGCTTTGCTGATGGGAATCTGGAGGTCCTGCTGGATGAGGGGTGCTGCAGCTGCTGTTCATGAAGTGTGACCTGAGCTATTGGTGACTAATGGAGGTACAGAGAAGCCAATAACAAGCTAGAGTTGTCAGGTAACCGCTGTGCCTTCCAAGTCAGAAATTTTACTGTCTAGTTTCCGTCCGATACGTGAGAGATTGGGAAAGCTGCATATCAATGAGATAAGTTTGTGCAATAATGAGGTGTCAATACATGCTAATGCTTGCAACTAGGCCTTGCCACACACTGGTGAGGATCTTGTCTCACCATTCAACTTTTGTTTGGAAAATGGGACTCTTTTAGCTCTCAGTATTAAGAAGCTCCTTGCTGGACATCTGTCTCAATTTTCCCAGTTTTCTCACCAATGCCATGTCACTCTGTGCCTGGGAAGATTCTGACTAAGTTTTTAAACAGTTAAGTGCTTCATGTATTACTTTTTTTGATCTTGGAATGTATAAGGATGTCAGTGACCATCTGAAACATCTTTAAAGTGTTATTTGAATTTTGTTCAATTCCTGAGTATGGACCTGAAGCAATGTTTAATTGTCTATGTGTATGACATTATAGTCTCGGTCTATACTGGATACAAAATTCAGGCAATACCTGACATATGGAGTTGGTCCTGAAATGAGCCTTGTTCTCACAGTTCCTCAGTTCTGAGGAAGGGTCACCGGACCCAAAACACTAACTCTGTTTTTTCCTTCACAGATGTTGCCAGACCTGCTGAGCTTTCCCAGCAAATTTGTTCTTGTTCTCCCTATTATTATTGTTATGAATGATGGACTCTCCACTGAGAATCTTGGAAACTTCTCCTGGTCGACCTGTGACTGTGTCAAATGACAGAGAGAAATCTTTCTATTTTGAATGATGATGTCCACTTTCAGTGGTTGTGCAAATCAGTTTGGGAATTTTCTTGTCTCTGTATCATTCTACATCTACTTACCTAGAGTAATGCTGTCACTTCTGTCTGAAAACAAAACTTTGACGTTGCCATCCTCAGATCATTGCTCATGCTGGAAGGCATTGTCTGATCTGGTTATATTTAGTTATTGAAAATACTAATTAGACAGTTGTGTGATTCTCCTAATTATATTGATTTTTTTTTTACATCAATTGGCTCGTATTTGTATCATCACCCATTGATTGTACAAATAGTTACATTTGTGCAGGATTCAAAGTTTTAGTATCCTGTTCATGATTTTAAGAAGGAATTGGCTAAATATTGCTCAAGAAGCCTGTCATGGAACATACTGGTTCTAGCATTGCTGAGTTCCTGCCAGTTCAGCCTTTGAAAGTTCCACAATTTGACTGCGTGTTGTGATTGACACAGGTTAAATTGAAATGCTAAAACAATGTCAATAGGAGGTTTCTTTTGGTAGCACACACCTATTATTGGAAATGAACATAATTTAGATTTTAATTCCAGGCCAAAATATGTTTTTTGGTTTTCAAAGGTTGAGCAATACTTTAGCTCTGACCTCCACTTGCCCAATTATCAGTTTCCTTCTTCTGTTCCCTGTTGCCTCCATCCCATCCCTCCATAAGAAAAAAATAACTCAAAACATGTTTCATTCCATGTTCCATTGTCAAAATGAGCAATTAATTTCAATCTTTGATTGAAACTAAAAATATTTACCTTTATCACTGCATTTTGTTTTGAAATAAACACTTTGTATTATATAATAAAGCTCCATTAATTCTGACAATTAACCAATAGAAACTGCTATACTTCTAACTGAACCTTTGTTCACTTTTTCAGTAATCGTTGGGGTTTTACGGTAGATAATTAACTTATTCACTGGCCAAGTGTAATTATGACAAAGATCTCTGTGCAATATTTGAGTCCTGGAAAACATTCCCGCTCTGTTATTTTTCATAACATTTCAAAATCACCGGCCATTAAAACTTTTGCCTTGTCTGAGCAGTTTGTTTTCTCTATTAAATTGTGAGATAATGAAAGTAAGCTTTGGGAGCAAAGAGCAAAATAAAATAGGTTCATTCTGGAATTCTTTCAAATGCATTTTAAAGGCTGCCAACATCATAACAATGCTAAAAACTAAAATTAGTATTCTTTTCTTTTTGCTGTACTTTACCAACTTCCAGCTTCTTGCCTATTCCCTCTAGAAAGGAAGTTCCTAAATTCTCGATGTAGACTGGGAAATCTCCATACTGATCAAGAAATTAAAAATTCTGAATCCAAATGCAGTTAGTAAATACCAAATTAATATTTTATGAATATTTGTATTGCATGTACATAAATGTACTTCTCAAAGCTGTCACACCAAATGAAAAGCAGAAGACATACAAATAATATAAGTTTGTGCAGGTCAGTTAAGAAGTTAATATCATTTATTTACTGCAGAACTCAGACTAAAAGAGTTGGAGAACGCTGACATGCTATTCACATACAGCTTTGATAAATCCAGTGCTTTTCTCCTTTGGGAATTGGATCATTGCCAATGACATAGTAATACATACACATTCCCAACTAGATTCAGTGAGGAATTTTGGGATTTCATATGAAATCCCAACATAATTTGTTTATTTAGGCTGAATTCTGTGCAGTTATTTCAACAATAAAGATTGCACTCCACAATGTAAGTTTAAAAAGAACAATATGTTTTGTTCCTTTTAATGCATCTTTATCAGGCAAAAATGGACCAGATGTGATCTTTCCCATTTTGCACCAATTTGGCAAAAAATTGTTTCAAATTAAATTTATCTTTGACAGTGTAATGTGCTATTCAATGGAAATATTTGGAAATGATTTTAAAAATTACGCAAGTAATCTAAAAAGAATACATTTTTGCATGCCTTCTATTGTTCTTTTATGGACTAACCTTCATGTATCTGTTCCCAATCTATTTTGGCCAGATCCTGCCTTGCTTTAGTAAAATTTGTCTTTTCCCAACACAAAACCCAGTTTTAGATCTGGAGTAATTAACCAACTGTTAATCGGTCAGAATGGGGAATTAAATACTAAATTATATTGTGTGCAGCCATTGAGATGTTTTGAGAACTGCTATGAGGTGCCATATAAATATACATATATTTAAAAAATGGAGAGGCCTGTACTTATATTGCCTTTCACAGCCTCGGGAAATCCCAAAGCCAATGCAATATCTTTGAGTTATGTTCTTTACTATAATCTGTGAAAATCATTTTTTTCTTTTTGGTTTGTGTAGAACAGCCCTGTAGTATTCTTATTTAAAGAAAATGTAATTTTCCAAACTTCCTTTTATGATCTGCAAGTTGTTTTCACAAGTAAGGCGGTAGCTGAAAAGTCCCATTAAGTCAAGTGATAGAACATGTGGCTGTTAGTCAGAAGGCTGAAAGTTCAAATTTCACAACTGACTGTCAATCACATCCACCTACTTCATTTTTGTGGACTTTTGTTAGTTTAATTGGTCTTGAAAACAAATCTGGTCAGCTTGCCTTCAGTTGCTCCCCATTTAGCTGGTCACAGAACAGTACTAGTATTAATTATGGAAAATACACAGGACATTTCCTGTGCTCTTCAAACTGGGACTGGTGGCATACAACAAGAGGGGAGAAAAAACAGCGATTGCTTACATGGTTCATTGATGATTAACTTTTTTTAAAGTGATAGACATATTGAATTTTCTATTGGTGATTTAAACCTTGGCTAAATTGTTAGTGTTTCTCAAATCCTTCAGTCATGCAGCTATCAAATACCTTTTAAATGTGGATTATTTTCCCAGAATAAGCTTCAATGATTTGATTACAATTACTTTCAATTTATAAGTTTGTCATATCACAATAATGAGACAAGATAAAATTGCTGAAAAACATTTTATAGCATTTCCTAATAGACTTTACCCTTCAAAATCTTCCAGCATGAAGCTGGTTTGATAATATGTTGAGTTACACCAAATTAACTAAAGATCAGTGGTTTTCCAGTCAATGTTGAAAAATGTTATTGTGTAAATGTAGGAATCTTGTCGAGACTAGTACTTGCTTAGAGACATGCAGGGCTGGCCTCAAAATACCAGTGAATTCGTCCAAATAGTCTACTCAGACAAATTCACTGGTATCCAAACCTCACATTTAATGTTACTGAAGAGCTGATGGGACAGTGACCTCTTTGCTAATATAAAGAGTAGCTTAAATTCCTAACCAAAACTTACTTTTACTTTTGCTCCTAGAGTGTGTGTGTGTGTGTGTGTTATGAAGACAGAGTTATGGAATTATGGAGCAAACAGAAAGCCACCACAAATCTGGAGAATCTCCTGAGATCGATCGTATTTTCCCATATGACCACTTCTGGTATTTGCTGCCTCTACAACTATGTTTATATATACTTTATAAATGCTTAGGGTAACAGTAATGTTCAGAGCTAGTGGTGATTATGTGTGTGAACGCATTCTCAACCGCAGAAAATGTAGCACAGGTGGTGTAGCTCTTAGATGATTGCCAGACATGCTGCTTCTCACGTCACTGCAGATAAGATGACTTGTTCCTATTGTTATTGATGATGTAAGACCTTTTGTGCTCTTCCCTCCTTCCAGTAGCTGCAGTCCTCTGTTATTTGCAACGCATTCTCCGTCTAAATGGTAAACCAAGCAGAACACACTGCATTTTTTTTCTTTCAGTAATCTGTTGCAAGAGTTGCCATCCAGCCCAGGATGCTTTAACTTTGGCAACCGACATGCAAAAAGTATTTTAAAAAAAACAATTAGCAGTCTGTAAAGATTAACCAGGGTTTTACCTGAATGCAGCTGAGGATCTGTTAAATAATTGGAATCGAGTCCTTTTCTGACTCTGCCAAAGATTAAGCGGCATGTTTAAGAATTAATGGCCTAGGAACGCGACTGTTAAGACTTCAATAAATGATGTAGGAAGTGCATACTCTTAACGAGCCAGAAGAATGCTGACCACTATACTGGTAAATATATTGGCATGCCAAAAATTGCCATACTGTGCCTGCCCATTCCTGAAGCAAGCTTTGATCCTTTGCCAGAGCTCACACTGTAAGATTTATAAGGTATAATGATCCTCCAGCAGCCAACAACTGCTACACTAAGTCCAGCTGTAGATCTGGTTTTCCTAGGAAGTAATTTAAAAGATGGATATTTGAACACCAGAGTGGACAGGGAAGGATCCATAATGACAAATGCACATTAGAGATAGGAAGGGAGGAATGCCATTCTTCTGCTGTGGGGCAGGATGCCTCGAGGACTACCTTCAGAACATTGTGCAGACGGCTGTATTCCCAGAGTGTGGTACAAAGACCTGGGAGCAGTATCGTAGGAAATCTAGTGAAGTCATATCGGTGCTCAGCTTCTGTAAACATGACATCTTCTGCTCACCTCAGTGCTAGTTGCTCATACTGCTAAATGCAGCACACACCCACCACTCATCCACAGCACATGTTAACACTTTTATGGTTCAAACCTAACATTCACATTCATCACCTCAAACACATACGCATTCACTAAAAATACCCTCACCCTCTCCTTTTGCTTCCTCCAAGTACCTCCAGCAATTTGGCTAAGGCAGGCGTGCTGACCAACAAAAAAAGCTATGCAATCGCTTGCATTCTGTGCCACCTCTTGCATGACAAGTGCCCCCCATAAGTGAAGCAATGGATTACTATCACAACTCCATCCATTCAGTTGCTGCCTAATGTCTCTGCTCAATAGTCTCCTCACCAGCATCCCAAGAGTTAGCATGAAGTAAAAGCTAAAGATAGTGAGAGCATAAACCACCTGTTCCCCTTTCCTCCTGGTTTTTATCCTTTCAGATACCCAAGAGCTCCTGTCTACCCAGCAGCAGAACACCTGCAAGGAAGAGCAAAAACAACTCCACACCAATAATGAGGAAGCATCGTAACTTGATGTGATATGCTGAGCTACCAGTGTAGATACTGGCGCATGAATTTTGGATCTGCACATGATGAATCACTGGACACAAGTGAGCTGGAGCTAAGTCTGGTGGAAAAGAGAGATTTTGTGCTGGCTCACCTGAACCAAGACTGCACATGGGTCCTACTGCAAGAGACTCAGAAAAGTATTTGGGGTACATGAAAGAGCAGTTCTGATGAGCACACATGCTGACTTGTTTGGTGCATGGCAGACCAGCCACAGAGAATCCTCAGCAAATGAATTATGCAGAACTGTGAGAAAGTTGACCAACTCCACCAAAAACTGTTAACATTCACTGCCTTCATTACGGATGCAAATGAGCACCCTACACTGCAATATTGCACTACAGTAATACACCAAGGCTCCTCCAGAAGCCTTCCATTTACCAATGAAGGACAAGGGCAGCAGATGGATGGGAATAGCACCATCTGCAACTTCCCCTCCAAGACACAGACCATCCTGACATGGAATATTATCAATGTTCTCTCACTATCATTGGGTCAAATCCTGGAACTCCCACGTGGATGTACCTACACCACACAACTCCATCAGTTCAACAAGGCAGCTCACCACAAACTTCTCAAATGCAATTAGAGATAGGAAATAAATGCTGGCCTAGCCAACAATGCCCATATCACATGCAGCGTTTGTTTTTTCAGAAAGTCTGATACTGTCAATTCTACTGATCTCAGTGGCCAAAAGAAGTTTGCAGGCTCTCTTAGCAATCCAGGAATCTGACATCTAACACATGACTAGGATCATTGCAATGTGTCCTCAGAGAAAAGGATTAGTTCTCTGGCGGATGAATCTGCTGTTTGGTCTGAGGATTGACAGCATTGTGACCCTGTGGTTGCCATTTTACCAGTTCTGAGGAAGGGTCACCAGACCCGAAATGTTAACTCTGTTTTCTGCTCCACAGATGCTGCCAGACCTGCTGAGCTTTTCCAGCAACCTTGTTTTTGTTCCTGATTTACAGCATCCGCAGTTCTTTTGGTTTTTACCAGTACCCTTACTGTGACCTCTTAGCTGACCAATTCAGACTTTCCCATTTCAATGTGGAACATTCTGAAACAAGGCCCTCAATGCCAGGGGTGACCATCTGCAGTTTTCCTACTCAGAGTAAGCAGCATTCCACTATCCATGCTCCAGCTGCTGAAGTAGCATTGCATAGGAGTACTAGGATAAGCAAAGGCACCTCAAGGACATGCCAAAGAATTGTCAAACGTGTATTGTTCATTTCTCTATGTAGAAATGAATGGCTTTGCCAGATAAAGATGTTGTAGAAAGATTTTTTATTTTGCTTTAATTGTTGGATGGTGACTGAGGGGACCCTGTGATGGGAAGTGCTGAGCGATGTATTGGTGTGCAGTGATGCGTCTGTGTTGGGTATGGGGAAGTTGAAATCAGAGCCTTGATAAGTTTTCAAAGGCTATCTATTTAAAGATGGCCCATGATGCCTTGTCCATTCTTCCTGCTTCTCTTCCACCCAGGCTGGTCTTTGGATTCCTGGAGGTAATGGTTGTGTCTTCATAATAGCAAAGTGTGGATGATGCAGAGCCCAACACCAAGACCTGCTCTGGTGTATACTGCAGTGCTTCCCACTGAGCATGCAAGGCAGCAGACATGTTTGAGACCGGTGATCAATGTGGCAATGTTCTGAATAGTTACTTTGGCAACCAAAGCACTTAGCGAAATTTGTTGACACATCGCTAAGTAGCATTAGTGCAGGGCCATTTTCCAGCAGAATGTTTTACCTTTGTTGGTTGATTTGTTCTTCGGGTCTGCGAGTCCAGATTTGGAAGGCCATGTGATGTCATGATAGCAGTTCCTTTCGGACCTCACAGTATTGCCATCCTTAAAGACAGTGTACCACAAATATAGCTGGTAAAACAAGCAGAGAGATTGGATTCCATGGCTCCACATCTGTTGGTGCTGTGGATTTGAATACCATAAATATTTAGTCTTAAGTAGACATTATATAGTGCTGACCTTTTTAAACCATTTTACACAAACAGAAGTATTCACTATGCTGATTAAGTTGCAATCCAAACCGGTTCTATTTCTTCCACCCCCATACTTATCATTGTGGAATAAAAGAAAAAAACGCCCAATGACCTATGGTTGATACATTCATCCTTCTTTGGGAACCCATTTGTGTCCTTATGTATGTACACTGCAGAAAAATATGTTACTAATTTGAGCTGATTCAAGTTCCCTATTACGTAAACTATATAAGGCAAGACCTTGCAATAGAAAGGCAGCTGATTATGACCGCATCGTTCTTTGCTGCTTAGTCATTGTGGTGTGACATTTGTTTCACCTATCTTTACTTATTTTGAAGATTAATATAACCTCTCTCAAGACAATTATTTTACTTAATGCATGCAATTACCAATTAGCTTAAAATGGATAAATAAATGATCCAGTATCATGTGCAAAGCAATTCAATGTGTGCATAATTACAGGTTAATGAAATATGTTACTAGAATGTGAGACAGGTAATTTTAACAAATAGGTACAGTTCTGCAATTTTATGTAAATTCATACCATAAATTGTAGATAACGTAAGAATTATTGTCTACAACAAGGTAAATAAAGTAATTTACAGCATATTTGATTACAACCAGCTTTTTTATTGAATAATTTTGATAATTGTCAAATACATTAATTTCCAGGTTTTAGTAGTAAAGAAATAACTACTGTATTTTGACGTGCATGCTAGTCAATGTATAAGACCTGCACATTTTTCTGGCTTCAAAATTCATGGATTTGTTTCTGCTAAGCCTATAAGTTGAACCCTTTTTTCAACTGCAACATGTACTCTGCTCGCAACAGTAGTAAACCGCAACTTTTTATTCCACAAGTGTGTGTTTAACTTGTAAGTGATTGCAAGGGATGGCAATGACATTTCAAAATGACAACCTTCACACTTACATTGGAGGTTAACATTTAGACTAACCCACATTTTTGGAAGGATTCTTTGAGGTGTCAAACGTTGAGTTATGTACCTGCATTAATGGAATAACATCACAAATCAGTTTCCTTTTGCTTTCCAGTATTCCTACTATGAAATCACAATGCATTGAACTCAGATGACACAAAATTCTGATTACATTGTAGGCATCAGCCATTTCTATTGGCAGAATAGTAAATTCCTTAGAATGATGCCTGTTAAAAATCAAAATTTTGCTCTGGCAAATCTGATTTAGCTGAACTTGTGTGCCTGCACCAACCAATTGAAGCAGATTCAGACCACTTAATTGCAGTTTCATGGAATGCTGGTAAGCCATCATTTGACATTGAGACCTCCATATGAAACAGTGGATACAGCAAGTGAAAAAAATCATTGCATGAAGTGGAAAGCAGACATTGCAAAAAGTGGATTCTGCCATCCGTTTGTTCACCATTATGAAACACAAAGCAAACATCTTGGAACAGTTTGACAAATAGGCATTCTCTCCACTAACAAACAGGACAAGGACTCTGCGTATTCTGACGCAGAAGAAGCTCTGCTAAATTAGATCAAATCAACCTGGCTAGATAGTAGATCCATCTTTCCTCCAGTCCTACAAGAAAGGAGTGTCATCATGGCAAAGAGCAGGGCCACCTGGAGTTCATATGTGGCAATGGATGGCTGGGCCAATTCAAGACCAGGCACAGCACTGTCGTCTACATGCCAAGTGTTCAAGGTGCTGCAGTTACGGCTCCAAAATGGTTTTGCCCACATTTCTAATGAGCATGCACCAAGCAATATTTTTAATGTGAATGACATGGAACTGTTTTGCCACTTTTTTCTGATTGTTGTTTACATACTTTACATTTTGACACCATGGTGAACAGTGGAGCAAAGAACGTGACACTGCTATGGTTTTCAACAACCTGAATGGCACCAAAAAGCTGCCTCCCCTTATAGTAAAAAAGTCCAAGAAGCCAGGTCAGAGATAGTAGGAACTGCCAAAGCTGGAGTCTGAGATAACAAGGTGTAGAGCTGGATGAACACAGCTGACCAGGCAGCATCAGAGGAGCAGGAAAGCTGATGTTTCGGGTCTGGACCCTTCTTCTGAAGAAGGGTCCAGACCCGAAATGTCAGCTTTCCTTTAAGAAGCCAGGTCATTTTGCAAATGTCATTGCCACGCATTCCGAAGCAAATAAAACTGCCTGGGCGACCGGCAGCATTTTTGAGGCATGCATCAGCCAAGTGGACATAGTGTATCAGTGAAAGAAAAGAAACATTTCCATCATCACAGTCATTATCCTGCACATTGCAGCATTGCTGGCCTGCAAAGCATTAAGCTATTGTTCTTGACTTCTAACACCTAGCTAAAACTGCAGCTAATTGATCGATCTGATTAGGAACCTGTAAATCCATCAACTAAAGCAGCTCATTCCTCGGGCTGTCAAGGCCACTGAACACAAGCAGAAGTACAATTGTACTGCACTACAGGTTATTTGTGATGAAAAGTCTATAGAGGATGATGACTGAAGTTACAGCTGTCAACTCCTACAACCACAATCGCTTTAAATGGCTACAACTGCACACGACGATAAGCATGATGAGGAACGGGGTCAGGCCACCACACAAAAGACAACGTACTTTTCACTCAGTTTCAGGAAGCTGGCATGTAATTTTCAGCAGAGACAACCATGGGAAATGATTCACAAATGGATATTGCCACATGATGTATGGCAGAACTGTGATGCCATTGTAAATGTAACATTCTCCCACCAAGGAAGCCACTGACCATGAAGAGCCCAATGAGTGCTCACCATTCTGTTTCCCTTAGCAAGGCCTAGAAAATGCTGTGAAACTTCATGCTGTGGCATGAAATTACTGAAAACAAACATGTTTGGCTGCATTGATTCCATGACAGATTATATTGCAAATGTACAAAAACAGCACACTAAGCAGATGATTATTTAGCTTTTCTAGAGCTAACTTCCAGGCTTTTTCAGTGCAAAGCCTGGCCTTTTGCAAGGTCAGGTTATTATAAGCTGTAAACACATTGAATAAAGACCTTCATGCATTTACTGTTTTATTGTGTTTTCATTCAGCAATTGATTGTTCTTTTTGACATAGACCACATTTGTACATATTTTAGATCACAGAAATGCATTAATCTGACATCAGTGCCCCCTTTGGCAATTACAAAGCTTCACCTAACACCAATTTGGAGGCAGTTCCCCTGGTATTTAATTCATCGAGATTTTGTTGTATTTGGTTTCCGGGTCTGGGTGACACTAGCAAGAGCACATTTGTCATTCATGTCCAGTTGTCCTGTGAGTGTAGTATGCTGCCTTCTTTCACAACTCCAATCTGTGTGATGACTACTATGATGATCTTTTGATGTTGTCATAATGAAGGAGTGCAGAAATGTGCCCAGGTCAAGATGTCATGTTCCTTGAAAATTAAATTAGTTTGCCTACAATTCTGCTGTTGGCCCTCTTGCTAGTAGAGATCAAAGAGTGGGAGGTATTGTCAAAAGCAACTGGTCAACTGCCACACTATTCTATAGCCAGTGCATATTACAGTGAGAATTTTCTGATGGCAAAGGGCTCATGCTTAATTTACAGGACATTACCAAGTTTGAAAGCAATATGGCTGAATACAAGGTCAATGAAAAGTAGTTAAGTATCAGCAAATTTATGTTTTAAAAGCAAAAACAGAAATTGCAGGCAAAACTCGGCAGGTCCGGCAGCAACTGTGAAGAGAAAGTAGAGTTAATGTTTTGAGTCAAGTGGCCCTTCAGTTTTTTTGTTTTAAATAATGTAGATTGCAAAAGACTCTGAAAATTGAAGAGGGAATGAGTTCTGCAGTTGTGCGATATTTCATTAGAAGGTCAAATTTCTATTTGTATTTCATTTGACTTTATGAATTTCAACCATCCAGGATTAACTGATTCTGTCTTTAGCACAATGTGGTAAAAACAGGCCAAATCTTAGCACTGAATGAGGAATGCATTCGCAGAAAGGCCCAAGGCCTCCGAAATTGAGTTGCTCCCCACGTACATTTATATAAATGTATATTTATATAAAGCAAAATCACTTTTGACAAACTCTGTTTATTTGAGGATCTAACAAACAAAGTTGCCACAGAGCAACCAGTAGATATAGCACATTTGAATTTTCAGAAGGCATTCAATAAGGTGCCACATAAAAGGTTAATTTATGAATTGAGAGGTCTTGGTATTGGAGTAATGGACTAGCATGGGTGGAAAATTGGGTACCACACAGAAGATAGAGAGTCAGGATCAATGGGTGTTTTTCAGGTGGAAAGACATAACTAGTGGAGTGACACAAGGATCAGTCATGGGACTCAATTACTTACTGTCTATGTTAATGACATGGAGGAGGGAGCAGAGTGTAATGTGTCTGAATTTACTGATTATACAAAAATAGGTGGGAAGGTATATTTGGATGAGAACATTAGAAATCTGCAATGGGACATAGGTTGAGTAAGTTTAATATAGGAAAGTATGAGGTCATACACTTTGGTAGGAAGAATCAAAAAGCTACTAATTAAATGAGACTCCAGAAAAAGTGGTTTGCAGAGGGATCAAAGTATCCTTGTGTATGAAACACAAAAGGTTAGCATGTTAGGTACAGGAAGCAACTAGGGATACAAATTGAGATTTAGTCTTCATTGCTAAGGGCTTGGAGTTTAAAAACAGAAATGTCTCGTTACAACTGTACAGGGTGTTGGTGAGGTCGCACCTTGAGTACTCGGCACAGTTTTGGTCCCTGTATTTAAAGAAAGCGCATACTGCCATTGGAGGCTGTTCAAAATCATTAGGATGATACATGGGATGAAGACTAATCAAGAATGCCTAAATAATTTAGGCCTTTAATCATTAGAGTTGAGAAGAATGAGGGATGATCTGATTGAAACCATTAAATTTCTGAGGGGAATTGACAGGGTAGATCTTATAGATCATAGAATCCCTACAGTGTGGAAACAGGCCCTTTAGCCCAACAAGTCCACACCGAACCTCAGAGCATCCCACCCAGACCCATCACCCCATAACCCACCTAATCTACACATCCCTGAACACTTTGGGTAATTTAGCATGGCCAATCCACCTAACCTGCACATCTTTGGACTGTGGGAGGAAACCGGAGTACCCGGAGGAAACCCATGCAGACACGGGGAGAATGTGCAAACTCCACACAGACAGTCGCCCGAGGCTGGAATTGAACCCAGGTCCCTGGCGCTGTGAGGCAGCATTGCTAACCACTGTGCCACCATCTTGAGAAGATGTTCCCGTTAGTGAGCTCGGGGACATAGTTACAGAATAAGGGGACACTCTTTTAAAATTGAGATGTAAAGGATTTTTTTTCTGTCAAAGAGCAGTAGTGAATTTCTGGAATTCTAACCCCAGAGAGTTGTGGAGACTAGATCACTAACAGTATTTAAAGGGTAGATGGATATTTGAAATATCAGGGAGTTAATGGCTATGCTAAAAGAGGAATTGAGGCCTGGGGCACATCAGCCATAATCTTGTTGAATGTCAGGGCAGACTACAGGGGCCAAATAGCCTATTTCTCCTATTTCTTAAACTCTTATGTAGACTTTGCACGATGTAACATCAGTACAAATCTGTAGTCCAGCCATTAATGACGCAGCATGTTTAAATACTAATTGCTGATCGACCAGATTACCTCAAATGTGAGCTGCAAATTTAAGAATCTAGATTGGCAATTGTGATGTTAATAAAAGTCTGGCAGCAAGCCAGCTCCCTGAGAGGGACTGCTCAAAAAAAAGGAAAGGCAGAAAAGCAAAAGTAAAATTACCTTTTCGAATTGAGATCATGTGTGAAGGTAGCTGTTTGAGGAGATACTCATGGAACTCAGGCTCAGAAAAGAGGAGTTAGGGGAGAAAAATCACACTCAGTTTAATGTGCATGTTAATTGATTTGGATTTTCCTTTTGTTTTACAAGATACATAACTGGACTGTTTCTGTGGAGTCTAGTTTCACTCTTCTACTTAAACAATTTTTTTTTTGAAACCTAAAGGCCCTGGGTTGTTGCTTAAAGTAAAATAATTATATTTTAAATATCTGATCAGCTGGAAGGCTGTTCGCCTCAGCGCGCAGGGAAGTCACCTACTTCTGCTCAATACTTGCATCCAGTGATACCACTGGGGACAAAGAGAAGTATATTTAGTCTCAAATTTTAACTTTATCTTTAAAAACATTACCCGATGTCTCAAGGTTCATGTTTGCAGAGTAGCCCTGACCTTGCTCATTTTGCAGCATGTACTCATTTAAATGGTAGGTAGAAGAATTAAGTCACAAGGGTGTGCGTTTTTTTAAAAAGGTGATCTTTGTTCATGACTCTTTCAAAATGTCTCTACAGCAGTAAATTTAAGGTGAGGCTACGAAAACAAATCAGTGCTGGGTTCATTGAGTATGTTTAGACTTTTATCAGATCTACTCAGTCACAATCCAGCAAGATTCCTGTTCGCCTTTGGTAAATAAACTTTCAATAAGTATAGTTGCAGGCCTCAAAATTATTCAGATTCTAGAATTAGTATGCAATATAACTCAAGATATCTCCATTTCCAATTCTTTGTCAACTATTGTATTGACACAAATATACTTTTAGCTCTGTTACTGAAATAGCACTTGGAAAATTGAAACAAATGCGTCCTTCAGAGTACTTTAGGTACCACATATAATGATTTCTTGTGTTTCATAGAATTGCTATTGTCCACACTTTGGACACTTCAATCAGTTTGTGCATTAAAAATATTTTACCTAAGCGCTATTGTCGATGAGGCGAACAAAGGAACACAGAATTTGGTTTGCAGTGCAACTTGATTTTTATTAACAGATTATTCCTTATTAAAGCACCATGTGAGCGTTTCCCAAATTCCCACCGCATTTACTGTATCTAGCTCTATCTGAGAAAGTATATTATCTGCAATGACCCACATGTTTGAGTTGAGCTATTGAAATCTCCTTCCTCTCCAATATAGGTCTGGCTCTCTTCCACAAAGGTGGATCTCGCAGGTCAGGGCAGATCTTCTCTTGGGGTGCTGCACAGTCTTCCACCATGGGTCTTGCTGAGAGTCTTCGCTGTGGGAGTTGCTTCCAGATGTGTGCTTTTATCTCCCCTCCCCTGGATCTTCCTGATTATTCTGTGGCTTTCGGCCAATGGAGTCATGAGTGGAGTTCAAAGCATCCAATGTGGTCTCAGAAACACTTTTCACTGTTTTACACTGTAAAGTGCCTATCCTCGGGCTTGACTGGAAGTCAAGGTGCCAGAAACTCTGATCGATACTTCTCCAATACACAACCCTCGAGTTGGTTGTAACTGGTTCCCCGAACCTTTGTGACCACTTTGACCCTGGTTTCCATTGTTCTCTGTAGCCGATAGCCACCGGCTGCTGTTTAATTTGTTTTGGCCAATTTTCCAATATCTCTGACTATGGGTCAATTTAGAATCTTCAATGTTGGGTCCATGGTCACTTAAGCACACACTGTCTTCATTGTGAACAAATTCTGCCGAAAACAGAGTTTTATTGATTTGTCACCATTCTATACTCAATTAGTATAATTTCCTTTTAAAACTACAATTTTAATCAAGATTTTATTATCCTTCTTACTTAAGATGTATTGCAAACTGAAAATGCAATGCAAAGAACATGATATGATATCCCAATTGTGATGTTGCCAAACTTACGGGTTGAATAAGCAAATTGAGGTTCAAATTACACCCTGCAGCTTACATCAGTATCTTGTATTTAATTGGCCCAAAGATCATATTCTGAATATTTTATTGAGACAAAAAAAGTATTTGCTCATGATAAAACATTTTTGGTCTCAAACTTTGGAATGCAGTTTCTTCGAAAATTCCATTGAACTTCAATTACATTGCATAATTCCTGCAGTAATTTTCTTTTGTTCTAAAAAGTTATTCAAAGAAAGCCAATAAAATAGAAAATACTGATGCCAGCTGGAGGCTGTAAATTGTACCTCAATTTGATGGTTGAACTCATGTAAGTTTGGCAATGTCTTGATTGGGATATAATATTAACATATAAAAATTGAAAGAACTGTGGATGCTGGAAATCCACAAAAGAAGTTGCTGGAAAAGCTCAGCAGGTCTGGCGACATCTGTGGAGAGAAATCAGAGTTAATGTTTAAGGTCCACTGACCTTAAGAACTGTTCTGCTTTTCAAGCATATAACTATGTTCTCTGCATCACATATTCAGTTTGCAACACATTTTAGTAAGAAGGATGATAAAGTCTTGATTAAAATAGTAGATTTCGAAGGAAATCGTATTAATTTCTGTGTTTTCTTTACATTAGTTTATTCATACCAATCATCTGGACTTGCAAGGATGGTCAGATAGTCTGTCTCAAGGTACCAGGTAGTGCAGGTCAGTTTGGCCCTTTACATCAAGGAGCCAAAAGATTAGTTCCTTTCTGCTACTTTCTTTTTTGCATGAAATAGTGTTAACTCATCCAGGAGTGTCCGTCAACGCTGTTGGTTGAGAGCTGGGTGGAAGTTGCGCTGGCCTGCTCAGTGGCTACTGATTAGGATGGGAACATCTAACGAAGACAGAAGAATAATTAAAATTTCAGTGGGGGGAGGGAACAATTTCCTTATTTGCGGATGGCCAAATGTGTTCATATTAGCTCAAAGCAAGATTAAATGAAACTGTTCATTAATAATGCTATGGGTGGACTGTAATTCCATCCATTAAGATGAATTTGGAGCAGGAGTGTTGGTATTTAATCAGATAAGAGGGTGCCAGCAGCAATGCCACTCCCTTCTGCTTCTGTTTCCATTAACTCTGAGTTTGATTGTGCAAGTATCTCACTCAATGGCACTCAGTGTTTGATTGAGGGTTTCAGCATTGTAGTTGGGATGGCTCGCTGAGGGCTGAAGTCTTTGCCTTTTCTTTGAATCACCACCCGTTTAGCAGGATTCCCCTCCCTGTAACCTCCACCATGCCGTCAAACCAGGAAGTTGCATTACTGACAAACACCACAGTTCCTACACTCTATCAAACCTGTGCACCTCCTCCCCCAGCACATACATAATACCTGCTCGCACATGGACGTATAAACATGCACACACAATTGGCTGGCAACTCTGAGTGCAGGATTAAGCCACCACGGTCTGTGATCCCAGGAATGCTGTGCTGCTGTCCATTTAAGTACCTGATTGGCATTTAATTTGAAGAGCCTTCCCCCAAAAAAGTGACATAAGGCCTTTGCTGACTGTCCAGCTGGAAGGTGAAACCACATTGCCTGAGTTAAATTCCACCTTTCAGTTTTTTTACAGCACGGATCATGGCAAGCCAGAGAGTGAATACATTAAAAAAAAGCCTGAATTTATTTTTAAAAAGGCCTTTCTTTTAATGCAGTGTCTCAAAGTGCTTCACACCTATGTTATCATTACAAATTTAAAATTGAGCTCCATTGATGCAGGTGGATAATGGTTTGGCAAAAGAGCTATGCCAGGAAGCCAGGACTGGAGAAATGCAGTTATCTTGATAGGTTGAGAAGTGGAGGAAGTTGCAAAGTTGTCGTAATGGGTTTGGAACTGCAAAGATTGAACTTTGAAATTACAGCTATGTTGAATCAGGAGTGAGATGATATGCTATTGCTATTATAATTATTTAGTGCCATTATAGTTAATATGATTACATATTGATTATGTTCATTTGATTAATTTATAATTATGAAATTATAATTTATTTTAAAGTTTAGATTTATCTAAAGCCTTATCAGTTTATTATAAAGTAGATTCATAGTTGCTAAGAAAAGAATGACAGTCAAATTTTCTTTTGTCAAGTATTTACAATTATTTCATTGGTTCACATCAGAGTTTGATAGTGATACATTGGCTTATTTGTATTTTCATCTGGTTTCTCTTATGATCTACTACTATATGAGTTATAAAAGAAGAACAAAGGAAGTAAGGATTATGTGAGCAATAGCAAGATCTAGAATTCAAATATTTGCTCATTCTCCAGAATTATTTTGAAGTTCACTGGAACTTAAGTCATAATTTTGCACTCAGCGCTCTTGTACTTTGAATCCTTTCCTTGACCTTGTTAAAGAGGGTCACCAGATATTCTGGCAATTAACTAAAACATCTCAATGCTGTATGATTTTACAACATACTCCAAATTGTAAGGTTTGATCATAAGCTTGTGCTTAAATGGAGTGCAAATTGTAGTAACATTCAGAACTTCCCAATTTAAAATAAATCCAGTCTGAAGACTGCAGTCCCCAAATCACTGATGGCTGCTGTGCTGCTGGCAGTGTAATGAGCCACACTTCAATCAGCTAGATGCATAGTGGATAAGTGTGTATGTATTATGGTGTGTGTATATATAGAGAGGAGTAGGAATGATGGGCTGAATTATTTCCTGTCTTGTATGAATCTGTAACAGATTCTAGACATATACAGATAAAATACATGTATTCATTTATGGTTTTCACATTTATGGGTAGAACCAAGGAATTTAATCTCTAAAGCTGGTAAAGTAGCAGAGTAGCATTTAATAAAAATGAAGTGTTATCAATCATTGACCCTCAAGATGTTGTTATGAAATAATGTATTCTCCCACTTCTTGTGGGCAATGGCATGGGAACTCTAATTGTTTTTAAAAACATGGTTGAATTCTTTAATCCTCACATTATGCTGCGAGTGCTTTATTTAGATTGAATAAACTTCTTATACTCTATATAGTACAGTGGATACCAGTGTTTTTATTTTAATTATTGAACCCTTATATTACGGTCTATTATTGAGGGTTAATGGAGCCAGTTTAAAATGTGTTGGATAAAATTTGCACTTCAGCTCAAAAATAGGTGAAATTTGTACCAATGTTAACCTTTAGCACATTACTTTATTGACCATTTGGCACAGTATATTTTCGCTTCCGGCCTTTGCTTTCGGATTTATTTTTCCTTCAAATGCATTAACAAGGATCAATGCCAGAACATCCTGTGTTCACTCCTTGTATTTCTATTTTTGCTCTGAAACGACTAACATCTACTCAAAACGTCACAAAAATGAAATTATTTATAGGGATATTGTCTTCAAAGTACTTGAAAACATTCCTAAATTCACAATTATTTAATAGCATTAAAATGCATCAACTTAATTGTATGTGATGGCATTATGAGAAAAATTGAGCACTCTTCTGATTTCTCTTCTTGATTTGTGAACACCCTTTGTGAAACAAATACCCTTTGAAGAACCGAAAGAACTGCAAAAGCTGGAAATCAGACACAAAAACTGAAATTGCTGGAAAAGCTGAGCAGGTCTGGCAGCATCTGTGGAGAGAAATCAGAGTTAATGTTTCGGGTACGGTGACCCTTCCTCAGAACCGATGATAGCTAGGAAAATGTTTTTTAGGTAGAAGATAGGAGGGGAGGGTGGTAAGGAATAAATGATTGGTGGAGGTCCCCTCCTCATTGGGGAAACGAAGCTTGTACTCGGTGACTACTTCTACATCCTGTCTGCAAAAAAGGTCCTGAGCTTCTAGTTACCTGCCATTTCAACACACTATCATGTTCCCTGGCCAAAAGCTCTGTCTCAGGCTTGCTGCAGTGCTCCATTGAAGCTCAGCGCAGGCTGGAAGAACAGCAGCTCATTTTCTGCTTGGGAACCCTACAGCCTTCTGGACTCAATATCGAGTTCAACAGTTTTAGGGCTTGAGGTACCTTCTCCCATGCCCTTACCCCAACCCCCCCACACACTAGGCCTTGTTATTGTATGGTCTGTTATTACACACAATTCATTGTTAACTACTAATAGTCCCCATTAGTAGCTATCCATTCTCCTAGGCTGATTGTTATTCACTCCTTCGTCTGTCCAACTGTTCTGCTCTCTCTTCTATCTCCACCTATCGTTTACTCTTTAACCCCACCCCTCACCCTACTTTTTGCATAAAAAACAACCTTTTTCTCCAAACAGATGGTAGCTAGGAAGGGTCACTGGACCCGAAGCATTAACTTTGATTTCTTTCCACAGATGCTGCCAGACCTGCTGAGCTTTTCCAGCAATTTCTGTTTTTGTCCCTTTCAAGAACTTGTGGGGCTGTTTTCAAGACGAAGATAGGTCGTGGAAATGCAGGAATGCTTCTCTAAAGATGGAGTACCTAGCAGGGATTATCATCTTAAAGAACTGAAGAAAAATAATTTCAATTATCTAATTTCATTTCATGACTTCAAATACCAAAGCATTTCTGCATTAATGAAGTACTTGTAAAATGTAGTCACTTAAAGTAGAAAATGCAGGAATTAATTTGTTTACATCAGTGTCCCAACTACTGTAACTGGTCAGATGATCTACCATGTTGTTGGTTGATGGATAAATGTTAGTCAGGGTTCTGGGAAAACTACATTTAACCAGCATCAGTTGTTCAGCAAATTCATTTTAGCCCATAAATTCTACTGGGTTTTAAGAATAAGTGGTAGTTTTTATTTATTCTCAGATTAGCAGTGTTTTTTTTGGCAAAACACAACTTTTGTCATAACAGTCTTGCAAGTGTTGTGGTTTTGCTGCCTTCATAGTGGTCATTTCAATATATCAAATCTTTGTTTGGGAAGACAGTTAATCAGAGGAAGGTTCCATAGTGAGACCTTCAGTAACTTATTGACAACGACACCTAGGTCCCTTTGTACTTCTACACTTTACAGCCTCCCACCTATTTAAGGGATACTCTGCACATCTGTTTCTCCTACCAAAGTGGACAAGCTCACACTTTTCCACAGTACATTCCATCTTTCCACATTCTTGTCCATTGACTAAAACTGTCCAAATCCTGTTGAATCCATTTTAAATCTTCATAAAACAGGAAGAGGAGATGTGTTTGTTTGGGCCACGTAGTGTGTCCATGACTTCACATATATCACGGGATTTGCATGCCACTTGTTCCTGCTGACTTGCCATCCTGTAACTCCGAAAACTACTTGTTACTCTTATAATAACTATAAACTTACTATAAAAACTTAATAATAATCTTAGATAACAAGGTGTAGAGCTGAATGAACACAGCAGGCCAAGCAGCATCAGAGGAGCAGGAAAGCTGACGTTTCGGGTCTGGACCCTTTCTGAAGAAG